>NC_142166.1:46463345-46776916 GCF_029865625.1 Vigna umbellata
GAAGGAGATTTTCACGTAGCAAGATCTAGTTTGAGTAAATTTTGAAAAGGCTAGGTTTTGAAAAAAATATTGGTATATTTCGAAAGAAAAACATTTGAAACTTATATTTGTATATATATTCTTTAGCGGATTTTTTCTTATCTACATAACTCAAATTAAAGATTGTCTTTGAGATATTCAAATTTAATTTCACTTAGACTAAGTAATGCTACTGGAAGTGCATTTTATACGCTACTTTTGTAAATAGTAAAAAGAAAAGATCTCTTAAATATTTGAGTGGTATGTTCCTTTCTTTCTATCATATTTTAAACGTATGTCTAAATAAATTTTAACATAAATCATTAATAATCAAACCCAATCTCATATCAAAATTTAATTGTCAACCATAACTTGAAAATATAATTAATCTACACAAATATTTATTTATCATATTTTTTCATATATTATATAAACATTGAAATTATTTTTTTACTATGAATTTAAATTACATAAGTTGAAATATATATAAGTTGAAATACTGGTATATTTTAGTTATAGCTCTATTTTATAAATTCTATACGACCAATTTGACTTCATGTACGATACATAATCTTAGTCAAATTAAGTCTAAATAAGCAATTATTTAATCAATTTTTTTTAAGAAATTAAATTAAACTCATACACATTATAGTATTATCCCTGAAGTTGAAGGTGATTATGAGTACGAAATAAAGGGTTTTTGGGTCGACAAACGGTTGTAAGAAAAAAAAACATGTATATGGTTGGGGCTTTGTGTTGTAAGTGCGAAGAGTGAAGAGAGAAGTAACGAAACAATAAGAGCTGGGGAAAGTGGTGGGAACGAAGAAGCCAACAAAGACAAATCAAGGAGAAAAGAAAAAAGCTCTAATGCTTTTTTGGGTTTGTTTCTCACCAGCTAGAGTTGTTTAGGTTTGTGCAAAGAACAAAACTTTGCTCACTTTTTCCATTTCCTTTTCACCTTTCAATCTTCCTTTTCTTTTAATTTTTTCTTTTTTTGTGTAAGATTCTGGTATATATATATATATATATGTGTGTGTGTGTGTACATAAATATATTATCATATAAACGATAAATATACCGTCAAGTTCATACCACCAGCTATGAATGACACCATTGCAAAGTAAAGGTTTCAACTTCATTTACTTAACGCTATTTGCACATTATTTCTTTTGGAAAATTCAAGATGGCAAATGGCTGAAAAAAATGGATTTTATAATAGCCAAATATTCTTATTGTTGTCTTAGGCCAAGTGCTTTCCTCGCTTTACTCAATTTCTATGAGAATAGATTCTCCAATCTTATTCTCTTTGTGCATTACAAAGTAAAATACTTGCCTTCCTTCTCTGCATTTTTGGTGCTACATTTATTGTGGATTCTTGCTCACAAAAGGGTTAAGACTCTTTTTTTTTTTTTTTAAAGAAGATTTTTTTGGCTGCATCTGTTTCTATCTCCTTTCTTAAGTGCTTTTCACTTTCTGTCAATTTTCAACGAGATTTTAGCTAGTGTTGTAAGCAGGGTAGCAGATGCAGATTCATTCATATTTTTATTTTCCATTGCCATCCCTCCCATTTGGGTATAAATAAAGATTGCTGATGTTGGTGCTCTTCATTGCAGAAGCTCATCTTAAGCATTGTGGCAGTGACCTGAGCATTTAGCTATTTGAGTAGAAGATATGAGCTACAGCAGCTCCTCAATGAGTTCTGGTCAGTTGTTATTCCTCATTGCCATTCCATCTTCCTGCACTCTGCATATATTGATTTACTAGCGAACCTTTCTAGCTACTATATCATCTTGGATTTCTGGCATTTTTCAAATGAAATTTATTGCTGCCACGTTTCAGGTAGTGGGAGTTCTAGAAGGGCATTTGAGTTTGGGAGGACCCATGTGGTCAGACCTAAAGGGAAACACCAGGCAACTATAGTTTGGCTACACGGCCTTGGTGACAATGGCTCGAGGTATATCGATAACATGAATATGCTATGCAGTCATATGGTTTAATGAGGGATGCTATCTTTATTAGAATCGGAATACATCTAAAGATTTATTTAAGTGAAAAGTTTTCTTCTTTGTTGGCTGGTTGGCAAATGAAATTAAAAGGTTATATTTTGAAAAATAAAGCTCATTATACTTAGCAATAAACAGCCATGTACTTTCTCAATGACCGTCCTTGTCAATTTGCATGGTTGAACAGTTTGGAGTGGGTGATGTTTAGAATTTTAATATTTGTATAGGTTTATTCCTTTTTTCTATTGGCAGACTCAGTTGAGTGGATACTTCTCTTCATGCTTGAGAATATGCTTTCAATGAAATGGTGGATTTGATTTCTTTTAATAAATTTAAGAGAGGGGTAAGCGAATGCTGATATGTTGTCCTATCTTGGTGAAGTTTGTTTATTAAATAAGTTCCTAGACTCCATATCCTCTTTTGGGAGATTCTTGCCAATTGATTGACACAAAAAGTACTGGCCACCAAAAAGGTATTATAAAATTCATTTTACTTCATCTTCTAGCTTGAAAGTTTGCAGTAAAGGAAACCTAGACTCTGAGATTTTTATATGCCAAAAAATAGAAAGGGGACCACTTCACTAGCTATGATGTTACCAAAACTTAAAGTCGTGTAGGTCTCTTCACCAAACAAAGATACAAATAGTTCCAATGCTTAAGTAATAAACTCTTGATCATCAAGAATTTGAAATCAGGTTGATTACTGTCTGTATTCATAAATGTAAATTATGCCATTTATAATATATGGCCCAAAGTTAGGTAGGGGTGATGTAATTCTCATGTGTATTTAATCTGCTCAAGTATAATCCTTAGCACATAACTAGTCCTGAACGTTTTTTTACTTTAACTTGTTTGTATAGCTATTTCACAAGTTCCAGATTAGCCTATGGTGAATAAACTGGACTTTTATTTTGTTTTGCAGCTGGTCCCAACTCTTGGAATCTCTTCCTCTTCCAAATGTAAGAATAAGCATACTTTGGAATTTTTTCAGTAGTTACTGTACATCTGATGTTGCACCACATGCTAGTATGCTATCTTTGGAAAGCACTTGGGATGTCTCAACGAGCTTCTCCATAGGCCCTTTTAGGGAAGAGCAATTATAAGAAAAAAATAAACGTGACTTCTTCATAAGCTAAATTTATTTTATACATAAGTTAAAAATAAGAAGTTAGAGAAACTATGAGAAAGGTTCTAAAAATTAACCTATGCATAAACTAGTTTTAGTTTATAAAATGACTAATTTCAATTTTCTTCTTATATTCTCTTTTAAAAGGAGCTTATAAACAAGCTCATCCAAATAGGCTCATGGTACTCAATCAGTCACCATCTGTTTTCTCGTAATTTATGTTGCAGATTAAATGGATTTGCCCAACTGCTCCTACACGGCCTGTAGCTATATTCGGTGGATTTCCTTGCACTGCTTGTAAGATTCAATGCTTGAAATTATACATAATTCACTTGCAAACATCATTGTTCGTTTACCATATACCTTTTGACTTCAAAATTTACTTCTACACTGCAGTATATGTGATGTAGAACTATAATGCCAGCTCCTTTTTAACTGTCAAGAATACTCTAATTTGATTGAGGCATTTCTACCAGGGTTTGATGTTGGGGAGATTTCACAAGATGTTCCTAGTGATTTGGAGGGTTTAGATGCTTCTGCAGCACATGTTGCCAATCTTTTGTCAACAGAGCCTCCTAACAGTAAGTTTTCCATGATCACTTAAGAAACCCATTGATAAGATCTGGCATTTATTTTTTGCTCAAGGGTATATTTCATTATAGGAAAGGATCCCTGACATTATAATAGGCCATTTACCAGTTTTGTATGTGTCTCTCTTTTTGTTAATGTCTATCATGTGAAGATTGACACAAAAGTTGCACATGACCTGGTCGTGTGAAATTTGAACAAGAGAGAATCCATTCTCAATCTACTGCATTAACTAGATCTAATAGGAAATGACTAATGGAAAACATGATACTTGGTGCTAAGATCGCAAATACAGAATAAACCCCCCTACTGACCGTTGCTAGCTTTTAATATATGTTTTTACAATCTGCTTAGCCATATATGGATGGGAACATGAAGTGAGCTATTGCTCATGACAGTGTAAAAAAGTAAAGGGTTTTCCTGTATTTTAGAAGTGTTCAATGAAATTATCAAAAATATTTGAAGATTACTGAAGTAACCAGCAGGTTTATGCTCTCTATATTCTTTTGTAGATTCCATATAATAATTCAACTTAGTTATGCTGTAGAGAAATTCATTTTATTGAGCATTCTCTAATTATATGCATACTTGTTTGGGGGGAAAAGTATTGTAAAGAGATAGAGCATTTTTTAGTAAGGAAAACAACTTATTTTATCTTTTCACTGTTTCCTTGCTAGTACATACAGGAATAATAAGCACCACAATCATTTGTTTAAGTAGCAGCAGAAAACTATTCTAAATTTCGTATTTATCTGCACAGAATTTCGTATGCTGGTAGAACTAGAAAAGTTGCAAGCTTACTAGTCCACACCTGAGCCTTTGAAATAACCTTCCACATTTTCTACCAATAAGGGGTTTAGGTTAATATGCATATTGAGTGAACTAGTATTTAGTAAATCAATAAATTAGTGTAAAGGCAGTTAGTTATACATTTATATTTTATTCGTAGGAATGTTTTAACTAAATTCAAGTTGCTTGTAATTTACTTTAAATTCTACTGTTTACTGTGCAGTCAAACTTGGTATTGGGGGCTTCAGTATGGGTGCTGCAACTGCACTTTACTCAGCTACATGCCATGTTTTGGGGCACTATAGGAATGGAAACATTTATCCTATCAACTTAAGTGCTGTTGTTTCTTTGAGTGGCTGGCTTCCTTGTGCAAGGTTTGGTTTTTACCATTTGCCATAGTGAATATGTAAATGATCTACTAATATTACACATCCACCAATAATGTCCTTGCCTTTTCCTTAAGCTTTACATTATGTAATCAACTTAGAAGCTTGTAATTGATCCAGGACCTTGAAGACTCAAATTGAACAATCACGTGATGGTATAAGGCGTGCAGCATCGTTGCCCTTATTTCTCTGCCATGGAAAAGGTATTCATAAGTTGTACCCTATATCATTATAGCTTAAAAGTTAAAATTGTTATTCTTGGGAATCTTTTCCTTTCCAGTTTCCATTTATAGGCGCACTATATTTGTTTTTCGAATCAATATTTCAGAATTAAACATCTCCTTGATACATTTATATGGAGGAAAAGCCTTGTTGGAGTCACTGTCAAAACTCTTGACCTGTACTTAATACTGACTGTGAAAGTGAACAATTTTCACTTGAAGAATTCCTTGCAATTATCTGTACAAGAATAATCACATGTTGCAATTCACCTTGTTGAAATATTCACCGGTTCTTGAATTCACCATATGAAGATCTTCATTTGATTCAACTTTTTGAAATTTTTTCTGGCTTCTATGAATTATCTGAACTTCTAACAAAAGTATAGTATTCATTCTGTACATCACGTATGCGAGCTTGTACAAGTTGCCGCAATACACTCTGCTTCCATTTTCTGTTGAAAGTGCAGACTTTGAAGTCATGTGGTAAAATCTTGAATCATGCAGCATAGTCCTGATTTATTCCTGATCAACGTTTGGATTGTTTTTGCAGGTGATGATGTGGTTGCATACGAACACGGAGAGAAGTCTGCAATAGCCTTAAGTTCAGCAGGATTCCCAAATCTTATGTTTAGGAGCTACAATGGGTACTCTGCTTTGTGCTGCTAAGGCTATCACTTATCATATTTGTGGATGACATTAGTGTAATGAATATCATATTCTTGTTCTGCAGGTTGGGTCACTATACAATCCCTGAAGAGACTGATGAAGTTTGCAGGTGGCTAACTGCAAATCTGGGATTGGAGGGGTTTCGGTTGAACTAGAGAAGAAAAGTTGAATGAGGTGACAAATATAAAAAGATAGTTTTTAATTTAGGCGAATGAAAGAGGCGCTATAGAATAGATAGTGATGTGTGGTGGGGGTATATTGGTTATGGTATAGCTGCTCCTTCTCTCTTTTATATTTTCGTGCTACTCAATAAATGTTCTTAACCTTTAGTGCTTTGATGGAAGGACATGGATAGTTTCCTTTACATCCAGCAAATTTTGTTTATTTCATTTGGGCATGGATATCTATGTTGCTTTCTGTATTCATATTCCGTCTTAAATAAACTCTAATTTTATAAGCAGATGTTATTAGGTTAACTATTTTCTTTGCCAATTGTCTTAATTGAGCTATGTGAATTCTTAAGAGTAAATGTTTCATTTTTGTTTTACTTTTATTGTAAAACCATTGAATATAAGATGTTTGGAATAAATCAACGTTAATTGTTTACCCAAGTTATGTAAATGCATTTTGAATCCACATGTTGCATTGTTTTTTTAGGGTGTTGCTTCCTGCATCCTATCCTATCACATTTCTTCATCCACTCCATTAAAAAAGCTTCAGGAATTATTTTTTTTGAGTAATAGAAAGGGGTGATTGCTGTCCGGAAGTGTTACGGTGCAGGTAGAAAAATGATGGGTATAGGAAGCAACACCTGTTTCGTGATCAACTCTCTAATTGAAGCTAAAACTAAAACGAAAAATGAGTTATTTATGATAGCACTCCAATAATTTCTAGCTGCACCTCCATCATTTTTAAAATGACATTTTAGTTTTTGTATAAGAAACTTCCAGATTACTTGTTTTAAAAATCTTCTAGTTTTTTTTAACACAATTTTCAAAATAAGATTTATAAAACGAAAATTTTTAAATAAATAAAATATAATTCAACAAATTTTTTGGAATGAACTTTTTAAAATGTGATACCTTTTGGAAAGAGTTTGGTAAGATAAACTTTTCAAAATGCGGTATGGAATGAGCCTTTTAGAAATAATATATTTTAGTCTGTATCTATTAATATGAACGTGTTAGTAGTTATAGGGGTACAGAATGAAAAAGCCTTTATGGTATCGAATTTGTTTGGTGGGGAGGTGGAGGAAGTATAGGGTGGTGGTGGAGGGAGCAACATCCTAGTATTGTTCTATGATGTTCATCTTCTTGATGTTTTTTGTAGTTTTCTTCCTGCAACCCATGTTTTTCTTTCTACACCCCAAATTTCACTATGATGACCATTACGACCCTATACACTATATATAAACGGTTAAAATAATCAGGTAAATAATAATTATTGCTTAGTCACCCGTGTTTATAGTTGGCTCTCCTATGTTTGCTTTTCTCAACACCTCAAGTTATTTTCATGAAGCATTGAACGACGCTTTTCTCTTATTTATTATTTTTATTCAACCTTCTTCTTCAACAAAATTCCTCTTTTTCTTCTTCAACGAATTTCATATTTTATTTTACTTTTGGTTGCAACTTAGAGGTATGTATTTTACAAGTACATGTAAAAGAGTTAGATATCCAACTAATTGGTTTGTCTCCATAAAGCCAATATCTTCAAGGTGTTCGTATAGGTGTGCAAGTGTAGCAACTCTCCATACAAGTACGTCACATGACTACAAATCTCTAAAGAGAACCAAGTAGAATAGACAAATGTATGTTACATTCTTATCCATGAAAATTGTGCATCCAACAAAGTGCAACAAATAGTCTCGTGCAACATACTCTTACTGGTGGTCCTTATAAGAATCATTTATCAACAAACTTAGTCTTATGTGGGGATTGTGACATTGCCTAAGCTCATATGTAACACTCATGCATTCTATGCCCAAAAGGTCCATAAGGGTTTTCATAGAAATATTAAAGTATAAGGGTTTATCTGAACAAAACTGTCCCATTAGGCAGATGTAGGAGTGTCAACATGTCATCTAATGTGACGTTATCTCACTAACAAGATGTAAAATTTTTGTCTTTCTATGCCAACTCTCAATAATTGCCAATATGAATCCTTATTAGGGTAATCGTAAGAAATATAGGCAAAATGAATTAAAGTAGAGTTCATCACAAAATTCTAAACAATCACATAAAATACTCCAAATTTGTTTAACTTTTTTCCATGAGAGACCAACTTTATCTTCCCACGTTCTAGGTAAAACAATTGCATATAAAATTTAAACACATAATCAAGCATTAAAAACATAAAAAAAATATTCATCTACTTTATTAACCTAACATTCCCACAACACAATGCAACATTATCAACATAGTTGGTCAACAAAGAAGTGTCCTATAGACTTTTAGGATATCCACCTAATTCATCTTCTTGTTGAGCAACATTCTCATGTTCTTCTTCAATAAGATCCTCATATTGCTCATTAACATCAGGTCCAACTAATGGTGTATGTTATCCAGCTTCACAGTGATGGCCTCTTTGCGAGTAGATGTCATGGTTTCCTTCTAGCTTCATTATGTTTCGAGCTCTCAGCTCGGTATGTAGAAACACCACATGTACTTGCCATTTATGTAAGAAATAAATTCCTAAAACATCAAACAAAACACACCAAATAACTAAACTTAAAAAGAAAAATAACAAAACCAGAACACAACAAATAACTAAAATTAAAAGTAAAAATACAAAAGACATCAAATAAAAAAATTATTAACTAGATTGTGAAATCAAGAACAGTAACTTTCCTAATCATATTTTGAAATGATATAAATATCTTAACCAAATTTCAAAATTAAGTAAATGCTTTAACCGAATTTCAAAATTCAGTAACTTAATCGAATTTCGAAATTTGATATCTTCCATAAATCTACCTTAACTAGTTTTTGAAATTCACTAATTTTCAAATTTTAAATTTTATTACTCTCTGAATTAAGTGACTATCTTAATCAGATTTTGAAATTCAGTACCTAACTTAACTAACTAGGTTGCAAAATCTAGTGTTTTTCAAAATCCAAGACATCTTCAACTAGATTTCAAAGGTATATATCCAAACCATGATACCTGGTACATAATCTAAACCAGATTTCGAACTCCGATTCATATTATAAACTAAATTTCGATAATTTTTATTTAAATCCGTTGCATACATTCAGACATTTTGAAATTCGATGCATGCACTCTACAACTTAACCAGATTTGAAGTATTACCCTTAGTCCCAACCGAGTTTCACTAATGCAGCTCTCACCAAAAACAATCTAACTCTCAACCAAAAATCCCTTACGAACATCAATCAAAACGAATCAAATGAATGCTTAACAACGGTCACAAAAATGCTGTAAAATATCACAAACAAAAATGAAGAAGAAGGTGTAGCGATGAAAATGTGAAAAAGGTGCAGGATATGAAAATCGTAAGGTAATGAGTAAATGAAAGTGAGAATGGTACGAGACGAACATGGGTGCAGTGTGTGAAGGAGTGAGGGAGGACTTGGTGAACACAAGTTGGAGGTGCGATATAAGAGATAAAAGTTATGAAAGAAGGATGATTTTTATCCTATTTAACCTTTTTAACCCTAATCAAAGTCAAAGGTTAATTGTGGTATTTTGAAAAAGTTAGGGGTGCAGGAAGAAACCCCCTCCTTTTTTTCCATAAAATTCTTGCTAGTTAAACAAATTCGTGTGTGGATTAATGTGTCCATTTCATGTAAAATACACAATTTGGGACACTATCGAAATGATTTTTTTTTTCAATTTAAAAAGGATTTTTTTTATTTAAATGTTAATAAGTTAACATATTTTTTTCTTCTTAAAAAAGTTTAAATATTTTCGATTTTTTATGTCGACAAAATGAGGTGAGCAAATTTATGAATTACAATATTTTTGTATTATGCAGTCTATTTTTTTAAGCTTCTGTCCACTAAGTTGAATCAAACAATTCATTTTTGCTAAAGTTTTACCTGTTTCTTAATCAAGTTATTTGGCTAAAATGAAACTTTAAGATACTGCTGAACAATGTTTATAGAAAAAAAAATATTTTAACCAGCCTAAAAATGAAATATAAAAAAGAAGGTGGAGAACATTGATATTATTCTCAAAAATCAACATCCGTACTTTAATTTCATATAATACATACATCATACATTTATTTCAATATAAGCAATATTATTTAAATAGTGTTGAGAAATTAAATTTTCATTCTAAATTTCATTTATATATAATGTTTTTTATTAAATATCTTTATAATTTTATTCTCTTATCAAAATCTTTACATTAAAAGCATATAAAATTAAACCGTAGATTTTATATTAATTTGTACTTGATTATATATAATTTATTGCAATAAATATTTTCAACATAAAGTGCATATATATATTTTTTAAAAATGAATACTATTAATCGTAAACTTTTTAACAAGATCATTATTAATTTTGATTGTCGTCAATAGTATTTTTAAAAGGCGTACATCAATTTTTTAAACACACACACAAATATTGAAGTTTACTACAATTCAGTAATTTTGATCGAAAACTGTCTAAAATGAAAGAAGATGGACATTTGGGGACTCTCAGAGCATATTAAAAAAGATATTGGAGGTCTAAAAAGTAAAAGAAAAGAGAAAACTTTTATCATTCTGATGGCGTCACTCATATCTTTCTACCAACTCACGTGCATGCAACCATAAAAAACGAATTATATATGTAGCTCTAATAATACATACATTTTAATTCTAATTATATTTTCAACGTTAATTTGTAATTGGGTTTCTGTGTCGTACGAACAAAATTTTATACATATGTAACACGAACACAAATTCGGAAACAGTTAAAACTTGTGTACCCCATACGAAAATTTCTCAAATCAAAGTGCATGTGTATGTATGTCTCTGTTTATTTTTCTGCTAGAACACTGATAACATGTGTGTGTTTGTGAAATAGATTTGGAAGGGCTAATTAATTTGTAAAATTTGAAAATTGTTGAAGTGATGAGAATAAAATGGATAGATATATGTGTGGTTATGTGTATATAAAAATAGGATAAAATGAAAAGAAAAAGTAAAGAGTAGAAGTATACGTTAGATGGGTTTGGTGATATGGTGATGCATGGAAGCATTTCCCAATAAGAGAATCGAATCAGTACTCTCACTAGCCTTTCTTTTTGCTTTCACAGCTTGCTACAGCCTTCTTTACCATTCCCCAAGAAAAATGGTGGGTGATTTCTATTAGTTTTAAGATTTCCTTCTTTTTATTTTTTCTGGGGTTTTTCGAGCTATATGTTTTTCCCTCTTTGCTAGCTAATTCCCTTTCTTTGAGAGAGAGAGAGAGAGAGAGAGATAAGGAAAAAAGAAGGAGAGAATATGCGATAATGAGGAAGGAAAAGAACATGACAGCGAAAAAGCCATATCAGTGTAACGAAGGGGAAAAAGAAAAAGAAAAGATGGTCAAAATTTGAACCTCGAAGACTTCTCTTCCATCATCATCAACTTCGACTATCTTTATCGAAACTCTACCAAGTTTTGCTCCTTGCTTTGATTTTTGAACTATTCCTTCAATTCCAATCAACGTTTAGTCATCAATGACAATCGTTTCTCTTTCACTAAGTGGCATCCTAGTGCAATAATTTGAACCAAGGACGTTCCTTGAAGTAATGCCCATGCAACTTTTACTTTAACATCGCCTACGTCTCGGAGCTATACACAATTTCACCCATCTGACATGCACGAGTGATCCTCATTTTTTTTTTTCCTTTTCCTTTTAATATACATTAACACAGATTTACATGTTTCGCAGTCCAAAATCTCGTCGCCACTATCATTACTATAACCATATGCATGTGTAACCAACATTAACTACACTATTTGCATTGGGGACCACTTCCATTAAATATCAGGATTACTAACTTAATATTGCTTAGATGATCATAAACCCTTTTTAGTATCTTCCTTCTGTTGAATGGCTTTATGGTATGCTGGGGAATGGCAACACACACCTGTAAAATTTCTTTTAATTTTTCAGAGTCCATGATGTTGTTCATTAATAGAGTAAAAGATTTAGGTGGTAGTAGGTATAAAATATTAAGGTAAAGAAGATCACATAAGAAGAAGGTTATGTGATATTATAATCCTTTTGACTTACGGCCAAAAGAAATTAAGTGGGAAGTACAAAAGAGGAATATTGAAAATTGAAAAGCAGCAGAGATTTTTATACAATGGTCCTTGAGAATTATTTATGAATATGGGAATATATAAGCTGGTCCACTGCTAAGCACTGGGGTCAACAATCTCTGATATTAAGGTTTTCCTTGAAGTGTGAGGAATATTCATTTTGTCTGGTGATAAACAATGAATTTTCTCTCCTTCTTATCCACTCCTCTCATTGATCAATGACATGAAAAAGAGAAAAATTAGAAAAGATGCAGTCGGAGACCATGCGGTGGGTGATTTCTTTTCTTTTCTTTCCCCGCCACTTCACTATAAATGAGGGTCCAATTAACACATATCTCCACAGTCAAAAAGGTCTTTTGCTATCATTTATGGACTACAACATTTAAAAGACAGGCACGGGCAATGCCCATTGTGCTGTTTAGAGGTTACAATGCATGCTAATTTTGCTTTTTGTGGGCACACAAAAGAGCAGCTTGACAAAGTTGAACAACTTACTTCTAATTTCCATAATCAATTCTTATATATTTTTACGTGCATCTCCTGAAACCCTACACAATAACTCTTGTTGCCCATTTCATACTCACATATATACTTTTTATTTATTATACAATATGGTGGTGTGTATGGAGTGGCACTTCAAAAATTCCTTTCACCTTTTTTCCAAATTTAGTTTATGATGATATCACATTGGGTTGAAGGAAACAAAAAATAACCACCCATTGTTCTGCCCAGCTACTTACTTCGATCTGCTCGATTTTCGAGGCCCTAATTGGCAGTATATATACCACCTCAGCCTCTGCACTCATCTGCACCACAACACACTTCAACAATATCTCTCTCCTTATTTAACTTCTCCAGCTACTTCCACTCTCATTCTTCACAGGTGAATATCCCTCCTTCCCTCCTTTTCGGTTTTAACGTTTCTCTTCTTCTTTTCCCATGCACTCTCTCATTCTTTTACGTTAACATCTACACTTCCATGCACCGCCAACAGAAATTCTATAATTCTACTTTAATAACACTATTTTCATGAATACTAATTCTATATATGCATGGTGGAAATTCAAAACTAAGAAGGAAAATGAGCAGACCAGGAGATTGGAACTGCAGGACATGCAACCACCTCAACTTCCAGAGAAGAGAATCGTGCCAGCGATGCGGAGAGCCAAGGAGTGGCGGCGACTACGGCGGAGCCTTCGGAGGCAGAGGCTCTTCCTCCTTTGGCTTCACCACTGGCCCTGATGTTCGCCCCGGTGACTGGTACTGCACCGTCGGAAACTGTGGAGCCCACAACTTCGCCAGCCGCTCCAGCTGCTTCAAGTGCGGTGTCTCCAAGGAGGACTCCTCCACCGGATCATACGACGTCGAGATCACCCGAATGAGACCCTACGGCTTCGGCGGCGGCTCCTCCGCCCGGCCCGGCTGGAAATCCGGTGACTGGATATGCACCAGGTACATATATCACTTCATTCAGTATCATACTGTACCGACCAAATTTAAGGGTTTTATCATATGTTTTTTAGTCAATTGTTGAATGGTTTAAACGCACTTAAGATAAAGAAAAAAATTGCAACAACAATGCCAAAATTCTTATTTTCTTGAGATATATATATCTTAGAATTTCTCCTGTCCCACCAGTAGCTTTATCTGTTAGCATGTAAATTATATCTGCAGCTCATGTTATACCTAAGTTTGTGATAGATATGTTACAGTTTTATTAATTATTTTATTATCTGTGTTTGTTTAAAAATTATAAGCATAATTTAAGAAAAAAAAGAAGTATGAGTAAATAAAACAGTAGTGATATTGAAGAAGTGGTGTGATTAAAATGTGCAGGTCTGGATGCAACGAGCATAACTTCGCCAATAGAATGGAGTGCTACAGATGCAATGCACCCAGGGACTCTAACAGTGGCAGACCACCCTATTCATCGTAGAGTTCCTGATCCATGTGGTAATTGCAATCATCTTTATAATCAAAATAATTTCATCATGCCATAGCTCTCTGTTTGTGTATGCAGAATATTATAGATAGTTACATGCACTGATGACCCTTTATTTTGTAATTTACAGCTTTGCTGTCCAAGGAGAGAATCAAGAGGCTATCCCTATTTCCCAGTGACAGTTACTTTTTTTTGGACTCTTGCCTCCACATGTTACTTTCATCATCATCATCATCTCATGCGGATATTTATTTTTGCTTTTCTTTTCTTAATTTGATTTTCTTCCAGCTAGGAAGGTTTAGGTGAGTTATGATTTTGAGGTTTTGTTGGCGCTGAGTGATTCTGGTATATGACTCAGCAGCTAGCCCATGCACTCTTTTAAGTATCAACAATTTAATATCAGTGTTAATGTGTTTTGAGAGGGGGCTAGCTATATAGCTAGCTAGCTTCTAAGCCTCACTATGATTTGGTGCAAAGCGTTCTTTATCTAATTCTCAGATATGTGTTCAGAAAAGATGCTCTTTGCTTCTGTCTTTCTCTCTTTAACTCTCACATATACACATAGATGTGTATAGCTTTACAGTGGGGACGTGGTCCAAGGAATAATTGATTCATGACATAACTGTAGTCGTAAAACTCAATGTTACAGTCCATCTTCTTTAATATAAGGACCACTATCAAACAGTTTCCTAGTATAATACACTGTGTATATGCATGCATATGTATGTGATGATAAAAATCTCATTCTTTGAAAAGGATTGAACACGCGCGCTTTCTCATTTTGAAATCAAGAATATAGCCATTGCATTAATATTAGCTTAACCATAGGTCAAGACAAACCCACCAGTATGCTGCTTTTGTATTGTTGTTTCTTTGGTGAATTTAATACTTTAAGACTATACCGATCAAACTTTGAAAAGAAACAGCCAGCTGCAATTTCTAAAATATGTATGTTGTAGAAATTATAGTACCATTGCCCTGAACATTTGCCAGTAATGACAATGGAAGTGTATTGTTCGTACAGAAATTACTAAGCGTTCTGAATCGCATGATGTTTCTAAACTTTCTATTAATAATTAAAAGAAAAATGTCAATACTTTTTTTCATAATTTAAAATATTTAAATATTAATTTACATAAAAATTCATTAAGATCACAGATAAATATACGTTGATTACCTTATATTTTGTCATAATCATGTTGCATGATAGACTAATAGGTATAATTATAATACTAGTTACAGAAAGAAAAAAAAGTGGGAGTAAATTTTACTCCCTTTATGTAATGCACGAAACCTTTAGAAAATAAAGTAGTAAAAGCAGTAAATAATTGTATGGATCACGTTTAATTAGATAAAGTGATATAATAAATGTTAACATTCTGAATGATTTAAAGTGTTTCAAAATTTACATAGCGTATATGAATAAAAAAATTGTGATATTATAAAATTTATGAAATATTACTTATAATAACTTAAAATATTAATATTTTAAATATATTTTTTAATTTAAAATACTAATATTTATATACATGATTATATTATTAAAACCGGTTGTAAATATGTTCTTTATAAAGTGTCATAGAGTAAAAATTTTCTTAATAAAATTTATTGCTTATAAAAAAAATTCGTGACTTATGTGAAAGTGTCAACCAATCATTCTTGAATTTTTTAAATATTTTTTTTGAACCTTGTTTCCTGTTTTAAAATTATGATGAAATGTTTACAAAATGTTTTGTGGCGAGAAGGAGCTAATCCAACAGAAAGGGAGTTTATGCAATGGATAATTTCTTAAAAATTTGCTTAGAGTGAAATAGGATAATTTCTTAAGTGTGTTCAGAAAATTTACAGTCTTATTTAAGATAGTTAATATTTATTGGGTTTTTTTAATGACATATTTCAAGTGCAATTCACAGTAAATTTATTTCTGCCCTAGCTATTTCTTTCTCTTTTTCCCGAGTTCCCTAGCTATTTCTATTTATGGTATTTTAAGTATATATCCATTTAAGATCACTAAGACATGTGAGTAATTTTGTTGTCAGTTTTCTTTTTCTTCTTACAACACTTTTAAGTCTAAATCAACATTTATACAAGATGCCCTGACTTTTCTAAATGATTGATATGATTTGATAGAAGAAGATCCAATAAATAAAGAACCATCTTTTTTCATAACTATGGAAGTTATATACTAATTTTAGAATATTGGATAATACTAGTGAGAAATAATGTTAAATTATTATAACTTGTTATGAATGTTATCCATTTTCGATTTATGATTTGAACAAGCCAATGAGAATCTTTTCTGTCGTGTATTATATTGTTGTCTTGTTAAAAAGTTTTATTTATAATATTTGTTATTACATATCCTAAGTCTTAGAGTGATGGATTCGTTTTTCATACTACTACATGACACACATTCATTCGACAGGTTTTTTTAATAAAAGAATAAAAAATAATGTGTCAAACACAAGATAAAAAGTATATTAAAGTGATTTTTTTATGGAAATATATAAACATATATATATATATTTGAAAAAAAAATTAATATTGTAATTTTTTTGATATATTTAGTAAAATAATATGAATAGTTAACGATAAAAAACTCAGAAGATTTAAAATTTATTATTTATCACAAATAAATAAAAGGTGTATTATGAAAAAACTAAAATAAAACAGAAAATCAAATTTAAATTTATAGTTGAAGGTATAAAAACATGAACAAATATAAATAATTTATACTAGATTATATTACATTTTAATAAACAATTTTATTTATTAATTAATTATATTTTCAGCTAATTATTGACCATCAATCAAAATAATGATATAAATAAAATATTTATCTATATTTATCACATAAATAATTATATATAACATTAAAAATTTAAACAACGTAATTACGCATATATATATATATATATATATATATATATATATATATATGGGTTTGTTAATGCGCATGTCTGTTTTTCAGTTGGTACATTTTAGGTAATGTGGACCGAGTTTTAGTAGACAAAAATACCCTTATATATAATTGATGCTAAGTTTTAATGTTAAGGGTATTTTAATAATTTTCATTCTCAAAACTAAAAAAAAAAGAAACCCCCAAACCCTTATTCACCTCTCTCATTTCCCAATTGAAACAATCAGAAACACTTGTCGTTAAACAATCTTACAAAAAAATGATTTTATAATGAGTTTTCATTTTATAATTTGTCTTATCTAATTTTATCCAATTTTCACAAGCATGGAATTGGTAATTGACTTGGAAAAAATCAGAAATACTCGGTGTTAAACAATTTCTTACAAAAAAAATTGATTTTATAATGAGTTTTCATTTTATAATTTTTGTCTTATCTAATTTTATGTAATTTTCACAAGCATAATGACATCAAAGGAATTGGTAATTGCCCTGGAAAAAATCAGAAATACTTATTGTTAAACAATTTCTTACAAAAAATGATTTTATATCGTAATTGGCCTGGAGGGTTTTTTTAGAGATGATGATTCAACAAATGCACATGATGAAATTAGAGAGATTAGTGAAGATAGTGAAATTGAAGAGATCTTAAATGAATTTTTGCGCGAATATGTAAATGACTCAACTCTTTACAAAGACAAATTGTTTAATGGAGAAAAGGTTGGAGTGAGAGATGAAAGAGAAAGGGTTGAGAGGAGGGTTTGGGGGTTTCATTTTTTTTTAGTTTTGAGAATGAAAATTATTAAAATACCCTTAACCTTAAAACTTAGAATCTATGATATATAAGGGTATTTTTGTCTATTAAAACCAGATACACATTGCTAAAATGTACCAACTCAAAAACAGGCGTTCGCGTTAGCCACTAGTACAGGAAAAGGAATATACACCGGTTATTTTTGGTCATAGACCTCGGTTTTCAAACCGAGGCATATGAAAACGAGGTAAAAAGTCCGTAAGATACAAATTCGGTTCAATGAACCGAGGTAGTATTCTAGGATTGGACTCGGTTCAACGAACCGAGGCATATCAGTTCTTCCAAAATTTCTTCTGCGAGCCTTCAGATTGGGTATCTCGTTCGGTTAAGCTCCGTCTTAGAACCTTGCGGGGTTAGGAGTAAAGCATCCCGAGGTTAGCACATCTCATTGGTCGTGAAGAAGAGATTGGAAATCAGAGGAGCATGACGAGAGATTGGAAACCGGAAGCCCTAAACAAGAATCGCGCCTCCGATTGGAAATCATAGAACCATGACGACGGCGTAGAAGAGATTGGAAACCGGAAGCCCTAAATCAGAATCGCGCCTCCGATTGGAAATCAGAGGACCATGACAACGGCGTAGAAGAGATTGGAAACCGGAAGCCCTAAATCAGAATCGTGCCTCCACCTGCAACCACAATCAGACCTGCAGAAACCAGATTTAACACCATATAACTATCACGCGGGGATCCAATTCAGAAATCACCATCAATCAACCCTAATCGCACAACCATGGCAACTCTCGCGACGGCGGCGGCATGCTTTAGGGATTTTGGTGACGGTGGCGCGATTTCGGTGATGGTGATGGAAGAAGGTTGAAACGCGGTGGCTGGCGTGACGGTGGAGAAGAGGGGTGGATGAAATCCGCGCCTAGAGTTCTGTTTCTCGATTTGTTTGAGTTTTCCTCTTCGCCAGTGATGGCTGCGTGTTGGAGAAGATGAATGGCGGAGAAGATGAAATTCGTTCTCCGGTTGACGGCCATGGATGTGCTCATGGCGGAGAAGATGAAGATGGTGGTCATGGCGTCCATGGAGAACGAAGGCGCTGTGGTAGCGGCTTTGGGTGGCGGCTTGCGGGTTTGCACGTTGTGGCCGACGGCGTGGTTGAACGACGACAACCCCAATGGCCGGTGATGGTGACGGCCTGATGTGGGGTTTGGTGGAGAGGAAAACTCGTGAGCGGAGGGAGGCAGAGTGGAGAATCGCGAGCGTGCTAAGAGAGAAAGGGTTTTGTTTTTTTATTTTAACTCAAGTTTACTACCCCGGTTTCTCTTATAACCGGTGCCTAAACCTTTTAACTGCACCGGTTAAACAGTAAACCGGTGTCTAAATCTTTTAAAATGTATATTATATGCCTCGGTTGGACTTTTACTCGAGACAGTAACGTATATAGGCATCGGTTCATATATAACCGAGGCATATAACCACTCAATATTTACAGAAATGCCACCGCGCTTTTATACGCTTCGGTTTCAGTAAAACCGAGGCGTATATAGCGCGTTAAAAAAGCTTTTTTTTACTAGTGAGCAAACCCCTATATTATATATATATATATATATATATATATATATATATATATATATAAAAGTTTAATTTACATAATATCACTTTTAATTTAAAATATTCAAATAACGAGTTTATGAGTGTTTTTGGTCATGTTTATACTTTAACTTATATTCTAAGGTAATTTTTTTCCTGATTAATTTTGAAATTTATTAATATGAGTAGATTATAAGGATTTTTTTTTTCAAACTAGACCATTTTACTTTTTAAGTACAATTTCTGAAAGACTAAATTCTAATAATGTTTTTTCTAATTTTGCAGGTTGTTTGCGGTTGGAAATATGTTTTTTGAGGAACGAAATTTTAACAACATTTTGTTCTAGTTCTATAGATTTGTAAATTTATTTATAATAAATTATTATATTAAAAAATTATATTTTTTATAAAATTATATGAATATAAATTTAAAAAATATATTTAATTTAATATTTATAAATTAATTGAGAATAAAAAATTTGAATAATGATTATAATAAAAAAGATAATTTAAATCTATTGTAATGGTAATATAAAAATTAGCATAATAAATTTTGTAACAAGGGTTGTTTTTTGTAAAATTAATTTTGATAAATATATATTTATTTGGTTAAAATAATTTATGTAATATTTTTTGTGTGTGTAATAAGGTAGAAAAATAAAATTAAATAATAATATGCGCATATTATTAACCGTTGCCGAAAAATAATCCCTCTTAAAATGTATTATTTTTGTAGTGATGATTGTGTGTGAGAATATTTAAAAAGAAATTTAAAGTAAAGTTAGAAATTAGTAACATGAATGTAAAACATTTAAGTTTATTAATAAAAGAATATTTTAATAAAATATTAAAAAAGTACATAATTTTTTAAAAAGGTTTTATTTAGAAAAAATATAAATTTAAAATACAGCAAAATATGAAAGTTCTTAATATATTTTTATAAAAAATTAAATTACAAAAGGTTTAAAATTTAAAAATTCAAATTCAAATATAAAATTCAAAAATTCAAATTTAAAAACAATGAAACAAAAGAGCAAAGGATATCTATTTGTTGTTTTATTTTATTGTTTTTTAAATTTTATTTTATTTTTTTCTATTTGCTCTTATATTTTATTTTATTTTTAATTTTATACCTTTTTGTATTTCAATTTTTTTTATAAAATTCTATTTAGAATTTTTATATTTTTGGTATATTTTAAATTTATATATTTTTTCTAAATAAAACCGTTTTCAAAAAATCTATAATTTTTTAATATTTTCTTTAAATATTTTTTTATAAACAAACCTAAATGTTTTGCATTCATATTACTAATTTTTAACTTTACATTAAATTTATTTTCAAATTTTTCCATCTCCAACTATATTATTATTTAATTTTATTTTTCTAACTTATTACACACAAAAATTTACTACATAAATTATTTTAACCAAATAAATATACATTTATCAAAATTAATTTAAAAAAAAAACCATATTTAAAATATTTTAGTATGATACTTTTCCTATTACAATAATTATAATATACTTAAATTATCTTATTTATTATAATCACTTTTCAAATTTTATATTTCTAATTAATTTATAAATAGTAAATTAAATATACGTTTCAAATTTATATTTACACTAGTTTATAAAAATTCTAAATTTAAAAAAAAATAATTTATTATAAATAAATATACAAATCTATAAAATTGGAAAAAATGGTTGCGAAGTATTTATTTATCCAAAAACCAAAACAACAAATAACTTACAAAATTAAGAAAAAAAAAACATGATGAGAATTTAGTCTTTTATAAAAAAAAATGTACTTAAACAATAAAAAGTCTTGTTTGAAAAAAATGTGTTAATAAAATACAAAAGTGCTCTATAATAAAAAAAATATCAACAAAAGTTGGTAATAACTTTATATGATAGATTTGGAAGAGAGGTACTCGTAATAACATATTACTTTGGAAACAAGTAATAAAAGCAGATATTAAAAGGTGGAAGAAATGTGATTATTTGTTCACTAATTTGATTAACACAATGAACTTTTCCAACTTTACAAAGGTGCAATATGTGAATCGGTATGAGAGGTATTTCTCTTGTCAGTCATGAAAACTACACTCATGAAGTAAGAGAGCTTAAGGTGGACTGCAACTACGTATAAGATAAAATTACCTCAAAAACTATACATAAAATGTTAAGAAGATGCAAAGAAAAGTGATTATTGTTGAAGAACTGTGGTACAACAATTATTATTGTAGAAATATGTTCTCTGTAGTTTTGTAGGGGAAATATTTGTATAGTATGAGTGTAGCAAAGACAGAATTCTGGTTGTACATATGTATAAACGAGTTAGAATACCTAAGATAACTTATTATTAAACTTTTTTTCTCTTTTACAAAAGTTAACCTCCTTTGAGATTCACATTTTTGTTTTGATTTGCTGCTAAGTTGATTATTTGTTTTCCACGAAAATTCATTATTGAATTGAAAGTTTGTATTACATTACGTACTTTATGTTCATAAAAAGTTTATTTTTTATATGTTCATAAATTCAAGCATTGAAATAAGAACTATTAAACTATCGTAGGTTTGATACGATAATTACAAATTACGTAAGAAAACCCTTTGGCACTAAAGTAAAACTTAGATGACTTAAAACATAAATTTTCTTTATTTTATTGATCAACGGAGGGGGGTTAATCATCTTGATTAATTAAGCAAAACCAAGCTTTGTGTTTTTGTTAAAGAAGAAAAAGAATAAGAGTAAAATTTTGAAAGCATCAATTGACATAGGATTCCGAAACTTTAGAAGCTTATGATAGATTTCATGGGTTTCCCCATTGACCTCTTGTGTTGGTTACGTTTAACAGCAACACTAGTTGGTCAAAAGTAACCACACTTCATTAATAGTGTCTGCTACTACACTCCATTATATAGCTTTTAACAAGATTCTTTAAATCCACTTTAGTCTAAGCTTTATGTTACTTCATATCCTTTCTTCAATCATGTCTTTTGCTCAACTACCTCCTACTTCTTTACTCAATCATGTATGTAATTTCAGCCATTTTTAGCACATTTCCCATGAATTATTTTCAAGTTCAAAAGGGAGAAGGTTTAATTAAACCGTTTTTCAGTGAATTAGAAAGGTTTTAATTAATTTTGTTGTCGTGTTTTGATGGGTGGTTGTGTGTGAGTTTGTAGGTTTTTTCATGGCAATGTAACAAAGACAAGACCTACGAAAGACAGTTGTTTATAAAAGCAGAACAAAAACATCTTTAATGATGAGGATTTGGGTCCCAAATACCATCAAAACTAAAACCACCCAACCAGTTGAAAACTGTATACTGTGGCAGTCAAGGTTAGGACTTTTTATCCAAAACAAAATAAGATACACTTTCAAAAGCTTTAGTTTCCCTTTTCCTTTCTTTTCAACCCAAGCTACCATGTTTAAAGGTTTCCTTTTCCTTCCTTTCAAATAAATCGTTTTAGCTTTGGTTTACAGGTCAAACATACTACCTCTTCCAAAGTTGTATAATTCAGATCGATACATGTGCTGCTCGTGCTACGTCCCAAATAACTAGCTGAGGGACCTGTCTATCACAAACCCCTAAAAACGATACAAATAAATCTAACTATTTTAGCCTTCTTCATCACTTTTTCTATCCCTCTCTACGTTAAAATCAATCATTTCATGTCAATTATGCACAACATGATTGAAAGGGGTTTTTTTTAAACAATTATACTACAGAGTTACATTCATGATACGATAATTCAACCCAAACTAAATACAAATTCAGAAAAAAAAATTAAAAATTTACATCAATTTATATAATTTATATATTATAATTGATATGAAATTTGCATTCTCACTTATAATGAATTAATAATTTTTACGTCTCGCATTTAAATATTTTTATTTATTATTTTTGTTATATAAGAATGTTTCACTTTTATTAATTTCAAGCGCTTTGAATCATATGGTGTAACATCCCAAAATATAGTGATAACCATAATCAGAATTAATTACATTAATCATTAAAACAGTGCAGTCTTTACAAAAAGATACGAGGTCCAAAACGTCGAACGGCTTAAAATACAAAATGTAATGTAGCCGACGGTATCCAAATTCTGAGACTAAACAAAAATACTAACAGCTACTACATGTCGAGCACTCTAGGGCTCGACCTTAATCCCTACTTCAACCGGATCAACATCTTCCGAAATTTCTTCTGCCAGCGCCTCTTCCAGCAGCTCACTTCCATCTGCTCCCATCCACATGGATGATCATCGCAAGGACAAGACGGACGTACAAAGACAATCGACAACACAAAGAAGAGAACACAGGGTAAGCTTATGTAATTTAATTCATACATTAAAGTATCAATTCAATCCAGTCAAACATACCAGAATGATTCAACATAAATAAATAAACAAATATCCAACAACTATTTCTAGACGGACCGTCCGGACTGTATGATCTGTGTAGCTACAGGCGTCCTTGCACCCGAGTGGTGTAGTAACTGGGATACACTCAACAGCTGCCACTCGAGGTTAGTCCGTTCTTACGTCGCCCATGTTAACTTATGGACTAAGGACCTCCTGCCATTCCCACACATGAACCACTCTCCTCTAAGTGAAGACGAGTGTCACGGAATATCAGGATGGACCAAGCCAGCATTAGCATGCCCACAGTCATACTTTACCAAATTCCACATTCAACATATGTGAGTCGTTCCTCCCTGGAACGCTCGTACAACATTCATAAACGTTTAATCATCTCATATAATGTTCATCATTCAAAATCTTTCACTTTTATTTTCATTTTTGTCTTTCAGTCCGAGTATGTAAATAATCAAACTTTCAGCCCTCTTTATAACGAGGACAACCGTGAGGAACGAGACTGAAGAATTTACCCCGTTCCAAAATAAAGTAATACTGACTACCAGATAGATGAACGACCTGTATTAACACGGTGCTCGACACTGTCGGTCGACACAGATGAATGATCTGTATTACAAGGGGGTTCGACACTGTCGGTCGACACAGATGAATGATCTGTATTACAAGGGGGTTCGACACTGCTGATCGACACAGATGAATGTTCTGTATTACAAGGGGGTTCGACACTGTCGGTCGACACAGATGAATGATCTGAATTACAAGGGTGCTCAACACTGTCGGTCGACACAGATGGACGATCTGTATTATCAAGGGTGCTCGACACTGTCGATCGACACAGATGAATGATCTGTATTTCAAGGATGCTCGACACTGTCGGTCGACACAGATGGATGATCTGTATAAGGGTGCTCGACACTGTTGATCGACACAGATGAATGATCTGTATTTCAAGGATGCTCGACACTGTCGGTCGACACAGATGGACGATCTGTATAAGGGTGCTCGACACTGTTGATCGACAAAGATGAATGATCTGTATTTCAAAGATGCTCGACACTGTCGGTCGACACAGATGGATGATCTGTATAAGGGTGTTCGACACTGTTGATCGACACAGATGAATGATCTGTATTTCAAGGATGCTCGACACTGTCGGTCGACACAGATGGATGATCTGTATAAGGGTGCTCGACACTGTTGATTATAAGTTCTAAGTAAAAGACCTACATAGCTCATGCTCGACCAGAATCCTTCCCAATGAAAGTATTCCAATTCAAAGAAGTTTACTAGAACACCAAACGGTCGAGAACCGTTTAATGTCGGACATACGTTATCATAGGGAAGTTGATATTCAAGTTTCACTTACATTCTCTCGTTCCTAAGCATGTATATTTCGTATTCATACGCGTCACTCATATCATACATTTCAACCAACATATATCATATTCATTTAGTAAAGCAACGTTCGACCATGCATACTCAATCGACATACATCTCATACATTCAGTTCATATCATGTTTACATACAACATACAAGTATAAATTAAATTACTAAGCTTCCCTTACCTGGATAGCAGTGTACTCCCGAAAAGTAAGGTTTTGTTCGACCTCTAACAGCGTTCTACCCTCAGGTTTCGCTCAACAACTTTCCCTTAATCTAAAACACCAGAAATCAGAAACAACTCAGACCTCTACCCCATGCCTGCAACTGAATCTTAGTTTGCATGTACTACAGAACAAACGTTCAGATCAACGTCCAGAGTCGAGTGACTTACCGGTTACAGAACTAGGATCTGTTCGGTTCGGATTGAAGCTCACGGTGCCAGGAACGTTTCTACGGTTCTGAAACGTGATCGGAGAAGAAGGTGATGAGTTACAGTAAAGAGAAGGTGAAGGCTTCTAGAGAGAAGTTGGAGAAAACGAAAGGTTGGGTTCTAAGGAAGAAGATGAATGGTGCAGGTGAGAGAGAGAGTCTTCAAAAATTCTAGTTGTGTTAAACTCACATTCGTTCGAACGAACGTCTCCCAAGTTGACACCTGCACACCAACTCTGAAATGGGAAGCTTCTCCCGCGACAGGTTGCGTGTGTGCATGCCGTGTTTGGTACGTTTTTAATGTTTCAGATAAATGATGGGCGTGGCTTTCCGTGTATGCCAGAGAGGGAGGGGATCAGATTAGGTAGTGGGTTTTAATGGCTGAGAAATGATGTGGCGTGCATTAATGGTGAGGATGTCAGAAATTATCTTTGCTAAATATCAAGGGTCTTACATATGGTTAAATATAATAAAAATTATATATAAAATTAATTTTTTTTGAATTCAATATCACATAAGATTTTTTTATTAGGTTTAATAGCCAATTTAGTCCCCACTTTGGTTGAAAAATCTCAATTTAGTCCCTCGTTATAAAAGTGTTTTACATTAGTCCTAACTTTTAAAATAGTGGGTCAGATTGGTCCCTTTCGTTAAATATAAGTTAACGAAATTAATGGATGATGATGTGACACAGCTTAAAGCTGATGTGTTAGATTGGTCCCTCGTTAGCTTTAAGTTGTGTCACATCATCATCCATTAATTTTGTTAACTTATATTTAACAGAAAGGACCAATCTGACCCACTATTTTAAAAGTTAGGACTAATTCAAAACACTTTTATAACGAGGGACTAAATTGAGATTTTTCAACCAAAGTGAGGACTAAATTGGCTATTAAACCTTTTTATTATAATAGAAAAAATATAACTTAAGCCTAAATTATAAATAAAAGATAATATTAAACTAATTAAAAGATAAAGATAAATATAAATATGAGCATAAGCCTTGTTAATTTGTTGTTGTTTTTTTAATAGTTCAAACACTTCATCATCGATCTTCTCAAACCCTTGAAATAAAAAGTCGCTGGCAAAGATGATGCACATGACCTTTTACTGGAGCCGGAAGGTGAATCTCCTGATTGATTCCTGGCAGACCGAGGATTGGACAGATTATCTTCTCACCCTTCTTGCCTGCCTCATGGTTTCCGCTTTCTATCAGTTAATTGAGAATTGCAGAATTCGCCTCAAGCTCATTGGTGCTGGAAAGCCCTTCCCGTCAGAGATCCAGACCCCTCTGTTGCAGCGGAAGCTCACCGGAAACTCACCGGAAACGGGGTCAAGTTGGGCGTGAAGGTCGCTGGGGCGATTCTCTTTGGGCTGAGCTCGGCCATAGGGTATTTGTTGATGTTATCGGTTATGTCCTTCAACGGAGGGGTCTTTGTGGCCATAGTCGTGGGTCTAGTTGTTGGTTACTTTTTCTTCAGGAACGAGGGTGAAGATTCCATTTTAGTAGACACTTCTTGCGCCTGTGCTTAAATTCAGTCACTTTTAAATCTTTCAATCTTTTCTGCTGAAAATCCTAGTTGTTGTTTATTATTCCCTGTTTTAATTTAGCCCTATTCATTATGGATATGTAATTTCTTCTATGGAATTATAATTAACTGTAACTGTAATAATGGGAAGTGGGAACCCTTGATTGATTCTAAAGTTTAATATATTTTTCTGGCAGCTTTTTATTCCCAGGCAAAAAAAATTACACAAACCCTTTTATTTATTTATTAGGTAATAAAAAAAATTCTTTATTATGTTTGATCTTAATTTTTATTTTATGTGAAGATCTTTTGTTTTATTAAAGTAACTTTAATTGTTTTTATTGTAATTTTTATTTTATCACATTCTTAATTATACTTTTCTTTACAATTTATTTAATATATTAATTTGTTTTTGAAATACACATTATATTATTTTTACTATTTTTATTTGTGTTGATTTTTGCCGTATAAAATATTATTTTGATATTTTTTGTTTATTTATTTTTATTTTA
The DNA here is from genome assembly GCF_029865625.1 of Vigna umbellata. Lineage (NCBI taxonomy): Eukaryota > Viridiplantae > Streptophyta > Magnoliopsida > Fabales > Fabaceae > Vigna > Vigna umbellata. The sequence goes on from NC_142166.1 coordinate 46,490,858, forward strand.
TACTCATTATTATAAGTATTATTTTATTATTGTAATTGTATAAAAATATTTTATTTAATTTAATGTCATGAATCTTATTTATTACCATGAGATGAATATTTGCTTTTTTATAATTTTTTAAAATATCTTTTTTATTTATTTTATTAACTTTTTTTCTTTAAAGTGATAGAGATAAAAATAATACAAAAGTTATATATATATATATATATATATATATATATATATATATATATATACTACAATGTTACGTTTTATTATTTTTTTTTAAAATCACTATAATGTTAAAATTTCCGATAAAATTTTAAATTCCTTTTGAGTTCTATATTTCAAATGTTTTTTACATATTTATTTCAATTAAAAATATTGATTTATTATATTCGCCTATAGTACAGAAAGATGTTTACAACTAGTATATAAAATCCGTTAAGTAGAAAAAAGATATTTAAATGAATATTCCAAGAGCTAAATAAAATTTTCTTCATGAATGGGATGAGAGCAAATATATTTGTAAACAAGAACGTCATACTTAAATGTCTTTAATTAATATTTGATATATCCCTAGAAAATTTATACTTTGAATATAATTTTAATTATTTGATGGAGATTTTTCTGCAGTTTTTTTACAAAAAAATTAATAATTTTTCACCTTTTTTTCATTCGTTAGTAATTCCTGTGAGTAATTATAGTTACTGTAGAATTTTAAAATTGGATGAAAATTTCTTGTAAAATTTTCTATAAAATACGAAAAATATCCACAACAAATTTTTATGAAAAAAAAAATCGTAACAATTTTTCTTGTAAAAAATCAATTTAAAAATCAGTAGGACACTTTATCTTCAAATTTAAATTTTACAAATAATTTTCTTACACATTTTAAATTCGCAACCAATTTCTTAAAAAAAATTTCCAACTATTTTTTTCTTGCCAAATTGAATTTGTAAGTATATCTTTTTCACAAATTATTTTGCAAGAAATTCCACAAAAACTTTCTATAATAAATTAAAAAATATATAAAATTACTCTTCGAAACCTAGTACTGTTATTTAATCCTTATATATTTTTTAATTATGATTTTATCAAAATTTAAATTCTATATTTATTGATATATTTTATATTTTAATTAAATAGACTACTTCTTAGTATTCCCTTAAATGAATATAACAGATTTAAAGTTGAATTGAACTATAATAGAAAGTAAACAAAACATACAAATTTAAAACCATAAAAAAAATCATGAGAATAAAAATATGAATGAATTAAAACAAAATGATTTAGCTTATTACTTTTGGGGTGTTGCTCCCTCCACCACCACAGCCTTCTCCCTTCACCTCTCCTTTACTATTTTGTCCCTCAGTAAAATTTTATTTTTAGAATTATTGTTTTTTAATTTTACTCATTTATAACATATTTCACTGATAACCTACGTAGTTCCTTGTATGAGTAAAATATTTTTATGCAAAGCTCAGTGATTGTGAAAAGAATTATCAAGCAATCTTCCTTTTGCTTTCGGTGCAGTACGTGGTGCAGTGCGTTTGTGGTGTAATGTGTTTGTCGTGGTTCCTCTCCAGGTACGTAGTCATAATCCTTCCAATAATCCTAAACCCTAAACCCTAAACCCTAAACCCTTCCAATAATCCTTCCAATAATCTTTCCAATAATCCTTTAACCCTAAAACGTAAAATGAAAACGAAGCCTAAACGGATGACATCCTTCAACGGATGTCATCCGTTTAAGCTTTGTTTTAATTTTATGTTTCTGTTATTATTTTATTAGATATTTTAATATTTTGATTTATTATTTTTGAATATCTTTTTAATGTATTTTAATAATGTATATTTATATTAGTTTATATTTAAATATTAAAATATTAAAATAATAAAATAATAAAAATAAAAAATTTTAACTTTAAGGATATAATTGGAATTAAAGATAATTGGGGAGGTGGAGGGAGAAGGCTGTGGAGGTGGAGGGAGCAACACCCTTACTTTTGTAGTTTTATTAGTCACTTTGGTTCAAAGAAGGAAATTGCAAAGATCTATCACTTTATTATATTCCAAAACCTACAGACAAATAATACAAATTAGAGACTCAATCAGTAAAATGCTTGTGTTTTTTCAATGAAAACTTGTGGGGCTAAACCTACATATTAAACAATAACATAAATCTGTGCAAGATTCTGCAGAATACAAAGATTTGTGCTAATGGTGGTCCCACCATTCTATTAAAGCTCTCGACTATAAACCAAACCTATAGAGATACAAATAAAATAGATACCTAAAAGTTGCCCCCACTTCCTCATAACTAGCCAAAGTAATGAGTTAAAAAATACATAGAAGATTCTTGAATGCTCATGTGACTGCTATACTCTCAGCTCAACATAGAAGTTAACCAGCTAATCAAGATCAACTGCTATTACATCACCAAGATCGGTTAGTTCTATTAGACACCTCTGCCCATGCTCCGAATGAGTTATAGCTTTCAACAGAATATCCACACAGTAAGTCACCATTTTCTAGCAAGATAGGCTGAATAACAGTTCTTGAATTCAGTACCAAAAACATAAATTTGTCCTGACTGAGTTATAAACCCCAAGGCCAAAGGTACAGAAAAAATGTTACTTAGTAAGTCAGTAGTTTCAGTTTAACCTTATTCTTGATAGGTCCTAATATACCAGGAGGAAGTTGTTCTCTTTCTGTCCAGATAATTCCTTTGTCATTTGAGCGTTTCATGAATCCATTCCACCTGAAATTAAACAACCAAATTCTCCTCATTTGTTCGAAATTAACTAGAGCCTCATACATTTGAGTACGATGACTACCAAAATGATCAATATAAAACACTTGATTCAGTAAAGGCAAAAACATGTTAAGATGAATATTGAATTGATATTCCATCTTTAAAACAATTGTTTTCTATAAAACTTAAGATTCAAATGAAGAGATTTCCAGATTTGCTGTTCCTTAATTACAAAAATAAGCATTTCCCGAAAGAAAATGTTCTGGTGTGTATTCTAAAAAGATTAAGACCGATTTTCTATAAAACTTAACATGAAATGAAGAGATTTCCAGATTTGCTGTTCCTTAATTACAAAAATAAGCATATCCTGAAAGAATATGTGCTGGTGTGTATTACTAAAAAGATTAAGACCGATTTAAAATTACCTACATTTTACTAGAGAGTGATATTGAGTACCAAAACATGGATCTCAATCAATGGAGTGTCACACATTCATACTTGGGAATGTAGACTTTCCATAATGCATGGTGATACCACTTCAAAGATTCTTAACCATAAAAAGATACAAAAGCACCCATGAAAACAAAAAGAATCAAGTTGACGTAGTGTGGAATCCCATTCCCAGCCAATGTATAATCCTACTTTATGTAGGATGTTGCAGAATAAAGAAATAGGTAGGAAATATTGTTATAATTGCAATTTTGTATACAATAAAGGATGAACTTCCCTCTTTACAAAGGGAGAACATTTTACCAAAATCGGGATCATATCTCAATTGTGTAGGACATGGGTGCAAAAGGAAGGGAATTTTGACAAAAAAGAATAAGTTTGATGGTGTATAAAGTAATTATTCCCTATGGTTTTGTTTTCTACAGAAAATGTGGAGATGTTGTGCTAATTGTTTTCCTCCTTCCAATTGTCATATAATCACTAAAAATTAAGCTTATAATTGTTCCTAATTTCTTCAATCAAAGGAATCTTATCTTACCGTCAAATAGAGAATAGCTGCAAAGATTTGTGCTAATGGTGGTAATTTAATCAAAGACATAGGACTGTATCTGTGCTCTGGTATTGCTGAGTTTGTAGTAAGCATCCGCTGCCTTTTCTGCTAATGCTCGATATTGGATAGAAGCAACCACAGTAACAAACACATTATCCTCCTGATGGAATGCATCACAACATCCGATAATTCATCATTTCAGCCATTACTGAGATAAATATATGTTCAACCATTTGCAGTAAAAGAAATGACCAAAACAAAGTATTGTTAGATATGTCATACAAGCTCTCCTGAATTCGGGTGCTTGCTCGATCTTAACTTGGTTAGCATTTCATTATACGAGTGAAGATAAAATATTTGACATATTTTTCTCCTGCAAAGCAAATAAGAAAGTTGGTATCATTAACTGTTTAACAAAATAAGAGAACAGATTCAAATATACCTGGCCACCGGATAAAAGCAACACAGCTAACTTGCCATCTGAAATAGCCTTCAACCCCATTTTCCACCGTCTCTCACGATCCTCCTGGCTTCTCTCCTCCACCGTAGACACATTGCTCTCCGGCACAGGCTCAATGACCGCCGACGGCAACCCTAGCAAGCAATCACAATTCAGCCACAGGAGGCAAACAAACAATCACTAACAAATGCACATGAAGGGAAGAAATCGATTGGATTAATTAACAAACACGCAGTCACTTATTAACATCAAAACCTTGAAATCGTAGCGAGCATTGAATAATCCGACCAATTCGCCAAAAATCTCAACTCTGCAACACGGAACACAATTAGCGAATCTGGAGCTCGGGATTCTAACCGGAGGCGAAAAGAGGGAATTGGATCGAGAAAAGTTAATTACCTCAATGTCCTTGATGAGGAGGTCAGGTTTCTCGGGGAAGAGCTCATACCAGAGGGCGAAAGCATCTTCCTGACCGAAGTCTCTGAGTCTCTCGGGGAGAGCTTGCGACGGCGGAGAAACGATGTCGTTGCCTTCGAGTCCCACCGACGACGGTTCCCTCATTTCTCAATCTTTCTTCGATTTCGATTCAGATCTCAAGTTGTGAAGAGAGAGGGAGGTTGAAGGTTTTGTTAAAGAGACAGGGAAACAGTGGTGAGGAAAGAATCAAATCGATACTCAGGTAATAAATAATTTTAAAATATTAATTTCTATTCCAGCAGTGTATTTTCCTCGGAAAAATATGTATGAAAAAACTACATATAAGTATAGTGTAGAATACTAAAACGTAGAATTTTTATATGTAAGAACGATAATAAAGAGTATGTACATTAAATAATTAAATATTTTGTAAAAACAAATCAATATAAATGAAACATAACTATTTAACATTACAACACACAAACACGATATAGAGGAGAATTGAATTGCTCTGAAATGAGTAATTAGAAAAGATGGATACAATAAAATAAAATAAAATAAAATAAAAAATAGAGAAACAAGGAAGTTGACTGATTGATGAGGTCTTCGAAGGACGTGAGCATTCTAAGATTGTTTTATCTGCCAGATTGAGCAAATTGTTTGAACAAAAGAGAGAATAAGAACAACAATAGCAGCAACGGTAGCAGCGGTTTGCCAAGGACTTTTACAGTAATCACGTCTGAGAGTTGACTTCAACTTAAGACGACGACTTTTATACGAAGCATCCAAGTCCTGCCATAGAGAAACGTAATCAGAACTAAAATCTTTGAGAACAATATTTCTGCAAAGACGTTTAGTCCTTTCAGCCGCAGAATCACTGTCCCCTAATAAGTTCCTCATAATTCCCGCTCTAACCAGTACATCCACATCCTTACCTGTGTTTACTAGGTATTGCAGAACAAGAGCATACTCTGTTATGTAGCCATCATCAGGATAGTGAAACTGCTCCAAAGCCACCATATTGCGAAACAAAAGTTCAGTACCATCATCCACTCTGAATTTTGGTATTTTAAGAACCTTTCTTGAAAAACTCAAGTTTAGAAAGCACTTACTTTCGTTGGTTTCAAACCTTATTCCTGCTTCTGACAGCTTAGTAACACTGGGAATTTGCTGCCATTGGCTACTCCTTGTAGTTTGTTTTCTTCCACATAAGTAAAAATTTCGTAACAAATCTGTGAAATGGTGACATGTTGGGATAAGATTTGGAGACAAATCTAACCTATTGAAAAAGTCAAAGTATTTAAATGTAAGCAGGATGAATGAAGGAATGTCACTGTCACCACCGCCAATAGATAGAGAAAAGAGATCGTGAAGAACAAAAAAAGGAACTTGGTTCTCAAGCAACAACAAATCATATAATATCATAAATCCAAACCATGGTGTTGAAAGATACTTGTCATATGTCTTATAGTGAGTTGTCCAAAAGAGTTCGAGTATAAATCCGGAATCCACACAGATTATCTCTACCAGTTCCTTCGGGCTAAACTCAAGTACGTCTGAGTAGCATTGACGAATTTGGAGCTCCTTACCTGCTATATAATTGATCCAGCTTTCCATACTTGTGTTGGTTCGTTCAAGAAATGACTTGCAATACGTTAGTTTGTGTCTTTCCATGTTCTGAAGATGGGAGTTGTTATGGTGATAAGGGCCTATGGAAACAACCTTTGGGGTGTAAGCTTCATGGTTGATTTGGCGAATAAGTAAAGGTACTCTGTAGATGCAGCACTCTTCAGATATGGGTGGGTTTGCTTTCTCCAGCATTCCTTGAACATGGATCACAACTTCATTCGTGTTCATCATTCTACTAATCTAAATATTAAAAAATGTAACAAGGTAGTCCAGAAACTAAAACCAGAATTAAAATGATCAAATTATCACATAATCTGACAGTAGGACATTGTGGCTGATCCATCCCTCTTTTCCCTGATCCATCTATTTATATGTCAATCACGCACCTAAACTTATTATTGTGCATTTTTTTTTTATATTTACATCATTCATTAGGCTATATTAATTTTAGTCAAGTTGTAGAAATATTTTTTTAGTCAGAAAGTTGCTGAGGAAGGGCAATAAAATGAAGAAACTATGAACATTCCATTCCAAATTCAGCAACTACGTTTAATCTCTCATCGTGGTGTTAAAATCCTAACCATAATTGTTGATTACTCCACACACAAAATAATCTGATTAATTTAAGTTCATTTAATTCAAATGATAATTCTGAATTGGTCTTCTTGTTTGTTAGACAAATAAATTATTAGATGTTCTCGAATTAGTCTTCTGTCGTTTGTTAGATGAATAAATTATTAGATGATTGTTAAGCGTTGAAATGTCTTTATTTTATAACGTGATAAAATTATACTTATTTTGCATTGAGATTGATAATATCTTTTGTAATTATATTAAAAATGAAAATGGATAATACATGATGCATGGAAAATTATACTTTATCCTAATGTTTTTTTCTAAGTAGTTGATGAATATGACTTAATTGGAAAATTTACAATCAGTGAAATGTAAAGTAAAAACGTTGAATAACTAATTAACTTGGTGGAAGAATGTGAAATTACTGTAAAAACTAAGAATGATTTCTTGACACACCTAAATATTTTAGGCTCATTTGATACTATTTTTACTTACTTTTTATTCTCTTTTTTTTAAACAATACAAAAATTTATTCTTATAATATGTGTAAAATGAATGTAAAAGTGTGTCATGGTATCATTACTAAAAAATTAACTAAAAAAAATTGTTTATGGTCATGTAACCATAAAATAGAACCATCATCACCAAGTAAGGACAGCTTAATTTGTCATTACTTTCCGTGACTATTTTATAAAAGTTTAGAAAAACTTTATTTTAAGTGAATTTAATTCATACATGTAAAAAGAGACATTCTTCTAGTGGTCTGTTTAATCTCCCCCGGTGGGTGATAGTTTCCATAATCCGTGTTTGTTTGAGTGTGGAAAAACCTTCATATGAGTGTGAACCAGAAAATTGACAAGAGAAGAACCAAATAACAAGATTTCTAACCTCTTATTATTCAGTCATGTCCACAATCTATAAATTATTGTAATATACCGTGTTCATGTACACGTTGTTTTATCTTGACTTTCACGCTCCATCTTCTACTTCTGTTATCTTTTCTGGTCTTCAAAATTCTATAAAGTATCCTCGATATTAATTTTTTTCTTGCTCATATTTCATGTACAAATTCTTTAAGTAAAAACTCAGTTTTAGAAATTGAAAAACAAGAGGCTATAGTTTAAGTAAAATAAAAAGATCAACCAATTAATAATATGAGAAACTACAAAAAAAAATTGGATGAAAGTTTTAAATAATAACAACAATCATAACTATAAGTCATAAAGGAGTAAATACATTTAATTTGTATATATGGTCATATATATATATATATATATATATATATATATATATATATATGGGGTTTGCTAACTTTCAGTTGGTACATTTTTTAGTAATGTGTACTGGGTTTTAGTAGATAAAAATATCCATGGATTCTAACTTTTAAGGTTAAGGGTATTTTCATAATTTTCATTCTCAAAACTAAAAAAAAAAAAGAAACCTCTAAACCTTTACTCACCTCATAAACACTTGTCGTCATTGACATATTCACCTTCAGGCAAAGGTTCATTCAAATCTCTTCAATTTTCCCATCTTCACTTACCTCTCTAATTTCATCATCTCTAAAAAAACCCTCCAGGCCAATTACCAATTCTTTTGGATGTCATTATGCTTGTGAAAATTAGATAAAATTATATATGACAAAAATTATAAAATGAAAACTATTATAAAATCACTTTTTGTAAGAAATTGTTTAACAACGAGTGTTTCTGATTTTTCCAGGCCAATTACCAATTCTTTTGATGTCATTATGCTTACGAAAATTAGATAAGACAAAAATTATAAAATGAAAACTCATTATAAAATCATTTTTTTTTTGTAAGAAATTGTTCAACAACGAGTATTTTTTATTTTTTCCAGGTCAATTACCAATTTCTTTAAACTTGTGAAAATTGGATAAAATTAGATAAGACAAAAATTATAAAATGAAAATTCATTATACAATCATTTTTTGTAAGATTGTTTAACAATCAATGTTTCTGATTTTTTATACGATGACAGAGAAAATGTTAGTGAGAGATATTTTTGTCTACTAAAATTCGGTACACATTGCTAAAATGTACTAACTGAAAAACAGGGAGCATTAGTAAACCTAAATATATATATATATATATATATATATATATATATATATATATATATATATATATATATATATATATATATATATATATATATATATATTGATTTGAATTACAATTAAATGTTATTTTAGAATGGTGCGATGTAATGCAAGCGTATGTGCAAAAAAAATCATTATATATTAATTATAATAAGTAATTTAATGCTTATTCACAATAAATCATTCAATTTTTAAAATAACAGTAATTATAAATAATATACAAAATAATGTATATAGATTATTGTAATTAGTGATAGTTTGAAATAATTTATTTAAACTTACCATATATGACTCAAAGCATAACTTCTAAAGATTTATAAAATTTATGAAACGTGTATTTGATTTAATAAGAAAGAGATAGATAAAAATAAAATAAACATATTACAGATATAAAAACAATTATATCTTATATGTATTATAAAAACTGTTGTATGTCATTGTTTTCAAATATTTTTTTACGTCACGTTTTTAATTGTATAGGTTATATTTTTTTATTGTCATTTAAAATAATTATTTTCAATTTTTTTATTTTTATTCTAGAAACAATAACATATAATTGATTTAGACGAAAAGTAATTGATTTTAACTTTTATTGATTTTCATGATAACAAAGTATATTAAAAATTATATTCATTAATATTTGAAAGACATTCTATAATTAGAAAAGAAACAAAATCTATTATTAAGAAAAATATCTTATGACAATTATTTTTTCGGTGATGACCATTACAGAATTAATATTTTACTCAAATTATTAACTTGTAACATTACAATTCACGGACTTTGAAAAAATAAAATGCATTTATTATATAAATTTAAGTTTACGGAAATGTTGAATCCGCGCCCCTGCCAGCTGGATACTGTCTATCAGCTGCCATAGTTAATATTCCCCATTTACCACTTTTATTTCTTGTGTTGTGCCTTTTAGTTTTTGTACTCTACATCACTTTAAATTGATGGGTGTTGCGGGTGTTGCTACCTCCGTCACCTAAGTGTTTTTGTATCTTTTCATTATTTTTATTTATTTTAAAAATATTTTATATCTTTTTATTATTTTTTTATTTCAAAAATATCTTATACATCCCTACTATCTTCAACAATCTTTCTCTTTTTATCTTTGCATTAATGGAACATTTATATTCTCAACAATCTTTCTCTTTCTCTCTCTGCATTAATGCAACATTTACATGACTCAGATTTGAACTTGTAATATATTACAAAATGTAAAATAACTTGAATATTATTTACATGACTCAAATAACTTGAATAAAGTATTTAATTTATTAGATAAATAATATAAAAATATTATTAAATACTTAAAATATAAAAAAAATTATTTGTTAAAGATTTGAAATTTATTTAGTTATTTCGTTATTATAAAGTTAGTATATAATAATAATATATTATTATTATTTACTATTAATATTATTATGTTTATTATTTTGTATTTGTATCTAACTTTTAAGTTTATAAAGGGGAAGTGGTAGAAACACTAATATTGAAGTTTCTCTCAATTTTATATTTGTAATATATCACAAGTTCAAATCTGAGTCATATGAATGCTCCATTAATGTAGAGAGAAAAAGATTATTGAGGATAGTGAAGAGGTGTAGGATATTTTTGGAATAAAAAAAATAGTGAGGAGATGTAAAATATTTTTGGAATAAAAAAAAATAGTGGAGAGGTGGAGGAATACTTACTTGGAGTGGTGAAGGGAGCATCACCCTAAATTGATTGGTTCTGAAGGAGAAATTGAGTTCTTAGATGTTTTAATAAACATGTTTAAAAGCATAATCTGTTAAGCTTGTATATTTTAAAGCAGTCCAAATTTATGTTTATTTATAACTAATATTACAAATTTTATATTAAGATTATTATTATGTTATTATCAATTTTATTATTATATATTTAAAATAAGTATTATTCTAACGAGAATATCATCACGATCCATGATTTTATAAATATAATTATTATTTTAAAAATAAATATTTATTTAATAATCACTCATATTCACTTTATTATAAAAGTTCAAACTCTTTTATGGTGTTTATTTATGGGATCAATAATAAAATTTTCAAATGAATTATTAATCTTTTATATCCTCTACTGAAATAATGATGAATATTTCTCTTATATCTCAATTGAAAATAGATTATGACGTTCAATAATTTCACATTATTTAAAAGTTAATATCAAACATAATTTAAATATTTATTTCTTATCTTTAAATACGTCTTTTAAGGATGAAACGGTAACGAATAAGCTTTAAAAGTCACAATATTCTATAGTTAAAAAAGAAAAATGTATTATTAAGATAAAACAGATTTTCAAAAAGAAAAAAATAATAATATGGTGACACATATATATTTACATTATTTAACATATATTGTAAAAGTAAAATAATCATAAAAATAGCTTTTATATTTGTAAAAGAAAAGAAAGTGAAAAAAGATAATGAAAAATATATAATGTCTAATAAATATGAAAAAAGTGTGTGTTAAAATATTATTAATAAAAAATAAAATGTATTTATTATAGAAATTTAAAATTATAGAAATTCCGAATCCGGCCCCTACTGCGCTGCGCCCCAGTTAATATATGCACGTTTTTATCACTTTTATTTCTTGTGCGTTTTGGTTTTTGTACTCTACATCATTTAAATTGCTTGGTTCTTGTCGGGAGAAATTGACTTATCACTTTGTGGTTTTTTAAGTAATCTTTGAGGCTATCACTTTGCTACATTACTTTTAAGAGATTTACATTCTCTTTTATTCTAATAGTATAAATTAAAAATAAAAAACACTTTAAATACTTGTTTAGCTATTTGTAAATTCATATTTTTTAAAAGAAATTATTTCTTTTACAAGAAGTTTTTTTCAAGTGAAAGAAATTGGATATTTTCTCGAATAATAAAGTTTTTTCTTTTACATTTGTTTTTTTAAGTAAATAACCCATCAAAAGATCACTACTAAATATGTTTTCAAGAAAATATTAACGGAATATTCTAAAAAAATCTCGTTAATATTTAACAAAAATATATCAAGTATAGAAACGAATTTAATGCATGAATATTGAAAAAAAATTATTATTACTATGGTTTATTTTATCTAATAAAAAAATTATAGGAAAATAAAAATGTTATGTGTATGCATGTGCGTGAGTAACAAATTTTTGGCGCAACGATATAAAGTAAGGAAAGGATTGAAATTTGTCTTGGTCAATCATTGTACTAAGATATAAATATTGGTTGTTGTGGATATTAAAACTATTATGAATGCGTGGTTTACTAATAACTCGGCAGGTATGGGTGAACTTCACTCCTCTATTTAACAAACCCCAAACACTGCACATTCATCGTCAATCAGGTAATATATATCATAATTCCCCACTGCTAGATTATTTCTTAATGTCATCATTTTAATTCCTTCCCCATTTTGGTTTCTGGTTTCAGAAATTACTGGAAAAAGATGAGCAATGATGATGTAGAGATCGATATTAAAAAGTTGTTGGAGAAAGGAAAGTCTCTCATAACTAATGAGTGTTGCATCTACAGAGTACCCTTAAATATTCGCCAACTCAACGAAGATGCTTACACCCCACAGGTTGTTTCTATTGGCCCTTTTCACCACGACAGCATCGATCGCCTTCGAGATATGGAAAGTCACAAAATAATGTATTGCAAGTCATTTCTTGATCGAACCCATACAACATCGGAAAGCTGGATCAGCTACATTGAAGGTGAGGAGCCCAAAATTCGCAGTTGTTACTCAGGCACACTTGTGTTCGACAAGAAGAAACTGCTAGAGATAATCTTTGTGGATTGCGGTTTTATACTTGAACTCTTTTGGAGAGAATATTATGACAATGTGTTAAGTGATGACATCAATTCTCTTTCAGCACCATGGCTAGACGATATGATGCTATATGATTTGTTGTTACTTGAAAATCAACTTCCCTTTTATGTCCTTGACAATCTCTATTCTATATCCTCCCAATTTGCGGCCAGCTATGATTCTACATATGGTCGTAATTGTAACATCCCTTCGTTCATCGAGCTTACGTATAGGTTTTTTGACAGTTTCAATAGATCCCAGTTGACTTTTGTCAACAATAACGAGATAAAACACTTCACTGATCTGATACGATTCTTTCACTTAAAACTTCCTTCGAGAGGAGAAGCAGTGTTTTCAAGGAGCAACAAATTGCTGGAACATCTTCCCAGTGCTACTGAGTTGTCAGAAGCAGGAGTAAGGTTTAAGGTAACCAAAAGTAAATGTTTGTTGGATTTGAAATTTACAAAATCGGTTCTTAAAATCCCGCAATTGCTTGTACATGATGCTTCTGAACTTGTGTTTCGCAACATGATAGCTTTAGAGCAGTGTCATTATCCGTATAAGTCCTACATTACTGATTATATTGTAGTTCTGGACGTTCTAGTAAACACAAGTCATGACGTGGATCTACTGGTTCGTAAGAGAATACTGGTGAACTTTTTAGGAGACAGCGATTCTGCGGCTAAAATGATTAATGGTCTTTGTAAAAATGTACTGCAGCTAAATTTTAGTTGCCATTACTTTCATCTCTGCGAAGACTTGAATGCTTTCTGTAGAAATCCCTGTCGTAAATTGATGTCAACTTTGAAACGTGATTATTGTAAAGGTCCATGGCAAAGCGCTGCTACAACTGCTGCAATTGTTCTTCTTGTTCTCTCTTTTGTTCAAACACTTTGCTCTATCTGGGAAGTATACAAGCGTTAGAACCCAATACCTGCTCAATAACTCTTTCCTCTTTCCTTGTTTGCTGTTTATGTTTTTTTTTTTTCATTTGTACCTTTTTTTTAGCTTTATTGTATCATGATCTCTTTGTCTTGTTGCTTAATTAAGAGCAACCTAGTTCTCTTTTTTATGTTGTATTTGGTGTGTCATTTTGCTACCAATTATTAATGTACCGTGTTTAGTAATTTCAATGCCATCAATTATGTCAGGTTTATTTTAGTTTTGTTTTTATCTCATTTCTTTTTCTTTGCAAATTATTTTATTGACATAATAAATAATTTAATCTACGTACCAATGTATACCGTGTGTTATATTAACAGATTAACAATTGAAAATTAAAGGAATAAAAGACCAATTTTATTTGTGAGACGAACCAGGTCAATGATTATATATATATATATATATATATATATATATATATATATATATATATATATATATATATATATATAACAAAATGTTAATTAAGATAATCCTAAAGATGGTTTGAGTTATATGGTGTTCTTAACACTTAAGGACTGGTAAAAACAATACATTTTTTTTGAGTTTTTTTTAGTGTAGGTCTATCAATAAAAGTGGAAGGAAGGATGTTCGACATCGAAGAAACATGTTGAAGTATTGCTCTTGACAATGCTGCCACAAATTTCTATTCATGTATTTGGTGGCCTATTTTATTATAAGAATCTGGATGACAAATTGTATCACTATTTTTTTTTTCTAATGTATGGATTCAAATGATACTTCTTTAACTTTAATTTGGCTAGGATTAGGATGTATTACCAAGGTTTCACGTAGGTAAAAACAATTATGTTATTAATGTTTTAATTTTGAAAGCCGATATAGTGGAAGCTTCAATGTGAAATGTTCGTTATTTTGTTAAGCTATTTACTTTTAAATATCTAACATTTGTAAATAGTAAAAAATTGAAGATAAGCAAGTTGATTTAGTAATTAGTTTAACCACTAATTTAGCAATTGATTTAGCCATCCTTGAAGTGGCCAATTTTTAGTGACCAATTAGCGATTACAATTTTGGTAGTTGTTTAGTGACTAATTTTGAAATAGGTGACTAATTGTTTTGCAATTAGGATTTTAATTTGAAGATAAATAAAATTATTCAATTAAATAAAATGTGATTGAATTGAATAAAATAAAAATATAAAATCAAATTGAGGTTGAAACAATAACTTCACAGGTGACAAAATGTTGATTTAACATGTGAAATGTTTTTTTAAAAAAATTAAAAAATTAAAAAAAAATTGAAACACGTGACACATATTTAACATTGTTAATAAAATATGTAACACATTTTTAAAATAAAAATTCAATTAAGACAATTAAAATATGAGTATCAATTTAAGATTTTCAAACAAATACGATTACTATAGTATTTTAACATTATATTTATTATATATTTGATTTTACTTTTTATAAATATATATTTTCTATTTTCTCTCCAAGTTTATATCAAATGTAAATGCATCTTAGTGATCATAAATAACTTTTCTATTTGATTATATACTTAATAATCAATTGCTTCTGAGAAATATTGAAAAGTGATAAATATTTAAGAATTGAAGTTAAAAAGTTTACTAATACAAGTTTATATATATATATATATATATATATATATATATATATATATATATATATATATATATATATATATATATATATTAAAGTATGGTGTAGAAAGGTGGAAAGGTTCCAAGATAACATAGTAATAGAATTATCAGTTAAATTATATTGTATATTTGCTTGTGAAATTCTTAAAGGAAACAGTGTGGATGAAAATAGATAGACCATAGCTCGTGGGGATTTACTTGTGGGAGCATATGACAAATATCTTAATTATTTTAAATTTCAAACAGCAAAAAGTTTTAATGTTTTAACAATTTTTAAAAATTATTTAAAATTGATTTGACAACTAACAACAAAGATTAAATATAAAATTTATAGATATAAGAATTATAACAGTTTTCATAACCTTGAGGACTGGAAAATAATAATTTTTTTTGTACAAGATCCAAAACAAAGATATTTAAATTAAATGATTAAAATATCTTTTAAAAATAAAACCATAATCACAAAAACAAATGAATACAAATGAAACATAATTGTCTAGCATTACAATAACTACACAAGTTATTAATTGACAGCAAAAAGGCACACCAAACAAAACATGAAGGAGAAGTGAGTTACTCTGATGTGAGCACAAAATAAACAAGGACGGAGACTGATGATATTCGGAAGAAGGTGAGACATTCTAAGACTGTTTTATCTGCCAGATAGAACAAATTGTTTGAACAAAAGAAAGAATAAGAACAACAATAGCAGCAACGGTGGCAGCGGTTTGCCAAGGACTTTTACAGTAATCACGTCTGAGAGTTGACTTCAACTTAAGACGACGACTTTTATACGAAGCATCCAAGTCCTGCCACAGAGTGACGTAATCAGAACTGAAATCGTTGAGAACAATATTTCTGCAAAGACGTTTAGTTCTTTCAGCAGCAGAATCACTATCCCCTAATAAGTTCTTCATTATTCCTGCTCTAACCAGTATATCCACATCCTTCCCTGTGTTTACTAGATATTGCAGAACAAGAGCATACTCTGTTATGTAGGCCTCTTTAGGATAGTGAAACTGCTCCAAAGCCACCATGTTGCGAAACAAAAGTTCAGTACCATCGTCCACTCTGAATTTTGGTATTTTAAGAACCTTTTCCCTTTTTGAAAAACTCAAGTTTAGAAAGCACTTACTTTCCTAACCTTATTCCTGCTCCTGACAACTTAATAGCACTAGGAATATGCGGCCATTGGCTACTCCTAGTAGTCTTATTTCTTCCACATAAGTGAAAACTTCGTATTAGATCCGTGAAGTGATGACATGTTGTGATAAGATTATCAGGAGACAAATCTAATCTATTGAAAAAGTCAAAGTAGTCAAATGTAAGTCGGATGAATGAAGGGATGTCACTGTCACCATCAACAGTGGACAGATTGAAGAGATCATGAAGAACAAAAAAAGGAAGTTGGTTTTCAAGCAACACCAAATCATAGAATATCATAATTCCAAACCATGGAGTTGAAAGATACTTATCATATGATGTCTTATAGTGAGCTGTCCAAAAGAGTTCGAGTATAAATCCGGAATCCACACAGATTATCTCTACCAGTTCCTTCGGGCTGAACTCAAGTGCGTCTGAGTAGCATTGACGAATTTGGAGCTCCTTACCTGCTATACAATTGATCCAGCTTGCCATACTTGTGTTGGTTCGTTTAAGAAATGACTTGCAATAGGTTAGTTTGTGTCTTTCCATGTTCTGGAGATGGGAGTTCTTACGGTGATAAGGGCCTATGGAAATAACCTTTGGGGTGTAAGCTTCTTCGTTGAGTTGGCGAATAAGTAAGGGTACTCTGTAGATGCAGCACTCTTCAGTTACGGGTAGGTTTGCTCTCTCCAACATTCCTTGAACATGGATCACAACATCATCCTTGTTCATCATTCTACTTATCTAAATAATCGAACTCTGTCTCTCACCCTATGCACAGACACTTTCCACCCTCTTTGGTACAAATAGACCAAGAAATAGACATAACGTGTGTTCGATTACAAAGAAAGTGAGATCATATTTTAGTATTTTGGTATCTCCTCGAAAACTATAACCTGTAGAAAACTCATTATATTAATATTTTAATTATATTTTTTTATTTTGTTGCCAAAGAAAATGGAAATAAATATTAAAGTTGTTTGGTGTAAGGAGACATATTCTGTTTAACGTAGTTTCCACGTAATGAATTATATAAGCAACTAGTTCTACAATGCTCAAGGATCATCGTTACGATGAGAGATTATTAATAGATTTTTTTTTATCAAAGCTGAAATTATTGTAAGTACAGTTGGACTTTTTCTGAATTTAAACATAATGTAAAAACTTATGATTTTCCATTTTTGCAATATATATTATCTAAATTATATTTATATTCTTTCTAATCTAAAAATAAACATGTGTCTCTTTTTAATAAAATGAGTTTACATTATTTTAATCGTATATTTATTTACTTTTTGTATATTTTAATAAATGGCACTATTTTTTTATATTTTTATTTAAATGTCTCTCACCTCCCTTTTTGTTTAAAAATAAAATTCATTAGAACTTACATACAAAAATTATGAAAATTAAAATAAAATTTTTAGAACATAAAATTAAATATTTTTAATAAATAAAAATTGAATGATTTTATCATAGAAAAAAAAATGTTCATATGCAGTCCAAAAATATCTAATTTAAACGAGAGTTTACTAACAAAAATCATAATCATCTCAAGAAAAAATAAAGGTAATACGGTGTACAAATCACTTATATGTGTTATAAATTTGGACAATTATAACACTTATAAGTTCCAATCAAAGTTATCTTACATTGTCAATTATTGCTCTATAGTTATAATCTTTTGCATATGTATAGCAAGACATCTTAGGTATGCATTTTCTTCTGAATATGCTATTTTAGCATGGCTATTCTCTTTAACGTTCATATAAGTTTAGTTTATTTTATTTTATTGTTTGTTTTTGTTATCTCTTAGTATATATAATTAGTTTTGAATAGATCTAGTTTAAGTTCCAAAAGTCTAAATTCAATGCAAGCTATCATATGCCAAAAAAAAACATATTTGTGACCGTTTACATCTGTCCATCTTCTTGCATACTTGTTATGAGCGCTGAAAACTGCAAGTGTGGTTTTTTTAACTAAGTCAATGACATGAAATTAAATCATGATTCATCCATGTTTATTCTCTAATAATTTTTTAATTTACTAAAGTTCAAAGCTGTTTGGTGATTGGTGATAGTATTTGACCAAAATTTTGTTCTACTTTTCTTTATTGCCATGCTAGAGTAGGACAAATAAGTAGTTATCGTGTTCGAATGCGCACAATCATATAATAATACATAAAGCAGATATCATAGCTTATGTCAAAATGTTACATATACATGTGATGGCTTTTAAGGTGTTGATTGCATTAGTTAGCTGGGTTAGATGATTATATTATTTTCCACTTTATTACCGAATTCAAGATTGCTATATTATTGGTTAAATATGGTTTGAATTACAATTGTTTTTTTGGCTAAAATGTGGCTACAGACCTTTAGCTACAATTTTACTGCATTTATGACACAGATAAGTGTGATTTTATTGGGATTTACATAAAAATAATGATATCTTCACAATTGAATATTACTTACGGATTTAACAATTTGTTAAAATATTATGAATTATCACTCAACATTAATACAAAAATACTTTATAACATCGGTGTTTTTTAACCTTTCATATCAAATTTGAGGTCGACGTTATATCGGAAGACGTTAAATTGACGTCAAACATAGAACAATTCCACGTTAACCGAATTAATGTCAAATTTTGTCAACGTTAATAAACTTTTTTTTGTTTTTTTAATTAATTGTGATCCTTTTTGACAACTCTACTAAACCTGAAAAGAAGAAAAACAACAAATGTCAGTTTTTGGTATTTTATAAAACATGAACCATGAACGTGGAGTGTAGTATCAACAACAAACAACAATAACAAATAACAACAGCAAACAGGTTCAGTCAAACAACAACAAACAAGTTAAACAAAAAAACAACAAACAAGTTCAACAAATAAGTTCTTCAAAACGAAAACGAAAACTAACCTTCAAAAAGTGGGTTCGTCGAAATAAAGTTTTGCCACCAGTGAGAGAGAAAACATAATGCGCCTATGAAGGACAAGAACACGAAAATAATCGATCAAAACAAACAAAAATCATACATAAAGTAGTTAATTAACACGTATTTGTAACAAATGAAAAAAAGATTACATGTAATGGTCGTCAAACTTTATCCCATAAAAGTTTGAGGAGAGAAAAGGGAAAAGTAAATGAAATTTCAATCTTCCGCTCAAATTTTTATTGAATTCACTAACCTTTTAACATCTAACGCTGGTCATTCGACGTTTTATATCCTTTTGACGTCTAATTCTAGGGAATTCGACCTCATACGTAAATACATTCTTATCTTTACAACAAACATTTTCGCAAAATTTACTCAGTATAACAAATTGACGTCAAATTACAATTCTAAACTATGTCTAATAATTGCATTTATTTACAAAAATGTCACGTTGATCATATGTACTTTTTTTTGCATTAGTGCTATATGCACTTTATTGAAAAAAAAAACTTTAATTCCATTGTTAAATGTGAAAAAAACTTCAATTTTAAAGTAATTATTGATTAAATTTTAATTCCATCATTAAATGATTATTAAATTTTTTATTGTTGATCGGTTATTAAAAAATTAGTCATATCCAAACATTGAAGACCAATTTAATGATCAAAACATGTTCGTAATTATGCTCATTAATTTCACAAATTTTTCGTTTGTTAATTGAGTGGTTGAAATAAAAAGGGTTCAATATGTTTTTAGTCCCTAAACTATTGGCCGTTTCTGGTTTTCGTCCCTCTTTCAAAGAGTAAGGTATAATTTGGTCCTCATTCTTTTCGAAACGTTCGTTTTAGTCCTCGAAAACTAAACACTGTTTAAAAATTTGGTCCTCATTTAGCAACAAATGAGGACTAAAACCAAAATTCCGAGGACTAAAACGAACGTTTCGAAAAAAATGAGAACCAAATTGTACCTTACTTTGAAAGAGGGACGAAAACCAAAAACGGCCAATAGTTTAGGGACTAAAAACATATTTAACCCAAATAAAAATATACAGCAGCCAATTCTTCGGTTGAGAACGGGACAAATTTTATTAAATTGAAAAATAATTTCGGTTGTTAATTTGCTCAGGATGTGAATTGTATAATAATATTATATAGTTTTCGGTTGCTAAGATGTGAGTTTTTTAGTTTAAATAAAATAGCTATGATAAACAATACAAATGTTTAGTGACCAAAATATTTCAAAAGTTAAATAACAAATTTAAATATTTCTTTTGTCGAAATACTAGTGATTAATTCAGTGTACAATATGTTGACCTACACCTAAAGCATTATTTTAATATGCTTGTAAACAATTTTATAGTGGGAATGTAGACAGTAATATAAAAATTAAAAGTATTAATATTACATGAATAAAACTAAAAATAGTTTTAAATAAATATCACAATATTTAAAGTTTTTATATAATTAAATATACACCTAAAAGTTCTCTTGCCTATCATTATTAGACGGCAAAAAAAATCCGGATAATATCTGCGGATAAAACGGATAGTTGTTATCTGCGAATATTTATTACTTACGGATTGTGGTAGTAGGTATTTTAATACTCGTTAATAAATAGGTCAGATGCGAGTATTATATTGTCCATATCCGTAGATATTCGTTAGCCTAAAAAATAAATAAAAAAATTTAATTTCTATTTTATTAAGATAAATTTAATTAAAATTAACATTAATTTATATTTTATAAGGTTAAATTTAATTAAAATTAAATCTTAATTTATATTTAATTTAAATTATATTATATTTTATATATTTTTTATAATTTTATTATCCGTGGATTTTTAAATATTCACGGATATTTTTTAAATAAGTATCTGTATAGGTAGCAGGAATTACGAATAGATATTATCCATGTCCGACCCGTTGTCATTCTTAGTCATTATTGGTATGGTTTATTCTATTATCTTTATTGTTAAAAGAATTAGAAAAGTATTGTATAAAACTTTTCAGTTCATTTTGCTAAAATAAGTTTTATATGCTAATTTTATTGGTGTATGCATTCACTCTATTATCATAATTTTGTATTTGTTATTCTTCTGTTAACATCTAATTTGGTCCAAAGTAAAAATTATTTATCAAAAATTTCAAAAGTATACCTTTAATTAAAAAGGGTAAAACAAAGTTTCCTCAGATTTAAAAAAAATATTAAAAAAATTAATTAATTAATTTTTTTAATTTTTGATTGAAAAATTCAATTAATAAAAATATTAAAATTAGATTTTTTGTTGAGTTCAAGTCCATTTTCATTCCCACACCATCCCATTTTTTTACACCTTGATTTTATTTTATTAGGCCAATTTCTTTTATCCCTACACGCTCCCATTTTTGTTTTTTTTACCAAGCAACCCACAGTTTTTACCACTACAACCCAATTCATTTTTTTAACATTTTCTCCTCCTACCATTAATAAAAATATCAATATAATATTTATATAAATAATAAATTTTATTTTAATTTAAAGAAACAAAATATTATTTTATTTTAAAAAAATTAAAATTAAATTAAATAAAAGAACATATATATACATATTAAATTAAATACAAAATAATAATATTTAATGATAATATTACACATAACATTACATGTGACGGTGAAATGTAACATTGCTATGTTACATGATATGCAACATACTTGACACATAATAAAAAAAGTTTAGATAAAATAATTAAAATTAAAATAAATAAAAGACTATAAACTGACATGTAACATTGTTGATTGTTGGTATATTATTGAAAATTATTTAATTGAATTAATTTTTTAAAAATTCGAACCTAATAAAAAAAATAAAAACAAATTTGTAACTTTTCAGTAAAAATTAGAAAAAATTAAAAATAATTAAGCCTAATTAAAATAATATTTTTTCTTAAGAAAATTATAATGTTGAGGTTAAATTATTATATCATTAAAGAAAAACTGAAGATTTTATATGACAATTTTCTTTATTCGTATAATAATAGAAATTAATATAATAAATTGAAAAAAAAAATATCATGCAGATAGAACAATCTCTTTTCAAGACATTATCTTTATTTCAGATCTCTGCAGTCCCAGCGAAACTAATTACATTAGATTAGATCATGTTCTGCATAATATTCTTTGAGAGCATCACCAAGCTTTACGCTTAGCATCATAAGAATAATCAATTACAACACTCCAAGTGAGGAAACCATTGAAACACCGAAATTGAAATGATTAAAAAAAAACACTCACAACAATTAGCATGTAACATGTAAAAATAACTGAATTGATCAGGTCTTCAAGGAGATAGAGGCATGAATCTATTCTTTCGGGAGTACACCGATGATAGAACAAACTGTTTGAATGACAGAGAGAACAAGGAGAACAATTGCAGCAATGGTAGCAGCAGTTTGCCAAGGACTGTTGCAATAATCACGTCTCAGAGTGGATTTCATCTTATTAAAGATATTACGATAAAAAACATTCAATTTTTGGCTGACAGTAAGGTAATTTGAATTCATGTTTGACTGTGTAATATTTTTGCCAAGACTATTGAACAGATTGACCACAGTATCAGTGTCTCCTGTCCAGTTCACCAGTACTTCCTGTTGGACCAGTGTATCCACATCTCTGCTGCTGTTTATAAGGAAGTCAAAAAGACAAACATAGTCTGTAATGTAGGATTCTAGAGGATAGTGACACTGCTCCAAAGCCACCATATTTCGAAACAAAACCTCAGTACGATCTTCCACTTTCAACCGCGGCATTTGAAGAACTCCTCCTGAAAATTTCAAGTCTAGCAAACAGACGCTGTTGAGAACCTTAAACTTCACACCTGCTTCTGACAACTCGTTAGCAGTAGGAACATGTTTCAGTAATTCATTATCCCTAGAAGGTCGGTTTTTCTGAGGATGTTGCAAGTGGAAAGTTCTAACTAGATCCGTGAAGTGACTTATGCTAATACTTTTATCATCGAATTTCAACTTAGGTTTGTTGTAAAAATCAAAATAGTGAAAGGTAAGTTCATCAAATGAAGGAATGGCGTTGTTACCAGCATCAGATCCAGTGGTGCGAGAGAGTTTGAAAAGATCGGTGAGAACATGAAATGGAATCTGATTCTCAAATAAGAACAAATCTACTGCTACAGTGTCCCTTATCAAGGGAATTGAAATAAATGTGTCATTCTCAGACCAGTCCTTGCAATAGTCTTTCCGGAAAAGCTCAAATATAAAACCAGAATCCACCAAGATTATATTCACCAGTTCCTCCTTGCTGATCTCAAGCTTTTCTGAATAACAGCGGCGCAAATCAGGCTCTATCCCTTCTATGTAGCGGATCCAGGTGTCCACATCTGTTTGGGTTCGTTCAAGAAATGAGTTACAGTAAATGAGTTTGTGTCTTTCCATGTTTTGAAGGCCAGGATGAGTGTTGTGGTGAAGAGGGCCTATAGAAACAATCTTTGGGGTGTATGCATCTACTCTGTGTTTGCGGATATCAAAGGGCACTCTGTATATGCTACACTTTTTAGTTATTGGTGGCCCTGCCTCCTTCAGCTTCTTCCTTATATCGATCACAACGTCCTTCTGGTCCCTGTGGTTCGTCATTCTGATCACTTAGTATGTCCAGAAAACAAAACCCCAGAGAAAATGCAGAATCCTTCTGATACGTGGATGATAGAAAAAGAAAATCAGAGAAATGCGTAATGTCGTTGAAATGTGATGAACAAAGATGGAATAATCTGAGTGGAGAAATATGCAGAATTACACGATTCCTTTCTTTCGATTAAATTTTGAGTCTTTGTCCGAAAGTTTTATCTCTTGCTTGATGCTTTTCTTGAGAGAATCAGAATAATTAATACTCATTTCTTGTGAGCTAAGGGTTTCTTTTATCACAGAACAATATCTGATACACCTTCAGTATGAGTATGATCGACAAAAGCACGGGTATGCATGCATTCGTAATTCCAGCAGCTTTCTAACCGTTTCTCTTCATCTTTCCTCCCTGTAAAATCTTAATCATATATACCACAAATTCTTATATATCTTGTGCCCAATCTTTACTAGACATATGCATACCGTTGCGTTTAACTTATGAAAATGAAAGTCAGTAGAGATTTTGTTTTACATCAAGTTACAGTTTGGTGATGATAATGGTGGGAGAAGACATTTTTGAAAGGATATTTGGTGGCTTAATTCTTCTGTCGTGTGCCCTTCATTTGTCTATGGATGTTTGTAATCACAAAGACAATAGTAGGTTGACACCATTCCATTCATTTAACACTTTCACAGGAAAAAACTAAAAAGTAATGTGTTAAATGAGTGTATTTTTCATTTGATATATCTCCTTCGTAAACCAAATAGATGGCAATCTTACTTTAGGAAGCTAAAAAAATTTGTTCAGCAGCATGGTAATTGATTTAAGGATGTTTGGTCATAATGTATGGTAATTGTATTATTATTTTAGTTCAAAATTTTATTTATGTTGGGCATAGTCCAATATACATGCGTGTAGTGTATCATTTCAATATAAATAACTATGTTAGTATAGTTGATTATTTTCCTGGTTTGGGTCTAGTGGCCAATTCAAATCCCATAATACCTTTTTCACTCCTCCTAAGTACACTTTGTCCTAAATGTATATTATGTGAGCATGTCAAGATATCCTAAAATTAAACCACAAGTTAAAGATAACCAGAAGAAATTACATCTGTAATACAGTGACTTGGTATAATTAAGTACACCAATCATGCAAAATTCATAGATAAAAAATAAATCATACAAACATCTTTATGAAATTATTGGAAGCAAATTCCGTTCTATTTCTAAAATCAGTCAACATATACACAATGATTAGTTAATTAACAAAATGCCCCATTTTCATATTCTTCAAATATATTTAAAGGTGAAATTCTACGCAATTTTTATATACATCCCCATGTGCATGTACGACTTACGATAAAAAAAATATTACGGATAGTTAGATAACGTGTGAATGCTTGGAAAATGGTGCTGTCTTCCATGGTGTTAGTGGACTCTATTTTGTCTTCCTGATTAAAAAAAACTCTTACAACTTGACTAAAAAAAATATATCCTAATGAATTATGTAAATATAAAATAAAAAAAGCACCATAAGTTTAGGTGTGTTGACATATGATAAATAGATGGATCAGAAGAAAAAAGAGATAGATTAGTAGAATGATGAACATGGATGATGTTGTGATCCATGTTAAAGGAGTGTTGGAGAGAGCAAACTCACCAATAACTAAAACGTGCTGCATCTACAGAGTACCCTTACTTATTCGCCAACTCAACCAAAAAGCTTACACCCCAAAGGTTGTTTCCATCGGCCCTTATCATCATAACACCCACCGTCTTCGGAACATGGAAAGACACAAAGTAATGTATTGCAAGTCATTTCTCCAACGAACCAACACAAATATGGAAACTTGGATCAAATATATCGCAGGTAAGGAACCTCAAATTCGTAAATGCTACTCAGACGCAATTCAATTCAACACGAAAAAACTGGTAGAGATAATATGCGTCGATTCAGGTTTTATACTCGAACTCTTTTGGATAGCTCACCACTATAGGACATCCGAGACGTATCTCTCAACACCATGGTTTGAAAATGCAATATTTTCTGATCTGTTGTTGCTCGAGAACCAACTTCCTTTTTTTGTTCTCAATGATCTCTTCGGTTTGTCTGTCGACGATGACACCACATCATTTATCCAGCTTACGTTTGAATATTTTCAGTATTTCAATAAGTCCAATCTGTCACATAGCCATATTACATGTCATCACTTCACGGATCTGTTACGAACATTTCATTTATATGAAAGAGAAAAAACCACAAGGATTTTCCACACATGGCCACATATCCCTAGTGTCACTAAGTTGTCAGAAGCAGGAATAAGGTTTGCAAGCATCAAAACTAATTGCTTACTGAACTTGAGTTTTTCAAAACGGGTTCTTAAAATCCCAAAATTCAAAATGACTGATAACACCGAACTGTGGTTTCGCAACATGGTGGCTTTGGAGCAGTTTCACTATCCCAAAGAAGCCTACATAACAGAGTATGCTCTTCTTCTGCAATATCTAGTAAACTCAGGGAAGGATGTGGATATACTGGTTAAAGAGGGAATTATGGAGAATTTATTAGGTGACAGTGATGTTGCAGCAGAAAAGACTAAACGTCTTTGCAGAAATATCGTTCTCTCAGATTTTAGTTCTGATTACATTTCTCTTTGGCAAGACTTGGATGCTTTGTATAAAAGTCGAAGTCTTAAATTGAAGTCAACTCTCAGACGTGATTACTGTAGAGGACCTTGGCAAACTGCTGCTACCTTTTCTGCAGTTATTCTCCTTATTCTCGCTTTTATTCAAACAGTTTGCTCTGTTTGGCAGACAACATAGTATTAAAATGTCTCACCTCATAATCTTGTTCCTTTCTTGTTTCTTTTTTATGTGTGTCCTCTTTCTCTGATTCTTCACTTACTTCTTTTCAATGTTCTGTTTGCAGTATCTTTTTGTTATAATTTATTAATATATATCGTGTTTACTTATTATAATGCAAGACAATTATATTTAATTTATCTTAATTTACTTTTAAATAATTTAATTTATATAAAAAAAAATTCGTCCTGACAAAAATTTTACGTTTTAGTATGTGTACATTTTCTATTTTTTTAGTATTTTTTAATTAAAACTTTGGCGTTTTAATTCTTCTATCTACAAGTTTTATATTTTAATCTTTGTTGTTAGTTGCCAATTCAATTTTAATTCAATGTAAAATTAAAATAGATAACATTAAAGCATTGTAAAGTTTTTTTTTTTTTAATTGTTAAACCATCAAAATATTTTTTATTGTTTGAAATTTAAAATGAAGATGTCTATTATATGCTCCAACGAGTGTAAATCCCCGTGAGCTATCTGATTTCATCCATACTCCTTTCATAAGAGTTTCACAAGCTACTTTATACTCTAGTTCAGCTGATGAATATATTCCTATGTCATGCTTACCATTCAATATATACAGTTTCCGTATGAATGAACGTTGAGTAACATATTGTAAAAAAAAAATTGAGTAACATATAAAAGAGAAAAAAAATCCTTTATAAAGACAAATTATAAAATTTAAAATTAAAGGAAGTAAATATTTTCTTGCATTAATTTATTTTACTTTTTATTTCTGAATTAGTCTTCGTGTTTGTTAGATAAATAAATTATTAGATGTTTGTTAGATAAATAAATTATTAGATGTTCTCCAATTAGTCTTCTTGTTTGTTATGTAAATAAATTATTAGATCCAATTAGTCTTCTCGTTTGTTAGATAAATAAACTATTAGATGTTTGTTAAGCGGTGAAATGTCTTTATTTTATTATTTAATATTTTATTCGTAACAAAACATTAAGAACTATTGAGATTTGAACTGGAAATAAGAGAGTACGCTTACACTATGGAAGATGTATATAAAATATTATTCCAAGCATTTGCGTATTTTTTTTATCATAAGTCGTACATGCACATGGGGATGTATATAAAACTTGCCTAGAATTCAGCTTTAAATATGATTGAAGAATATGAAAATGAGGCGTTTTTTTAATTAATTATGTGTTATTACTAAGTAGGATGGATCGACCGGATATGCTTAATCGATGAAGGTATTAATCCAACTGACCGGGTATGTAAGGGTGATGGAAGCCGATCATTTCCGGTCGGACGCCAGGGTGATACTCGCGAATTCTCCAACCGTTGGCTGGAGACAACCGTTGTCTGGAGACAACCTTTTGAATGTCAATGAATGCATAATTAAGGAAATAACGGTTATTGTCGAGCAGTTAAGGTGAGTATTGATCGTCGAGGTAAATTAATAGATAATATTTCTTGAAACCCTATAAATAACAGGAGATCAAGGAGGTAAGTCGGATTTGGCTAATTTTGTCACCCCACTTTGGCATTGCGAGAGGAAGAGACAGGCGGAACCGAGAAAGACCGATCGGTGAAGGAGGAGCATTCTCGAGCGGTAGCAGCAGAAGTTTCTCTGATCCTTTCAGCAGAAACAAATTAATCATGGTGCATACGTTGAATGATATTAGAAATAGAACGGAATTTGCTTCTAATAATTTTATAAGGATGTTTGTATGATTTATTTTTTATCTATGAATTTTGCAGGTGTACTTAATTATACCAAGTTATTGTACATGGTGTGCTACAGATGTAATTTTTTTTTTGTTTACTTTTAACTTGTGGTTTAATTTTAGGATATATCAGAGATGGCATAGGACTTGCGGTAGTAGCAGGAGCTTCCATGGCTGGAGAAACCGTGCAAAGAAAAAAGGGGGAAAACAGGTAAGGAGAAAGCTGAACTTACTCTTTGATCGACATCTGTGTGTTATCATGTACAAGCAAAAAGGGGAATAAGGGGAAAAAAATTGAAAACCAAACTGATTAATGTTTCTAAGCAATAATTCATTCAGCAATTTCAACCGTCTCCCTTAAGTTGATGGTATATGTTCACCACCGATCTTGGAAATGATATATCGAAAATAAACGCACGGAGGAAACTTGATGAAGATATCTGCCAATTGTCATCGAAAAAATATGTAGGAGATTAGCTTGGATTTTTTCATCACAAGGTGAGCGTTTAAGTCGATAGGTTTCGTCTTTTAGGCCCTGTTCTTTTGAGTAGATTTAAGGGAGTGGATTTGAGGGAATTTGAAAGGATTTGAAGATAAATTTTTTTATAGTTTATTTGAGTGAATTTGGAAGTAAACGAGAGTGAATTTGGAAATAAATTTTTTTAATTTGTCACGTCAATACAATTCTATACTAATTTTCACAAATTTTATTTTTAAATTCACTCTCATTTACCTTCAAATTCACTCAAAGAAACGACAAAAAAAAATTATCTTCAAAGCCTCTCAAATCCCCTCAAATTCACTCCCTCAAACCCACTCAAAAGAACAGGGCTTTAGTGAAAACTATGATTGTGAGCAATATATTTGGTTGACTTGTTGTCGCAATATAAAGTAGACAGTTGTTTGGATATGAAGATCATGAAAGAGACAATAAAATCATTGTATTTCACACGCTAGTAATAAGGTATAATATTCTGCTTTAGTGGAATTTCTTAGATTTCCACGATATGAGGAAAGATCCTAAGAAAATACAGATCTTTGCAGTGAATCTTCTAGTATTTGAACAAGTAGTTCAATCTGAATTGTTAAAAACCTTTATCTGAATATGAGAATCAATAGCAAAGAAAAAAAAAACGTTGTATCTAACATTAGCACAATAATCATCTTTAAGGTAAAGTTCTCCTAAATCTAACACATATAAGAGAAAAATGTTAGAGTGTAGAAAGAAAAATCACAATGTGTAGGACATTAAAAATAATGATTTTTTTTTAAAATTGAATGGTCCCCGCACGTTGAGCGGTGGCAACCAAGTCGTTAAATAGTTTGACCATTATAGGTTTTATTTGATGGAAAGTGACAATATTTTTCTCATGGGTAAGATGATCAATGGCTCATATGTCTATAATCTAGGAAAAAACACCTTGTTTGTCTATTAATGTGTTTCACTACACTTCATTGACACTGTGTGAGGAATTGTTAGTACTTTCTATTATCTTTAGTAAATTGTGTGTCTATTTTGGAGTGAAGGAACTAAGAGAATCGTTAGTGTTGACGTGTTGAGTGGTTTAGGTCTCTGTAGAGGTAGAGACATCTCTGCAAACATTGACATAATTCTAGTCATTTTGTCACCCTTTAGCACTCATCCACAATATGGTTCATTTTGTGGCAATAGGAGCATTATTTCCCACAATTAGGATTTCTTCGACCACGTAAGCCAACACCACATCCTTGAAACTTTCAGCTATGTATTTGCTTTCAATGATTCAGTTTATCAATAGTGTTGGACAAGATTTTTGTTTCTACATAATGATGCTAACAACTTGTCTTTTTTATCTTTTTTGTTGCATGACAAGGGATAAGACTCGATTGATGTTGGAAGGAATTCTATTAAAAGAACTTGTATTCTCACAATGTTATGAGTGTTTTTTAGAAAGCAAACATTTCATTTTTCTTATTTGATAGAAATCTTAGATAGATTACAACTAGAAGGAACATCACAAGTACAACATGATATGGGTCTACTAGATTCTAATTCTTCTAAAAGAAAATTCAAATCAATAAAAAATTAACTTCCATTCCTTTCACCTTATTTAATTGAGTGAATGACAATGTTGGTTTGTTAAGTTTAATTTGTTTTTGTGTGAGTGGACATCCATTTAGATATTTCAATTCTCAAGTTAGATAATATTTAATAAAGTTAAATATATTTTTAGTCATCAAACTTTGATATAATTTGGTCATCAAATTTTAAAAGTGAAAAAATATAATGCGTAAAACGAGTATACAACTAAAACGTCAGCCTAAAACGTCATTTGACATATCAAAAATATTTAACACATTTTAGTTAGGAGAACTATATCTATTTATTTTTAAAGTTTAGAGACCAAATTGTATCAAAGTTTAGAACATGGACAAATTTTAATTTTACATAAAAATTTAGGGACTAAAAATATATTTAATCCTATCTACAATTGAGAATGTTATCTATCTTTTATCAAACTGAACGTTGTCACTATGCCAAAAATTATAACAAATAATTAAAGTGTGATTCTTTTTATTTAAAAGCACACTATCCCAAATATGATAATTTGACTATAACTTGATTCTATGATAATTAGTATCACCTTCAACAATCTCTTTCTTACTAATTATCTTACTATAAATCAAACTTATAATCTTGATATGATATCAATTATTAAACTAATCACTTATCAATTGGAACAAATGTTATAACTAATAATCAAAATTAACTATTTTCTACTTAAGTGGTTAATATGTGTCATTCAATGGTGACTTAGTAAAAAATAACCTCTTTCACAAAATAATTGATATCATTTAAAAATCTTTGGTTTCCTGAGTATAAGTTATTGATAGTAAATCTAATCATGACATTAAATAAATTGTTCGTTCTTGGTTGAATTTAACAAATATAATAATTGAAGAAAAGATATAATTTTAAAAAAGAAAGTAAAAACTAGATAATATGTGTGATGATGAGGTGGTATTAGTTTTAACCTTATGTGGCATTTAATGCGCCCTCTCTCATAAGGTAGTGTGATTTGAACTGTGATCTCACGCTCAATATTCTCCCTCAAAAACCTTAAATTGAAGCCCGTATCACCTGTTAAAAAATGGGATCATAACATACATAAAATTGTGAAAAAAAATAATCAAATATATTAATAAAAATTGAAAAGAAAAAAAAAACTTTTCAACAATCTTAGACTACCTTTCTAAACAACTCTCACAAAACTCTCTTTTGTTTTTTAATGTTTTAGAGGTTCACATGTTGTTAGAAAGCCATGTATATATACTAGTTAATAAATAGTTTAAACCACACGAATATAACTATTTTCCTAACTTTAACTGTATGAAATTGTGAATGAAAAAACTCATCCTTGATATTATTTTATTTTAGATGTAGTGAAACCACAAAACAACAACGCCTCTAGCTGCTGAGAGAATTAGCATCATTAAATCATAGTTTGCACCACAGTCTGGTAGAAGAGCACTGAACTTCATGCATATCCATCATCCCAATCGTGATGAAGAAATCATCAAAGACTAAATCAATCTGCTACAACATCTAGATAAGAAAACCATCCAAACATTTCCAGAGAAAAGGAACGCAACGACTCAGCATTTAGCAATAATCGAAATTGAGAAGTCTTGACGTGGAGGAGGCATATTCTATTTCTGAACTGTTTGCAAGATAGAACAAACTGCTTCAACTAAAGAGAGAAAAAGGAGAACAATTCCAGCAGTGGAAACAGCAGTTTGCCAAGGAGTGTTACAATAATCTCGCCTCAGAGTGGACTTCAATTTATTCAAAGGGTTGCTACAAAAAGCATTCAAGTCTTTGCAGAGAAGAAAGTACTGGTAATTGAAATTTATATGTGTGATGTTTTTCCAAAGACCATTAAACATGCTAGCCACAGAATCACTCTCCCCTAGCCAGTTCACCAGCACTCTCTTTCGAACGAGTAAGTCCACATCTCTGCTGGTGTTTACAAGGAAGTCTAATATAGCAACATAATCTGTAATATAGGATTGTTCAGGATAGTAACACTGCTCCAAAGCCACCATATTGCGGAACAAACGTTCAGTCCAATCTTCGACTTTCAACTGTGGGATTTGAAGAACCCCTCCAGAAAATTTCAAGTCTAGTAAGCAGTCACTTTGGGTGTTCACCATAAACTTCACACCTGCCTCTGACAACTCAGTAGCACTAGGAAGATGTATTATTGTTTCATCAGTCTGAACCCGGTGTTGCAAAGGGTGTTGCAAAGGGTGTTGCAAAGGGTATTGCAAAAGGTATTGCAAGTGAAATATTCTGATCAGATCCGTGAAGTGCATTATGCGAATATTTTGAGATGCCAATTTGGATCTATTGTAATAGATAAAATAGTCAAAGGTTAACTCAAGAAATGAAGGCATCTTTTTGTTAGGAGTAGCGGCAGGTGCAGTGGCGAAGGAGAGATTGAAGAGGTCTTCAAGAACAAAAAAGGGAAGTTGGTTCTCAAGCAGCAACAGATCTAATCTTATATTAGTAGCTAACAAAGGTTTCATGAGAAAGGTGATATTCTTCCCCAACCATTCTTCATAAAAGATACACCAAAACAGCTCAAATATAAAACCACAATCCACAAAGATGATCCTCACCAGTTCCTCCTTGGTGAAGTGAAGGGTCTCTGAATAACAACTTCGAAATTTGGGCTCCACCCTTTCTATGTAGTGGATCCAGCTCTCCAAACTTATTTGGTATCGTTCAAGAAAAGCCTTGCAGTAAATGAGTTTGTGTCTTTCCATGTTCTGGAGGTGAGGGCTATTGTGGTGAAAAGGGCCTATAGAAACAACCTTTGGGGTGTACGCCTCTTCGTTCAGTTTGCGGATATCAGAGGGCACTCTGTAGATGCAACACTCCTCAGTTACGGCAGCCTCTGCTCCCTCCAGCATCGCCCTAATCCCGTTCACAACACCATTCTGAGCCATCGTTCTTCTAGTAAGGTTAAGCGCAAAGCAAATCCAGATAGCAAAATCTACAAACTTTTGCTAGGAATTTTAGATCGGAGGGCGAATTATAGCAGCTATTACCCAGTTCCTTTGTCTTTCGATCGAATTTCCAAGTCCCCACACCGAAGCTTCATCCTTTCTGGTTTTCTCCAGGGGAAACATCGCCTGAAACCGATTTCAGTCTATACGAGAATGGCATAGAAAAATCTTTACAAATGAAAGTACTATTTTAATATTCACAGCGAATCTGAAGCGTTGATGAAAATCGGACGGGTGAGTGTGTGGGAAATGTACGTTGGTTGGAAACATAGGATAACGACACACTTGTCGAATAGTGATGTAATAAAAAAGTCTCCGACCTAACATTTTCACTGGGTAAGAGTAGAAATTCCACAGGATAAGTAAACAGAACCTTCCTCGCAGAATCCATAGATTTTCTGTAAGATGATGGAACCAAGGAGAGAGTAAGTGTCTATAAGAATGAAAATATTGTTTGCTAAAAATAGAATAATTTTTGGTTTAAGATTTTACCGTCACTGTAGCTGTATATATCAGCTTTGTTTTTTTTTTCATAAGTGCTTCAAACTCAAAGATATAAATAATAAGAATGAAATAGAACTATACTTCTGTCAGAATTAATATACAAGAACATAATAAAATTTAGGTGGCACTGATATATAACTTCCTTCCATGTGAATAATAAATCCTATTTACGTATTTTCTGATGTCTGTTTGATACTCATGCACAGCACAAATCAAGTTCCGTATTCCATTTACAGGCATTGACAGCACTTACCGACTCTCCCGTAGCAGGACAATAATAAAGATTCTGCTATTAAATGTTCAGCTATTTGCCATTAAACTCCTAACAGTTGTTGAATTAATCTGTACTATTATTTAGCTAATTTGTGAATCGTTTTTCAAGCAACCAATTATTTTTATTAGTTGCTGAGGAAATATTCTCAGAGCGGTCAAGGAATTGTCAAACTCCAACAACTTAAGTTTTTCTCTTTACTTCTATCTGTGATTCTTTTTATAATTTAAGGATATGTATCATATTATATCGGTTATCGAAGAATGCAATGTTCAAGCTGCGTTTCACTTTTGGCGTTGGTTTCTATTGAGAAGTATACGTAATTTCGAGATGACCTTCGACCGTGGGACATAACTTTCTTTGAAACTTGGATTTAAACTACTGATTATGTTTTGTTTTCCACTTGGACAATATGATATTTATTGGTAAACTTTTAAATACTGTTTCGGTAACATTTGTTCGAGGATCAGTCGTCCTTCCTTGTTATGTTCCGATCGGCCAACTCTTCAAGTAATCCTTTCCGGATTGATGGTTGACCTGCAGAAGACACTCCGACGCTCAAGTCAAATATGTTTTATAAAGAGGTCTATATTTTATTAGGATAGAAGAAGATGATGGTACCTGGACATCAGTTGTCTACTTATAAGGCTTGTGACTGTCACGTTCATTGATTAACCATCAGTGCAATATATTTTAGGTAATCAAACCCAATAATTATCTGACCTATTAGTACTTGCTTAATGACAATCAATTCCGATCGGTATACTTCATATAATACATAATCCCCCCAAGTCCGAGCAAACTCTTTATTAAAAGAGGTGCGTAGGGTAGGGATTATTATGAGCTTTAAAAGAGGTCTTTAGGAAGTCTATCTTCGATGCTTTAAGTCTTCATTGCTCTATGTACCGAGCGGCGAACTCTAGGAGTTCTCTTTGGATTTGTTCCTTAGACTGAACAGAAAATGCTAAGAGTTTTCTTTGACACTTTTTTCTCTGCAAGAGATTTTCACTCCAAAAAATATGCTTTTAAATAAAGTAAACGCTTCAATATTTATTTTTATAATGAAAAGGCATTGGAACCTGACCAAGCTGAACTTGTTGAGTAGCTGACTGATAAGAGTTCTTTTTCTGACTTCCTGCGTTGAGCGGAGATTTCTGAAGCCATTTTTCTGACTTCCCCCGAGCGGTCTTGAGGCAGGAGTCATTTTTCTGACTTCCTGCGTTGAGCGGGGATTTCTCAAGCCATTTTCTGACTTCCCCCGAGCAGTCTTGAGGCAGAAGTCATTTTTCTGACTTCTTGCGTTGAGCGGGGATTTTTAAAGCCATTTTTTTTACTTTTCCCCTAGCGGTCTTGAGGCAGGAGTCATTTTTCTGACTTCCTGCGTTGAGCGGGGATTTCTGAAGCCATTTTTTTGACTTCCCCCGAGCGGTCTTGAGGCAGTAGTCATTTTTCTGACTTCCTGCGTTGAGCGGGGATTTCTGAAACCATTTTTATGACTTCCCCCGAGCGGTCTTGAGGCAGGAGTCATTTTCCTGACTTACTGCGTTGAGCGGGGATTTCTCAAGCCATTTTTCTGACTTCCCCCGAGCGGTCTTGAGGCAAGAGTCATTTTTCTGACTTCCTGCGTTGAGCAGGGATTTCTGAAGCCATTTTTTTGACTTCCTGCGTTGAGTGGGGATTTTTGAAGCCATTTTTCTGACTTCCACCGAGCGGTCTTGAGGCAGGAGTCATTTTTCTGACTTCCTGCGTTGAGCGGGGATTTCTGAAGCCATTTTTCTGACTTCCCCCGAGCGGTCTTGAGGCAGGAGTCATTTTTGTGACTTCCTGCGTTGAGCCGGGATTTCTGAAGCCATTTTTCTGACTTCCTCTGAGCGGCCATTATAGCTGACCAAGTTGAGGTCTGAAACTTCCTACACATAATATTTTATAATTTAAAATTAAGAGTTGGTAGAACCTGACAAGGTTGAACGCAACTCTTTACCTTCCTGTGCAAGATATTTTATAATTTAAAATTAAGAGTTGGTAGAACCTGACAAGGTTGAACGCAGCTTTGAACCATCCTGTGCATAATATTTTATAATTTAAAATTAAGAGCTGGTAGAACCTGACAAGGTTGTTACACACCTATGAACCATTCTGTGCATGATATTTTATAATTTAAGATTTGGTAGAACCTGATAAGGTTGAACGCAGCTCTGTACCTTCCTGTACATAATATTTTATAATTTAAGATTAAGAGTCGGTAGAACCTGACAAGTTTGAACGCAACGCAGCTCTGTACCTTGTTGTGTAGGATATTTTATAATTTAAAATTAAGAGTTGGTAGAACCTGACAAGCAGTTTTGAACCATCATGTGCATAATATTTTATAATTTAAGAGTTCGTAGAACTTGACAAAGTTGAACACAGCTCTGTACCTTTTATAATTTAAGATTAAGAGTCAATAAAACCTGACAAGGTTGAACGCAGCTCTGTACCTTTCTGTGCAGGATATTTTATAATTTAAAATTAAGAGTTGGTAGAACCTGACAAGGTAGGTTGAACGCAACTTTGAACCATCCTGTGCATTATATTTTACAATTTAAGAGTTGGTAGGACTTGACAAGGTTGAACACAGCTCTGTACCTTCCTGTGCAGGATATTTTATAATTTAAAATTAAGAGTGGGTAGAACCTCACAAGGTTGAACGCAGCTCTGAACCATTATGTGCATAATATTTTTACTCACAAAAATGAGTTAAACAAATATATTATAATTTGGAAATTATAATGAAAGCTAGAACCTGTCAAGTTTGGATGTAGGGCTGAACGTTCCTGAAAGTTCTCAAAACAAAAGACATGCCTTTAGAAATTATTACGGAATTTTTTACTCTTGTTGCAAAACCTAGTGTTGATCCGAAGTAGCGATGTCGAGACCGAGCACGCGTCTGGTTCTTTGTGGCTTCATGGGAATGCCGCTCAGCCCCACGGTGGGCGCCAAAATGTTTCGGTAACATTTGTCCGAGGGTCCTTCCTTGCTATACTCCGATCGACCAACTCTTCAAGTAATCCTTTTCGATTGGTGGTTGACCTGCACAAAACACTCCGACGCTCAAGTCAGATATGTTTCATAAAGATGTCTATATTTTATTAGGATGGAAGAAGATGATGATACCTGGACATCAGTTGTCTACTTATAAAGCTTGTGACAGCCACGTCCATTGATTAACCATTAGTGCAATATATTTTAGGTAATCAAACCAAATAGTTAATTATTAATACAATATATTTGTAGAGCGTAAGATAATCTGACCTAAAAGTACCTGCTTAATTACTTCATACAGTACAAATACCATAAAACTACGGTATGCCCTCGTGATCTTCATCAAATAAAAAACAAAAACATTTGTTTTACTGTGTGAGATTATATAAATAAATACGTTTTCCATGGGAACAAATACGAAATATTTGGTAGGGTGGCTTCAAAAATACCAAATTGTAATTCGTTCCTTTTATGTCCTTCTTCCTACTTCAGTTATTTTGGCTGTTCACGTTCACGCCTCTGGTTTGCAAAAATATATAACTTTCATAAACAAACAACATGAAATGGAATTACAAAAATGCTGATATTTTTCGTAGTTAATTCTGAGTTAATTCTGGGTGTGCCAAAGTTGGCTGCAAGGAATTGAAATTTCTGGCATCACCAGATTAACCAATTTCGGGAGGAATTCTGTATCTTTTTTTCAAAAACTATAACTACAATTATTTGTTCATGTTCTTTTTTTCAAATCTATCTTCTATATTACGAGAATAGGTAAATTTTAAAAAAATTATGAAAATAAGTAAATCGTGCATGCCTCACGATTTTATGCTCCTTGTACACCTCCTAATCAATTACGTCAACGACCTTAAGGGGTAAGTCGAAGTCTTACCCCAACATGACTTCACCATTGAAGTCATCTACCACACACAACTTCATCCTTCAAGTCATCTATTCCACACAACTTCATCCTTCAAGCCATCTATTCCACACAACTTCATCCTTAAAGTACTAGTTCTCGTAATTGATTACAATTCAGTAATACATAATTGATTAATGGTCATTGAAGTCGTTTAGAAGTGCACAACTTGAACTTTTCAGATATGACAAAACTGAAACTTTCTAGAGGGGCATTAAAATCTGCCTATTCTCCTAACATAGGAGACAGATTTGTCTATTTTCGTAAAAAAACCCATTTCTTCCTATATACACTCGCACAGTAAACTATTCACAGAAAAGACACTAAAAATGCACATCATTAGTTATTTATTCTAATATAACAAACACTTGAATCAGTTGATTGATATCTATATTTATAAATAAGTTTACTAAGCCTCTTTCCTATCGAAGGATCAACAAGCTCAATCGATTAAAAGGGTTGTAGCAAAATGAGTAATGATTCTGGAAAAACTAACCTAAATGTTCCAAAATGAATTTGGGTGGAAAGCGTACAATTTTAACTTGTCAACATGAGAATAGCCTATTTCAGCTTAGACTTAGATGAGCTCTGAAGCGGTTTAGCAGAAGACCTGACAGGGGCTGACCTAACAGCCTTCTTCACATCATACTTAACGGACGAGAAAGCACATAACAAAGCAATCACCATTGTTGGATAGACGTACACAGCTTTTGAAGGATCAGAATTTACTGGTTTTCCTAAAATCCCTTCTTTGACCAGTCCCCAAATAATAAGAAGGTTCCCAAACACGCTCATTCTTCCGGGTTTCAGAACACCCACAAGTGCTCCTGCCACTAAGAAGTAGCTTCCGGCAAGAACCTGGAAAACAATTGATGTATATTTAGAAGAAAGTATCAGCAGAAGCATAGAAACAGAAACCTAATGGAAAATGGAATTGTGAGATACAAATCAAATAATTAAAAAATCCACACAGAAGATGAAGGTATATCAAATTGCAAACAGATAAGAGGGACAAGGATTAGGCATGGATCACATTTAATGTGGCTTTTAGGAATTAAAAGGGTCAAAACAAACATAGAAACATAAATCCAATGGAAAATGGAACAATGTGCTACAATGAAATCAAAATATAAATCCACAAGGCAGATGAAGACATAACCATTTGCAATTAGACAGGAATAGCAA
Source organism: Vigna umbellata (assembly GCF_029865625.1). NCBI lineage: Eukaryota > Viridiplantae > Streptophyta > Magnoliopsida > Fabales > Fabaceae > Vigna > Vigna umbellata. The sequence goes on from NC_142166.1 coordinate 46,530,393, forward strand.
GAGCAACGACGGCACACATTTTACATGACTTTTAGTAATAATGCCTCTTTAATTTATCAAAGAAGTATTCTCTTTAGCCATAGTTTTTTCATCTTCCTTGGATGGCAACTAAAACTTGCAATCTAATAATCAACTTTTAGGGCTCAACTTAGTAAAGACATCACTATTTTAAATGAAAATAGTCCACCAAAAATCCTTGACAAGTGTAAAGCTCAAATTAGAAAAGATGGTCACAACTTACAAGAACAAACAATTCCAGAAAATGAGAAAGTAGGTTTAATTTAACTTTTATGCCAAAAAAAGGATACCCAACAACCAAAAGACAGAAGGTGTAGGGTGATCAGATTGTCTAACCTCCAAGCGCTGAAGATCAGTTACTGCAGATGCTTCCTTCACATTGGTCAAATTATACAAGTCCAGCAAACTATCCCAACTTGGAATGGTCATGTTGTGGATGAGGCCGTTCACTGCAGCCCCTGGGTACAGAAGGCCTTTCACCACAACAGCAGGAAAGATTTCACTTGCAATTAACTGCGACGATGTGACATGCAAAGGGTTTGTACACATGCCAGATCTGCAACTCACCCTGCAAAAAGGATAATTTTCAAACAAGCCCAGTGGACAACTTTTTCTGTAAGAACTTCAAGAACAAAAAAAATGAAGAAAACTGATAATGGCTTCTCAATAGATTAAAATTAGTTCATATATTTGTAGAAACTTCCACTGAATTTTAATTTTTAGCTTATTTTCAATCGAACTTTAGCTTCGCCTACCTAATTCAATTATCCACATATCTACTATCAAACCATTAGAAGCATTCCCTAATTCAATATATCAAGATTAAAGTAAATCACATAACGATATTTGAACAACATTTTAGCACCAGTATATCTTAATTAAGTTATTTAACTGTTATATAACAACACAAATAACAGGGCTATATTAGATCACAGAATAAACTAAGTAAAATTGGTAGCATGAGTGAAGATGATCAAAGTCAACCATCAAACGATTAATAATTTTAGATTTGATATTAACATTCTTAAGCACAAAGGTGGTTTAACATAAATGAAAAACTAATCAAATATCGATTTCTCTAATCGAACACAAACATTTTTTTCTTCCCTTATTTCCCCTTTTAATTTTCTTTTTTTCTTATGACGGGCTTGGAAGAGTTGGATGAAGATGATATTGAAAGTAAAGACAAAAATTGGGCATAAATTGGAAAGGAGTGAAGGTGAGGAGTACCTGAAAAGAGGGATCTGAAAGATGATAAGAAGGAACAAGATGCGAGCTGCTATTGAGGAAACGTTGTCGGTCCATTTCGACGATTTTGAGGGAGTTGCCATGGAGACGGAGGTTCTGAAGCTTCTCGACTCAGTGGAACCTCTTCCCCGTGACAGCTATTAGCGACAGCGAATCCCTCTCTAATTTCCCCTCCTTTATGTGTTCTACTTCATTTTTTTTTCCTCTTTTATGCAAAAATAAAATTATCAATTCAATTTTTAAATCATTCGATCTGATTTACAAACATTTTTTGTTCCCAATAGTGTCTGTTATGAAACTAACATTTTTTGTTAGTATATTAGCTTCTTTAGTTTTTATTTTTATTTTTTGGTTAGTTGGTTTAGAATATTGTTTGAATCTCTATATATATTCAGCGTACTGAAAAGTTGTAATCTTTTCTTTTGAATAATATTAGTCTGTTATTTGAGTTTTTCTTCCTTTCTTACATCTTTTTGACGCTGCAAAAAAAATCAGGCACTCTCAAATTATGTAAATATGATGCCACATTAGGGTTGTGTAATAATATACCTAACCGTTATTAAAAGCATAAATACTCTAAAACAAACATTAAAAGTATAAGCAATAATTTTATGCTCTAATAAAACATTGAAAGTTATGTGATCAGTTATTAAAATAGAATTACCAATATTACCAATGAGCACCACAATGATATATTAATACAACTCAACTGCTATGCGCTGACTTAGATAAAAAGACAAGCTCTACTACTCTCAGAAGAGTTATATCAAAAAGTAGAAGTCATTTATGCATTAAATTATATTTAATAATAGCATAAATAAACAAGGATCGTGAGATTTTGAAAGTTAGTAAAGTTTTATATATTTTTTAAATTCATGATTTTAGAAGTAGCAAAGGAATGATAAATGTTTTGCGTTAAAGAATAAGACACTTACTGTGAAAAGGAAAATTTGAAATAGATTTAATGTTAACGAGAGAGATTGTCTCAACATAAAGAATCATCCCAATTTGTCTCAACAAATCACATATAACAAATAAACACCTTCTTCAAAAATCAGAATATTCTTAATACCAAATTCTCAACAAAGTCGCTTTGGCCGAGTGGTTAAGGCGTGTGCCTGCTAAGTACATGGGGTTTCCCCGCGAGAGTTCGAATCTCTCAGGCGACGTCATTTTTTAATATTATTTTTTTCCTGAAAAAAAAAAAAAGAAAAGGAAAAACATTACCAGCTACTGGACTTAGGGTTAGGGAACATACCATGTGATATAGATATTAAGAGGCGATAATTGAAGTTCCGACGACGATGATGAAAAAACATCGGAATAGAGGGAACCGCCGAAAGGCTCTCACCACGCGACAGGGCGCGAGGGTGAAACTTAGGGAGCTAAGACAGAGGCAATTAAAAAAATCGCCGTTGCCGGGGATCGAACCCGGGTCACCCGCGTGACAGGCGGGAATACTCACCACTATACTACAACGACCAAGTTATTGATTTTAATTACCTGCTTTAAATTTTGAACAAAATTCTACCGTGAAAATCTTTACAAATTATTTTACATATAAAATAAATTCTTTTAAGAACAAACTCTTTTTTTTTCCTATTAAGTACGTTTAACTTCTAGAAATTAGTTTATACAGAGGTTAGTTTAAATTTATAGGAAAACTTATTTTTCTCTCTAAAAGGACTAAAATCTATATAAAAACATTTGATATATATAAAAAAAAAACGTTAAGTAAATCAGAGGTTAAAAGTCATTTTCCTACAAGTTTAGAAAAATAATATATTTAGCGTTAAATTCTTTTTAAAACTTCTCACAGTTTTGGATTCCTTTGGTGAAAATTTATATTCGAAAATAATTGAATTCCTTGATTCCTCCTTTATCCTGTATAACTTTTAATCAATACAAACTAAAAATGTTAAATTAAAGTTTGAATTAGTAAATAAAGATTCAGAAAATTTTCTATGTAAACTTTTCAATCAAATTCAGTTAAATATCTTAAATTTAATCATTCATTCTAAACTTAAGGATTCATAAAATTACACCACATAAATTGTGTATTTTCAAAAAATAATTGTTTTTATTTTTTCTGTCTAAATTTTTTATTTAATTTAAACAACTATTATTTGGCTAAATCAATTATTATTATCTTTCAATAATTCAACTAACTTTAGAATAATTTTTTCAATAATTCAACTAAATTTAAAAAAAAAATACAATGTCTTTTGTTTATAATTTTTTGGCTTAATTACCTACTTAGTCCCCATGTTGGGAGGTAATTTGCAATTTAGTACCCAGTTTTAAAAATGTAGGCATTTGATACCTATGTTTTGAAATTTGTATCAATTGAATCCTACCCACCTAACGCCGTTATAATTGATAACGTTTTTCTGACTGTGTATGTGATTTTTGCAAACGTGGCAAACGTGGCACTGAGGTGGCTTAAATGAGTGGACGTGGCAGGCTGATTTGGAAATTTGAAATGGGGTCACGTTTTTTAATTTGGGGAAAAAAACTAGGGTTTTATTTCCGTAACGTTCAAGAGGGCTACGAATAGTAAGTTACAAATTGGGGATTTTTCATTCATTGTTGTGGTTGATAGTGTGGAAGGATTTGCGAGCAAAGGTTGATACTGAGTGAAGGATTGTCGTGGTTGTGGAACGAGATTTGTTGAGCGAAAAGGTGAGCGAAAGCGATAGCGGTATCCCTTTGGAGGCGGAAAGGTGAAAGGTGCAATTTTTATGATTTCTTTTATGTAGTTTCGGTCCCCCATGGTAATATGTTGGATTCTTGTCCCCTTAGTGTGTGATGTTGTGTTCCAGTCGTGGTCCCCTTTGTTGTGTTTGGAGTGGTCCCTGTCTTTAGTGCCTGTCGTTTTCTTATGGTTATTGTTTGTATGTTTTTGGTTCCCCATGAGTGCGTATTGTTTTGTGTACCTTAAGTGCGTACTGTTTTCACTTTCGTATTGTTGACTGTGTGGTTGTTGTTTATTGTGTGGTCCTTGCGTATTTATTTAAGCATTGAGACAAAATGGAATGTTGTAGGTGAATCAGAAGTTTTGGTGTGATTAACTTTGTATGCGTAATTGTTTAATAGCTGATACAAAACGTGGCATCTTTACAATGCATGTGAAGGTCATTAAATAATGATAGTATATGCATGTGAAGGTCATTAAATAATGATAGTAGATGCATGTGAAGGTCATTAAGTTGTTCCATATGTATTCTGACACTTACTTTTATATAGGCATATAATAGTTGAGAATTAAAGAAAATGTCAGACCCTGATGTTGAGGTGGTGTTTCACCATGGGGGTAAGTTTGTGAATGATGGGTCATTTAGATACCATGGAGGTTCTACCAGTACCTTGAAGGTTGACACAGACAGATGGAGTTATTTTGAAATCTTGTCCATACTGAAGGAGATGGGATATAGAAATGTTAAGGAGGTGTGGTATTCCCTGGGTGGTTCTGTATTAGAAGCTAGGTTGGAATTGTTAAGTGATGACATATGTGCAATGCATGTGGTCAGCATTGCGATATTGAATGGTCAAGCTCATTTATTTGTGGTTCACACGGTGTCCGAACCAGATTATATAGAAATGTTGGAACATCGTCATGAAGGTGAAGATCACGATGATGAGGTTGGTGAGGTTGGTCAGAATGGTGGTGAAGAAGGAATTGGTGAGGATGCTGAACAACAAGTTGGTGAGGATGGAGATAAAGTTGTTCAAGTTGGTGAGGATGTTGAAGGTCAACTGCCTGAACATGGTGAGGATGGTGAAGATGATATCATTGGTGGTGGTGTAGGGGATGGGGAGGATGATATCATTGGTGGTGGTGTAGATGGTGGTGTAGGGGATGTACAGGATGAGTTTGAAATTAATAGTTGGGTAGGTTCTGATGAAGACGCTTCTCTGAATGAAGATGATTTGGAGGATGTTATATTGGAAGGAGATGATTTGGAGGATGTTATATTGGAAGGAGATGAAGAACCCGAACAAGAGGAATCCGAAGGTAGTTTGTTTGGTGAAGTGGGTACAAGAAGTGGATGTCCTACTCGAAAAAAGCATGTACAGGCCCGGGGAATATCTGATAGTGAGTGGGAATCTGATAGTTGTGGCAGTATTTATTTAAGTAATGAGTCAGATAATGAAACAACTGGATATGGAGATTTTGGGATCTTTTCAGAGCCAGTTAGTATGAAAGAATATAAATGGCAACTGGGAACGTACTTTGCTGAAAAAAAAGATTTCACTGATGCAATTAGAACTTATGGAGTACATAACGGTAGGAAGTTGAAGATTTCTAAGAATGACAACAGAAGAATATGCGTCAAATGTATTGGTTCACAAGGGAAATGTCCATGGTATGCATATTGTGGATATAGGAGTAGCCAACGTACATGGCAGTTAAGGAAAATTGTAGACAGTCATACATGCAGTAGGGAATTCAAAATTGGTTTAGTTACCTCTAAATGGTTAAGTGGGAGGTTAGAGAAGACCATGACAGGAAATCCGGATATTAATATGAAAAACCTGCACAATAAATTCTGTAAAAAGTACAACATTGGTGTTTCTAGGTCTACAACAAGTAGGGCAAAGGCAATGGCATCCGCCAATATTGATGGTTGTTTCGAACAACAATATCAAAGACTATATGATTATGCACACGAGTTACTGAGATCAAACCCTGGCTCAACAGTTAAAGTTAAGGCACAACGGACTGAGGATAAGGCCATATTCAAGAGAATGTATGTGTGTTTGAAAGCATGTAAGGACAGCTTTGTAAGTTGTAGGCCTATTATACATTTGGATGGTTGTTTCTTAAAAGGGAAATATGGAGGGGAACTTTTAACTGCTGTTGGAAGAGATGCCAATGACCAGATGTGTCCGTTAGCATATGCTGTTGTTGAAGTAGAGAATAAGGAAACATGGAGTTGGTTTTTAGAATTGTTAATTGATGATCTTGGAGGTGGGGGCTTTTGTTCAAGGTGCACATTTGTATCAGATCAACAAAAAGTAAGTAAATGTGTAACTTTTATTTATTACTTTCATGAGGATTGAAATTTATGAGTCATACTTTGTTTTTTTACTGTGATAGGGACTTCTCCCAGCTTTACAAAATCTTTTGCCTGGGGTGGACCAACGTTTTTGTGTAAGGCACATATATGCAAATTTTAGGAAGAAATTTACTGGCATAACTCTGAGACAATTACTATGGAAGGCAGCATCATCAACACATCCTCAAGCATGGGAATCAGTGATGCGACAAATTAAGGATGTTAATGAAGATGCTTTCAAACATTTGATAGCTATTCCACCCAGGCTAGTATTCAATATTGTAATTGTTGTTTCATGTCTTGTACATCTTTGTTATTTTCCAAATGTTTAACTTAATCTTTTTTTCCAGATTTTGGTCTAGATCCAGATTTACAGCAAGACCTGTTTGTGACACACTTGTTAATAACATTTCAGAAGGATTTAACAGTGTGATCTTAGATGCAAGGGGGAAACCAATCATAACAATGTTGGAAGAGATTCGTATATACTTGATGAAGAGGTGGGCATCCAATAGAGAGAAGATAAGTAGATTTCAAGGTCTCATTTGCCCCAAAATTCAAAAGAGGCTACAAAAAGAGTTACATAACACAAAATATTGGCTACCAAAGTATGACAACTTGTGATTTCCTTTACTATTCTTGTTTATACTGTTTCGTTAACCATTCATTGTTTATGATTTTGCAGTTGGTCAGGGATGGAAATATTTGAGATCTGCCATACATCCAACATAGCTGAAAAGTATGCAGTTGATTTAGACAAAAGAGACTGTAGCTGTAGAAAGTGGACTGTATCAGGAATTCCTTGCTCTCATGCACTCACAGCAATGAGGTTTTTGAACATGAATCCAGAAGACTTCATCCCGCACTGGTTCAAAACCTCCACCTATGAAGAAACGTACATTCCAATCATTTTCCCTGTCAATGGACCTGATCTATGGCAAAGGACTTCATATCCTGATATTTTGCCTCCACCAAAACGGGTGTTGCCAGGTAGACCAAAAAAGAAAAGAAGGCTCGAGAGTTGGGAGCAAAAAAAGGATGATACACAACTTGGACAAAAAGGAATCCCTAAGAGATGTTCCATATGTAGAGAACTTGGTCATAGAAAAACTAAGTGCCCACAGAGAAGTCAACAACAACACTACCCACACCCTTCTCAACCAAGTGAACAATCAAACGAAGAACGTACACCAGACCCAACTCAAGCAAGTCAGATAACTCAAGAACCCCAGACTGATGAAATCACAGCACAACTTTAGATTGTTGTAGTTTCGAACATTAACTACATCTTTGTTCTATTTTGGATATGTACTTTGCCTTTAAATACTGTTGCTTTGCTTTCTGTAGTGTATGTTGCACTTAACAATGTATACATTTTGGATGATATCTGAACTATTTTGGATGATATGTGATGTTTTCTGATGTAGTTTCTGTCATATTGTATTGGCTGATTTGATATTTTGCACTTAAAAAACGCTCGCCACGAGAACGAACGTCCAATTCACGCTCGCCACGACAACCAACGCTCAGTGAGGCAGAAGAGGAGGGTCGTCCAGCGAAGCGAACGCCCAGTGAGGCAGAAGAGGACGCTCGTCCAGCGAACCGAACGCCCAGTGAGGCAGAAGAGGAGGGTCGTCCACCGAAGCCAACGCCCAGTGAGGCAGAAGAGGACGCTCGTCCAGCGAACCGAACGCCCAGTGAGGCAGAAGAGGACGCTCGTCCAGCGAACCGAACGCCCAGTCAGGCAGAAGAGGACGTTCGTCCAGCGAACCGAACGCCCAATAAGGCAGAAGAGGAGGCTCGTTCAGCGAACTAAGACCACGGTCGTCCACAACCGCTTAGTGGACGCTCGGCATCGAGAAGTGGGACGCTCGTCCACGCTCAGTGGATGCTGTTTTTCCACTTGTGGGGATTTTCAACTGGAATTAACACCTATAGGACATTCGGTCTGAGTATAATAGCAAGGTTGGAGATTGGGTCTGAGTATAATTGTAAAGTGTACTTCAGCCATACTAAAAAGAGATTATTCTTAGTCTAAGTGAGTTAAATTATTATAACACTTCTTTGAAAATTATAACGATTTGGTACTTCTTCCCATAAACATAACACCTCTCTGAAAATTACATTCTAATATAACCATCTTCTTCATTAAATAGAATGGCATTACAAGCACAATCTCATTACAATTTAAGTAACTTCTTCACAATTTAACTAAGTTCTTCATCACAAAATGTAACTGATACAACACTTGAACTAAACCCTAAACATAACACATACAAAGACGATATTAATCAACCCCATCAAACATAACATCCAGATGAAGACCTTCTCCCTTCTCTGACAAACCAAAAGTGATTTTTCCAAATTCATAATCCTTCTCCTTTGCCACCCAATTGTAGTATCCCTTTCATCAACATTATCTTCAGTGGCCCATTTGAAGAAATTACATCCTCGCACTTCTTCATTTCGACTACGCTGTACAAAACAATAAACCAAAATCATCTCAGGCAAAACCAAATAAATGTATCCGAAAATAAAAAACACCACCAAGGGAAGAAACCTTGTAATTAGGGCAGCCCCAAAAAGGCTTGCCTTGGTTCTTAGCAGTTTTCGCGACTCTCAATACGGCAAGCTCTCCACAATAGCATATTTGTGTGCCAAGCATTCCTCTTGATGAAGCACCACGACAGCTCCCCCGTGAGCAAGACGAACAGTCATTCGTTGACATTGCGTCGTCGTCCACACCAACAAAACAACCCCAACCCCAAAAATGAACCACAATCAGAGAAGACAACAGGGATACGACACCCACCTCAGACGAAGCAAACAACGAAGGGCACCCCACCTCTGCGATCTTCTTCACCTCAGAAAACAACAATAGTTACTCAACATAGGGCACCCACTTCACACCAACCAAACAACGAAGGCCACCCCCACCTCAGTTCACCTCTTTCACCTCTGCTGCTACCTACCTGTAAAAAAAACCCTAATTAGCCCTCTTCAACGTTACGAAAATAAAACCCTAGTTTTTTTCCCCAATTTAAAAACGTGACCCCATTTCAAATTCCCAAATCAGCCTGCCACGTCAACTCAGTTAACCAACCTCAATGCCACGTTTGCAAAAATCACATACACAGTCAGAAAAACGTTATCAATTATAACGGCGTTAGGTGGGTAGGATTCAATTGATACAAATTTCAAAACATAGGTATCAAATGCCTACATTTTTAAAACTGGGTACTAAATTGCAAATTACCTCCCAACATGGGGACTAAGTAGGTAATTAAGCCTAATTTTTTAATTTCAAAGTGTACTTCCAATACTTTTTCCTCTTATAACAACAATGTCATCCTTCCTTTTTCGGGCACAATAAATATAGAAACACTTTCAAGATCATTCTCATGTCTATTGTCGTAAAAATGGGTTGAAATCCATGAGTCAACTCCACTCACTATGGGTTTGAGTCAGGTTGAATTGGAAAATATGTGAAAATTTTGATGCGAGCTAATTTTGACCCGGATTGCTAAGAATCCGGCTCACCCGAGTTGAATCCGTGGTGAGTCGGGTTCGCTCACCAACCCACCTATTTTTTTTATTGAAATCAAATTAATTAAATTAATTATTCAAAACGCAAGACCTTTACTGCACAGTTCGCAGTAGAGCTTTTCATGCTGCTGGGGTGGTGTTGTCTATCCAAAAGTTCCCCTTTGCTGTATTGTATATTTTTGTTAACAGCTATATATAATTTATTGGTCAAACGGTTCTGTATGTCTCTAAATTGACAAAATTTTATGTTTGATAGCTTTGAATATATAATAAGAGAGTTCTTTTGTTTCATTTTCTTTTATATCAATTGGTCTAATTATTACTATTTCAAATTTTTGACTTGCTAATAAATGAGCGGGGTTGGATTAACTCACTGAGTGGGGGTCAACCTGTGATAGATCAAGTTGGGTCTGACCATATTACCCGTTTTGACAACTCTACCCATGACTAAATCGCTCTGATTTCCTCTCTCAACCATAATTTATTCTCACAATCTTAAATTATAATTTTCCTCATTATCAAAATCTCTAGAACACCCATTAATCTTGTCACTCAACCTAACATCTCCAAAACGAGCCCAACTTGAACAAAATCTCCTTTTTAGTTTTTAAGTGAAGTGGTTTTATATAATTTTGAAATAAATTAGTTTCTAATGTTTATATAATTTAGTTTTTATTCACATTATTTCTTTTATAACTATGTAGCAACACTACAAAGATGGAATGCAGATTCTACAAGCTACTAATTCCTCAAAAATGATACTTTAATACGCATTATATTTATTTGATAACACATTATAAAAATAAAATAATCATAAAAAAATGTTATATTTATAAAAAAAAGTAAAAAATAATAGAAAAAATGTCAAATGAGTATACAAGACAATGTTAAAATTCATTATTTTGTCAATGTACCTCATTGATGAATATGGAAAAACACAGGGATACAAATATATCTTTTATCCCATTATCAATTTAATATCGTCTAAAAATATAATGAAAACATTATTTTTAGGTCAGATTCATAATATTGACATGTTTTTAAAAATACATTAAAATAATGAGTTGAAAAAGAAAATATCATAAAGTTATAAAAACACTATATTGTTAATGATTTTTCTTTTAAAAAGATCCGAAAGAATATCAAAGCGCTGTCTGGCACCCAGCGGATAAACCCGGAAGAAGAGAAAGATGAGTGCGGCGTTTCAGTGTTTATCGTGTGCGCGGACTGAGCATTTCCTCCTCACACCAACCCAATCCCTCACTCTTCCTTTCCAACGAAAACTATTTTTCTGCTCTCTTCCTCTTTCCTCTCGCGCTCGTAACCTCTCTTCTTCAATCGTCGCTGCTTCTTCCAAAAAGAAAAAAAACAAGGCAATTTCAATATCACAATATCGTGTCTGCTTCTCTATATTTATCGTCTTTTTCAATTCTCTATGGATTTTTCTCCCTATCTTTATGGCTTTTAGATTTCTCCGTGTTCAGATTCAATGTCACTCAGTTTTATCGCTTTATCTTTTGTAGAAAAAACTGTCTCGTCATCATGTTACCGAGGGCGGCGAGGAGGACATGGACGCGTTTGAGCTTCTCTTCAACCAGCTCGAACAAGATCTCAAACGCGGTGATTTGTCAGATGATGATGGCGAAGATGAGATAACTGAAGAAGAGATGGCATTGCTTGAACGTGAGCTGGAAAATGCCTTGGGGGACTTTGATGCTGAATTGTTGAACTCGGATGTAATCGACGTAGAACTTGGTAGTGGTCCAGAGAATGATGATGAGGATGGTGATCGTGATGGTGATGATGGTGAGAGTCAGGATGGAGATGAAAACCCAGTGAACCTTAAGAATTGGCAGATGAAGAAATTGGCCAGAGCTTTGAAAGCCGGCCGCCGCAAAACAAGTGTAAGGTTCTTGTTCACTATTTTGAGAAATTAACTTGCTCCGTTTCATATATGTGCTTAATTAGCTGACTATTACGAATGGATAATTGATAACAATGTGTTTTTGAGACCATAACCAAGGGTATATGAGATTGTTTTGGTTACCTTTGGCAGAGGTTAAGTGTTCTGATTTGTTCCCTACTTGAAGTGCTTCTGGGATGTTTCATTTGTGTTTGATAAATCACGATCAGTTTGGGAACATGTCAATTAGTTTATAAGCCTTCTATCCGAACATGGTCACTAATATGGTGCATCTTCTGATTTTATACTCTCTTTTTAGTAGTTGGGGAAGGTCGAACTTAAGCTAACTATAACCTGACTGACAGATAAAGACCGGTCATGTCTGGTTGCTTGCTCCTGGAATGACCTGGATTCTTTATTAAATGCTATTAATTTTTCATTGAAATATTCAGATTAAAATAGTGGGTTGAACTTTGCTTGAAAGGGAGCAAATTTGAAGGTAGTATGTAAGATTAAATGTTAAGGCCACCAGTGTTTTGGGTTAATATGCGTTTGGTACATGAGTGGTGTGTGTTGGCTGCTGAAATGGTGTTTATTGCATACCTTAAATATTGCTATCTGGGATGGTACTGTTAATATAATTCTCGCGGATAGTTACCTGCATTCAATCCATCTTGGCCATGCCTCCCTGCCTCTATTCTGTTTCAAATAGTAAATCATGCCAAACTGTTACAATAAAGCAAAAACTGAATAGGATATATGTGGTTATGGTGACAGTGGTGTCCACCTGAGTGTTACTCGTTGGCCCTATGTGGTAAGCCCTAACTCATCCAGTTCATATGTGCTTCTTCGTGGGTTGATACCTGCTTGATATACTTCATGAACTTTCCACTAGAAATTCACTATCTAGTATTGTAGTATTTAATTTCATATAAAATTGATGCAGCCATTTTTCCTCTTAGGAAGTATTCTCTGGTTTTATTATTCTGATTTATTATCTAATTGGTGCAATAAATGGTGGTGTATGTAATCAAATGCATGTCTTTGGATTGAAAGTTCATGTATGAAATTAAGTGTTTTATTGGCCTTGGGGCAATGAGCTCCAGGTGTTTAAAAAAATACAGTTTGAACCTTGGAACGTGAAGTCTAGAAATTTTCTGGTGCAGTTTTGGTTCTGGCCTAGTTTATTAGACTCTAAATGGATTGAATGGGCAGTAGTTGATGGTCAAGTTTCTAGCTTTCCTCATAGGTGGTTTTATTGGATGAATCCTGGAGGTTATTTACTAACAACTATGCTTGTTGAATTGAATGTCACATTGAGAATGGTCAATCTAGTCACTGCCCTCAATTTTTATAAGACTTGTGGTAGTTAGCAAATCTCTACTAGACTGTATTGATCTGTTTTGTGAGTTATAAAGCCAAATCACGTGCTACTTTTGTGCTTAACGAATTGATGAGAGTCAGGGTGAAGGGTCGTTGTGGTTAGTGTGTATCCTGGCTGTATCTTGTAAATCCAGGGGTTGTGCCTTTGTCCATGATGGACAATGGAGTGATGGTATCTCTTCACCTTTTAGGGGCGATAGAAGAGACAGGTCTCTTCGCCTATCAAGGGTGGTGGCAGGGACCGAGGTTCGAGTAATGGTCTTTCCTCTTTCGAGGGGGTAGAAAGGGAACATAGGTTTCCAATTTGAACTGAGTATAGTGCCCATTATGATAACAGCGGAGTTTTTACTCATAAGTCTTGGAGAAGCAGGAGAGATAGGTCCAAAACTGCGGTGGAGGACGACTCGAACTATCTTGTTTTGGTGAATAGGTTTTGTATGGTAAGGTACGGGAGGACGACACATGGGTTGTAACTAGATAGTATTGATGCTTTTTGGGTTTGACATGTGATTGAGCTAATCTGGTTGGTGTGATCTGTTGATTGCATTGGTTTGATGTATGTTGGATATTGTTTATACTCTTTAGTTGGATGTTTTATTTGGTAGCTTACCCTTACTTTTTGTTGTGTGTTGCGATGATCGTATCACTCGTATTATTATATGCAAGCATATGTTATTACTGATGCTCCAAATGATTAATAGAGCAATGAGAAGCTGGGGAGAGTTTGAGAGTTGTTAGTGTTTTACTTTTAAGCATTTCCATTTTATGTACCGTAGTTATTTCAGAATTTTTTTTGGAAGTTACTAGGATTGGAATAAGTTTTCCTTTATTGGCATTTTAATAAATTTAAGTTTTTCTTGTAATTACTTGTGACATCCAAAAACGGAGTGTTTCATAGTATGTGTGTCCATATGGTTAAGTTAAAGAGAAATTAGGAGAAAATCATTAATCATAGGTGTGTCATGGACACTGTATTGAAGGATTATTTTGCCTTGAATATAAATTTAATAATGAATTTTAATGACGTTTTCCTTGAAAAATCTTGATTCGCATTAAATGTATTTTGTTACCCAATTTTCAAGGAGGAGAAAAAAGAAAAAGAAAAAATTTCATTTCCAGAATTCTTACAAAACTTGCGGAAAGACAAGATTAATACAAGTGAATAGGATTAATGGATCGGTCAAAACAGGATTAGACTAGATCAGTAAAATAAGGTTAGAGTATATTGGGTTGAACCATGTCAAGAGCTTACTCCTCGGGAATTTTAGATAAGATAATTTTTTCTTTGTTTTCTCCACATCTTAAGGGTTAAGCGTACATGAATGGATTCATTTTATTGTTATGCACACATGAATACTTAACATGAAAAGGTAATGTTGCTAGAACCGTCCCTTATATCAATTTCGGGATTCCATTCCTCAAGTTCACTTTTTGAATTATTGCAGATAAAAAATCTTGCTGCCGATCTTTGTCTTGATAGGGCTCTTGTTCTTCAGTTACTTCGTGAACCTCCTCCAAATCTCTTAATGATGAGTCTTACTATACCTGATGAACCTGCAACAACAGTAGTATCACTTGAAACTAAGCCCAGTGAGATTCTCCTTCAAGAAACAAGTATTGATCAAGTTGAATCTGAACCCGAGGCTAAAGTACCTGTTCATACCTTGCAACGTAATTGGTATGCTCAAAAGCGATTGAAGAAGGTCCATGTTGACACTCTGGAGAGAGTTTATAGGAAATCAAAACGACCTACTGTAAGTGCCTTTATCATGCTACAATATTATAAGTTTTGTGATAGACGATGATCCATTACTTTTTCTGATTTATTTTACTTTTTCGCTATTTTACTAGCAGTTATTCCCTCTTGAATAAAAAATTTTAAGGGTGAAACTTCAAATAATGCATCTTTTACTAGTATTAAAGTTTTATGCAAAACAGTTAGATTGTATAAATTCAATACCTTTGTGTTTCATGATTCTGTGTCATTTTTTGTTTGAAAATTTCGTGACATGTACTTCGATTACTAAAATGACAGTCAATCAATGGTTCTAATTCTCAGAGCTCAAGGTAAATGTTCCATCCATATTTGTATGAGATATAGAGACTTCATTCCCTCATACACGCACTCCCTCTTACACACAATGAAAGTCAATAAACACTATTTTTTCACAATTTCACTTGTTGTTACCTTTACTCTCACCAAATGAAGTAAAAAAAGGAGGCTGACGAAAAGAAAGAAAAGTCTGCCTAATCAAACTACTCTGTTTTTTAACTTTCATTACCACGTACATATTGATATGTTGCATTTGATAATGGCAAACATGAGTCATGCATTTTGTTTTATTCTCTAATCACAATTGAAGTTTTATCTGCTAATTTGTATAAAGGTGAATCTATTCTGTTTGGAGAATAACACTGAAAACGCCTAAAGCAACTACACAATTTTTTAGTTACTATAATCGTTTCATAGTTTTCCTTACTACGAATTTTGTTAAATTTGATACCCTTGTCTGTATGCCTCGAATCAATGCAGAATGCAATGATCAGCAGCATTGTACATGTAACAAACATTCCTCGAAAAAGAGTTGTTAAGTGGTTTGAAGACAAACGTGCTGAGGAGGGAGTTCCAGATCATCGTCTTCCTTACCAGCGCTATGTTCCTGAGACGGCTTGAAGATTTTTTTCTATGGTTCTGTTTTTGTGCTGTAAGATCTGACAAATTTTACAATTGTATAGAATATATATATATATATATATATATATATATATATATATATATATATATATATATATATATATATGTTGCGGTTAGTTCGAATTAATTTCTTCCATGTTAAAGTATTTTTTTTCGTCTTTTTCAATATTATGTTTTTGTTAATATAGGTTGTGAATATCACATAAATGTAAATTATAAATTTTTTTCAACCTCCACTGATAATGGGTTTATTACTCAAGATTAGTAAAGTTATTTTTTAGTCAATACAAATTAGGAATTTTTTATCTACATTAATGAAATTATTTCTCAAATTGTAGGAGTATGAGTCAATATTAATTTGAAACTAATGGATATCAATTACATTTTTCTGTTGAAGTATGTATTGATTATTTGTTGTTGATAAGTATAAAGTTAAAATAAATATTTTGTATTGAAAAATAATTAAAATATTCTATCCAAATAAAATAATTAAAATATAATAAATTCACTTTCATTGCAAGTAGTTTGATGTTTTCGAAGTCTATGCGAGATTCTTTAATTTCTTCGTCTGCTTAAAAATAAATTACTTGCAAAACATAGCAATACTTCTTTATTTTAATTTACAAAAAAAAGTTTAAAAATTGTAATAGTTAAATATGTAGACAATTGTAATTTAAAAGCAAATACTATATGTTCAATTAAAAACATGATTATCAATTACAAGTGTACTCTTTGAAAGAAGTCACTGTAATAATTAAAAAAATAAAGTATATAAGTGTAATTTGAAGATAAAAAATTAAAGTCTTAAGTGATAATTTATTCTTAACTTTTACTCATCTCATATTATATACAGTCCACTTTTTCTTTTCTCTATGCCTCTAAAGTGCAGATATAGAAACAGGTGTTGCCCAAGCAATAATCATGTTATTATTGTAACGTTTTCATTTTTTTTAAGATTCATAGTTTGTAATGCCTATTACCATTTTAACTCTTATAAAAAAAATAGAAGAAATTACAGGAAGTAGGTCCGCGAGGTTGTCGGTATAATTAAAGAACTCACTTAAAAATGAACTCTCTCATTAGATATATATATAATCAAAGATTTTTTAGAGTTCATATGACTAAGCCTCTAAGCAATTTGAATCCGGCGTTTGTATGTAAAGTTTTATATTTTTATTTTTTATGAAACAAATTTTTTTTAAAATTTAATTCCTTTACTTTTTTACTATAAAAGATCCTAACCAGAAACATAATTGGATGAAGATAATGAATAAATATTTCGAGTCATAAATAAATATTTATTTATTAGAAGAAAATATTGATTACAATTATTAATGCAATGATTTAAATTAACAACTACTTTTGACGTGTGTAATTTATAGTATTATTGTAATCCTACATAAGCTTCCAATGGGCATATTTTTGAACTGTGTAGGTTCCTTTTTGAATTAGTATAAAGTGCAACTGCTGACAGAAACCCGAAAACAATGTTTTACCCAATGTTCTGTCCAAACTCCAACATTTCCAAGTACCACTCATTCAACATCTTGTTTTATTTATTTATTTTTAAGAGGAAACTAGCAAACGATTTTAGACAAATAAATATGCTTTTACTTTGATTTTGAAGCTTAAAATAAAACTGGCTTTCAAATTATTCACAGCAGGCTTTGTTAATATCATTTTCTGACGACAACATGAATGAAGTATACACAAATATCAGATTCGAACTTCACATTACTGTATACAAATATTTACCAGTTATACAAGTAACTTTTATTATTTCATTACATAAAAAAATTATTTATATTTAATATAATAAAATTTACATATGATAAAAATAACTTAAAAATACCTTTTCATTAAATTGACACATATTCTCTTTTGTCGGTCACTGATACTATTGTTACAATATCTTGACAACAAATTAATCAGTGTTAGTTGTAACGGTCCAGTTATTATATTTGTAATAGGGTAGATCTGTAATTTGGTGGATGATGGAGCACATTTGTCAATGGTGTGGCACCGACAGCGGGTGAAAGGAAAACCGGAAGCGACCGGTAATAAGTCGGACAGGCTGGTGCCACTTCAGGAAATATTCCACATGCCAAACTCCGCATCGCTTGGTGTCTCTTTCAAGTGGTTAACACGTGTCTGCATGTGATTGGGTCTTTGAGAAGAAGCCAATATAATGACTGAGCCGAGCCTTAAAAGCCGGAGCTTAAGCGGCTTGGGAAGGCACCGGGAAAGGGTTCATCCGGTAAAGTAAATAACCATAAAACAGAGAGTGAGAGCGTGTTCTTAGCTTAGCTAGCTGTAGTATGCAAGTGAAGAGAGAGAGAGAGTGAGGAGATGGCGTATTGAATGGGCGAAGATTATCACGCTTTGCTTTTGCCTCCAAATTGATCTCTCTCTGCTCTGTCACGATCTTCGATCTGAAGCACTTTTTCTGTGAAGATGGAAGCGAGTGCGGGAATGGTCGCTGGCTCGCACAAACGGAACGAGCTCGTTCGGATTCGCCACGATTCTTCTGACAGCGGGGTTAGTTAACTCTGACACTCTCCCTAACAATGTTGTTCTCGTTTTATGCTTCTGCTTCAGATCTGATTTTCGTTTGGAGTTCTTTTGCGTTACTTAGTTCGATCTTCGAGTTTTTATTTAATTAATTATGAAATTAAGAAATTGAATGATTATGACTCAGTGTAACTCTCTTAATCTGCAGTCTAAACCCTTGAAGAACTTGAATGGGCAAATCTGTCAAATATGCGGTGATACTGTTGGATTGACTGCGACTGGTGATGTGTTTGTTGCTTGCAACGAGTGCGCCTTCCCCGTGTGTCGTCCTTGTTATGAATACGAGCGAAAGGATGGGAACCAGTCTTGTCCACAGTGCAAGACTAGATACAAGAGGCACAGAGGTTAGCGAGTTTTTGTTTTTTGGTGAAAGTGTTGTTGTGATCGAGTTTTGATTTGAATGAGTGACTGTGAAAATATCAGGGAGTCCTCGAGTAGAGGGAGATGAAGATGAAGTGGACTCTGATGACATAGAGAATGAGTTCAATTATGCCCAGGGAAAGGCCAAGGCCAGGCGGCAGTGGGAGGAAGATGCTGACCTTTCATCGTCGTCTAGACGTGAATCTCAACAGCCAATTCCCCTCCTCACCAATGGCCAAACGGTAATAATATAATCCATTATTTTGTGGTTTTTATATGCCGATTATGCTTTAGATTTTCTCTGCATATTTATACTTTAGCCAGGGTGTGAGAAGTGAGGGATGCCAAAAAAGAAGGATGGTGAGCAGAGATAGGATTTAGTGCTACGTTTTTTTAACATTATTGCCTAAACTTTTGATGTCTCTTTTACTACGTTGAATTGTCTGGATAATGCATTTTTTTTTTCTGTTTTATTGATGGTCGGCTGGAGAGTAATGTAATCTTCTGATCACATTTTTTAACTTAATATGGTCAGATGTCTGGTGAGATTCCATGTGCCACGCCTGATACTCAATCTGTGCGAACTACTTCAGGTCCTTTGGGGCCATCTGAGAAGGTTCACTCACTCCCCTATATTGATCCGAGGCAACCAGGTATAGAGTTAAAGAACTGATGCTACAATGTGAGATTTACTGGTTACTATGAAATTTATTCACCAAATCTTGTTATTAAAACAGTTCCTGTAAGAATTGTGGACCCATCAAAGGACTTAAATTCTTATGGTCTGGGAAATGTTGACTGGAAAGAAAGGGTTGAAGGTTGGAAGCTTAAGCAGGAGAAAAATATGGTACAAATGACCGGTAGATACGCTGAAGGGAAAGGAGGAGATGTTGAAGGGACTGGTTCTAATGGAGAAGAACTTCAAATGTAAACGACTCAGACCATTTTCATTGACTTTTAATGATTATAGATCATAATTTCGAAAGTATTGGAGAAATCTTTGCAAATATTGGTTACACACTTATTATTATTATTTTTTTCTTTGAATGACACTCAAGATCTTTAAAAGGTGATTCACGTTCTCTTCCTTAGGAAGATTGCATTTAGTTGCAGTCATTATATGATAGATTAATAGTTTACTTGTGCTTGTGTCACAACATTTTTAATTTTTGAAAGTGTGTGTATGCTAGGGGGAAGATGGTTATAGGTCTAGATATTTTTCAATTAAGTTCATATTTTCAGGCAGAATATACAAGCTTTCAATATTTATCCATTTTGATTTACATTTCTTCTATTCTATGTTAAATTTATTTTCTCCTGACAGGGTTGACGATGCTCGACAACCCATGAGTCGTGTGGTGCCAATTCCTTCATCTCAGCTGACACCTTATCGTGTTGTTATTGTACTCCGGTTGATTATTCTTGGCTTCTTCTTGCAATATCGTGTAACACACCCTGTGAAAGATGCATACCCACTGTGGCTGACATCAGTTATTTGTGAGATTTGGTTTGCCTTATCCTGGATACTAGATCAGTTTCCAAAATGGTCTCCAGTAAATCGTGAGACTTATCTTGAACGGCTTGCTTTAAGGTCAGGATGGCCCATTTTATTCATCTTTTATTGGGATTTTGCATCTTGGTTTAACAATCATGTGGCTTTTTCTGTCACTAATCTTGGCATGTATTCTTTTAGATATGATCGTGATGGAGAACCATCACAGCTAGATCCTGTTGATGTGTTTGTGAGTACAGTGGACCCCCTTAAAGAGCCACCTCTTGTAACTGCAAACACGGTGTTGTCTATACTTTCTGTTGATTACCCTGTGGACAAAGTTTCCTGCTACGTATCAGATGATGGTTCAGCTATGCTGACGTTTGAAGCACTATCAGAAACAGCTGAGTTTGCGAAGAAGTGGGTGCCCTTCTGCAAAAAGCACAATATTGAACCAAGAGCCCCGGAGTTTTATTTTCAACAGAAGATTGATTACTTGAAGGACAAGATTCAACCCTCATTTGTAAAGGAGCGACGAGCAATGAAGGTTGTTTTTTGAGGCAATTGTTTTTCTGCTTCCAGTTATATACTTATATCTATACATCTTTAATGCACCAAGTGAAAAGTTTGTTGACAGCTAGGCACGCAGTTATAAACTCGAGCATATATCATCTTTAATCCCTCCACCCGTGGCCTACCTTATTGTTCATGAGTTTTAGAACTTAAAGATAAATGTTTTTTCTTATCAGAGAGAATATGAAGAATTCAAAGTACGGATCAATGCCCTTGTAGCCAAAGCTCAGAAGATGCCAGAGGAAGGTTGGACAATGCAGGATGGAACTCCTTGGCCTGGAAATAATCCTAGGGATCATCCTGGAATGATTCAGGTGTTATCATTTTCTCCAAAGTGCATGTATAATCTTTTTGCAGTTTTTATATTTTCAAGCTGTAATATTTGTTTTCTGCAGGTGTTTTTAGGTCATAGTGGAGGGCTGGATACAGATGGAAATGAGCTTCCTAGACTTGTTTATGTTTCTCGTGAGAAGCGACCAGGCTTCCAACATCACAAGAAGGCTGGAGCTATGAATGCATTGGTTTGTCACACTGAAGTTCTTATTTTATGTTTCATGGATTTGCTGATTAATGCTTTTATTACTGGCTTTCATCCGCATCTTGCTTCACTCATTGAAGTTTATGGTTTTTATCTGTAGCAGTGGGTTTTACTCATATGCTTTTGCTGGAACTAATATATGTTGAAAATAACCTACAACCTAATGCTGTGATTCAACATGGCACAATGATACACTAACTGCTGAGTAACAAGTTTTCAAATATAGGATGTGAACAATGTTGGTAGTTGATCACGTGGATTTTGTATAATTTAATACAGGAAATTATTATTATTATTATTCCATCTGCAAACCAGCTATACGTTTCCTTTAATATGTAATGCTTTGGTATGATATGGATGCTGCTTTTATTTACCGGAAAAATGTTTTAAAAGCATATCTAACCTTGGTTTACTTTCTGTTATGTAGATTCGTGTATCTGCTGTCTTGACCAATGGTGCATATCTTCTGAATGTGGATTGTGATCACTATTTTAATAATAGCAAAGCTCTGAAAGAAGCCATGTGTTTCATGATGGATCCTGTTCTTGGAAAGAAGACATGCTATGTGCAGTTTCCTCAGAGGTTTGATGGCATTGACTTGCATGATAGATATGCCAATCGTAATATTGTGTTCTTTGATGTAAGTCTCACGTTAATTTGTGTAATTTATTAGGTTTCGACATAGAATATATTTTCTGTTTGCATTGCTGTCTAATGCCTTGGCTAAATTTCATCTCTCTTTTTTACCTTTCAGATCAACATGAAAGGTCATGATGGTATTCAGGGTCCAGTCTATGTGGGAACTGGTTGTTGTTTCAACAGGCAGGCTTTGTATGGTTATGATCCTGTTCTAACTGAGGAAGATTTGGAACCTAACATTATTGTAAAGAGTTGTTGGGGTTCTAGAAAGAAGGGAAAGGGTGGGAATAAGAAGTACATTGACAAGAAGAGGGCGATGAACAGAACTGAATCTACTGTTCCCATATTTAATATGGAAGACATAGAGGAGGGTGTTGAAGGTATGCTACTATGGATTTCTTGTTTATGCATGTGAACTTTTGTATGCTTATTTCATGTATTCTTATTGTCACCTGTAATTGACAAGTTTTACCTGTAATTTTCTCTAATTTGCTTTAGTTGCTGAATTATCTGAAAACAAGATAACAGACATCTTATCCTTGGTGATACGTAATGTGTCCTTTTTAAGGTTATGACGATGAAAGGTCACTGCTTATGTCTCAAAAGAGTTTGGAGAAGCGTTTCGGTCAGTCTCCAGTTTTTATTGCTGCCACTTTCATGGAGCAGGGTGGCATTCCACCTTCAACAAACCCTGCAACTCTTCTTAAGGAAGCAATCCACGTTATCAGCTGTGGTTACGAAGACAAGACTGAATGGGGAAAAGAGGTGAGCAAGTCAATTTAGCGTTGTGCTCTTAATTCCTGTTCTCTGGTATGAAGAAATGAGACGAGCATTGATGAGTAGCTTGTTTAGATATTAATTGAACATTTCTGGCTTAATCAGATTGGATGGATCTATGGTTCGGTGACAGAAGATATCTTGACTGGGTTTAAGATGCATGCTCGTGGTTGGATTTCCATTTATTGCATGCCACCTCGCCCAGCATTTAAGGGTTCTGCTCCTATCAATCTTTCAGATCGTCTCAATCAGGTGCTTCGGTGGGCATTGGGTTCAATTGAGATTTTTCTTAGCAGGCATTGTCCCTTGTGGTATGGATACAATGGAAGGTTGAAGCCCCTGATGAGACTTGCTTATATTAACACTATTGTCTACCCCTTTACCTCAATCCCTTTGATTGCTTACTGTACGCTTCCTGCCTTTTGTCTCCTCACAAATAAATTTATTATTCCTGAGGTAAGCTATTTCTCTCATTTTTTGCTGATAAATTTATAATTCCTAGTATGATCTAATTGTCAATGTGAACTACATAAATTTGGAAGTTCAATAACAATCGATTCACCTCGTGCAGATAAGCAACTTTGCCAGCATGTGGTTTATTCTGCTCTTCGTCTCCATTTTTACTACTTCAATTCTTGAGCTTAGGTGGAGTGGGGTCAGCATAGAAGACTGGTGGAGAAATGAACAATTCTGGGTCATCGGTGGAACTTCTGCACATCTTTTTGCTGTGTTTCAGGGGCTTCTAAAAGTGCTTGCTGGGATAGATACAAATTTTACTGTTACATCAAAGGCATCGGACGAGGATGGGGATTTTGCAGAGCTTTATGTGTTTAAATGGACATCGCTTCTCATCCCTCCTACGACGGTGCTTATTGTGAACTTGGTAGGGATTGTGGCTGGTGTATCCTACGCCATAAACAGTGGTTACCAGTCTTGGGGTCCACTATTTGGGAAGCTGTTCTTTGCTATCTGGGTCATTGCCCATTTATACCCATTCTTGAAGGGTCTCTTGGGCAGGCAAAATCGTACCCCAACCATTGTTATTGTCTGGTCGGTTCTTCTTGCTTCAATATTCTCCTTGCTCTGGGTGAGGATTGATCCCTTCACCTCAGGCTCCAGCAGATTAACCAATGGTCAATGTGGCATCAACTGTTAGTTCTCTTACAAACATTCATTTTCTGTTGGTATTCCCTCTTGTCTGGAGACACTCAAGGTTGCTGTCGTGTATATAGCAAGAATTTTCAGCCTATCAAAGTTGTTTGGAGGATTGAACCCCTGAAATTGATGGGAATGTACCCTCTCTGTAGCATTCGTATTTCTATTGTTTATTTATCTACATGTCCTTACAAGAATAGTAATGTTGAGGTGTATGCATTATATTTTTTTCCCACAAAATATAAATTGTTTATGCGAATATTTATTGAAAGCAAACAAGGTGATGTTTTTTGTTCTTTTACATGTCCTCTCATCTGTTGATTTTCTGTATCTCCAGAAGGGGACGGAGCAATTTAGAAATGAATGACAATTATTAAGGAGACCCATTGTTTCAGAAGAATTTCGGGGTGTGTGAAAATATATTCAAACACGTACTGTGAGCGTGTCTTTTTATATTCAATGTCTTTGGAATAGTAACTAAAAGAATCAATGAATAAATATTTATTAAAAATTGCGATAATTAAGTATTATATTTTAATAAAAATACTTTTTAATTTTGTAATCATAAATCATGTGTTCACTATTGCTTGCTGAAATTATTAAGAATAATAGGATATATGCCAGATCTGTTTTCTGAGCAGTGGTAATGTGCTTTGTGCCGTTAGACCAAACTCCTGCTATTTGTATGTGAATATTGCCATTCAATAAAGGAAGAAGTGAAGAATATTTTCAGTCATTTGTCTTCAATCTTGGAGGCAGCCTTCCCTCTAAGAAGGCTGAGCATTGGCTCTACGAAATTAAAAAAACATGAATAGTGGGGTTCCATTATTAGTCCCTATCGTCATGAAAGGAAACAGGATAGCAGCCAGGCCGCTTTAAAATGTTTGCTTTATCGCCTTTCTGCTTAGGTTTTTACCCTAAAAAAACAATTACCATAGACTCGTTACGTTGAAAAATTGCTCTGGAAATCACAAGTTTTAAGAATGGGTGACTAAAGATGTAAAACAACCGAAGCTAATTATATTCCAATTCCGCTGACTTTTTAATGTTCCAATTTGTTTGTGAAATTAATTATACCAATTTTAAGTAGACTTAAGTAAGCATAAGTTAATACTTTTCGCATTCATTTACACACGCATATATATCACTAGATTCATTTTTAATTCCTGAATATTTTTCTAAGAAAACAGTTTATGTATTATTTTTTTATTGGCGTATTAGTCTGAAAAAAATTCAGATACTACATTGATAAACTTCAATAAACAGAAAAGTTAATTAAATTATAAACGAGTTAAACAAATAAACTCAAACTTAATATTTTTAAACAAATAAAACTCAACTTTTGAATTAAAATCGGTTAAATAAATGATAGAAGTTTAAATCATTAGTTATTTTAAAATTCATGTCCAACTTTCAAGAATTTCACTCAACCTGATACGTTTATATAGCCTATTGATGACTACCACTTCTGAAAACGCCCAAGGAGAATTTTGATTTCCAGTATAATTTTATGTTCTTAAGAATCATGTTATTTGGAAATTATATTCAGAAATGATAAACATTTGTTTCGGTATCTAATAACTTCTGAAAAATATATTTTAAAATTTGCTTGATTTTAAAATTGAAAAACAAAATAAAAAAGAAAGATGTAAGAATCATAGTTATTATAGTTCATTATATTACACATACCTTTCCAATTGAGGTAGTCTATGATTTTAACCCTCTAACTCTCTTACATTTGTTGTCTTTGTTTAATATTGATTCTATGACTAACGAATATGTTCTTATTAAGCTACTTTTGTTAAAAATTTGCATAAGGAAGTGAAGGCACAAATTGAAAAGAAGATGAAGAAATTGACTTCTAAAGCTAACCAAGAGAGGAAGAAGATGAAGTTTGAACTAGAAGATTGGGCGAGGTACACCTTAGATAGGAGAGATTGCCTTTCAAAAGGAAATCAAAGCTCCTATCTAGAAAAGATGAACCTTTTCAAGTTCTTAAAAGAATTAATGATAATACTTACATTGTTAATCTATTTAATGATTATAGGGTGAGTTCTAGTTTTAACATTAATGACTTCTCTTCATTTGATATAGATACTAATTTGAGGACAATTTCGCTTCAAAAAAGAAATAATGATAAAGGATTATCCCTTGAGAAGAAGAACTTAAGAAAATGTCATTGAAATTCAAAGAACTTGTTACAATATCAAGAAACAAACAAATCTTCTTGAGACCTATGATGCTCAATAAATATTGTATATCAAGAGACATAAAGATCATACCTTGGAGAGCAATTATACAATAGTTTGGGCACTTAAAAATATTTGTAATTTTTTTTTAATTACAAACAATTCTTTTGTGTTTCTAAATTTTCAAGTTATTTTTAGACCTAATGTCTTTGTATTTTCTTTTAGAATTTCTTGGTTAAAACATTTGTGTTTATATATAAAGATACCAAATACATACGTAGACACTTTTGAAATTACATGCATTTTCATTATTTGAGAAAAAATTCTCTTGGTTCTTGGATTATAATTATGATGTTCTTATCAAATATTAATATCTTTGTGACTAATACTCACTTAACTTATCAATATATTAGATTATGACTTCTTGAATATTCAAATTTAGAAACAATTATGCTCTTTTCTAAACAAGATCTTATTAATTTGTCTTCGCAATTTTGCTATTATTGGCTAACAATGTTTGTTTTTTGCTTCACTTACCTATTGTCTGCTGCTGGGAACTTCCCTGTGCAACAAAATGATTAGATAAATCTGCATGACTAAATTTTGTTTGAAATTTAACTGCCAAAAGTGAGATTCTGTCTTAGAATTCAGAGATCGACTTCGAAAATGGGAAAAACAAAAACATGCTGCATCAGAAGATGTCGCAGCAGTGAAGCATAAGCCAGAAAAAAAATGCTGCATATGCTAAAGCAATTGATTCTATGAGAAGATGAACATATTCATAAAGGTCAATAATCAGTTACTTGTAAAATTGACAAGAATACATCAAAGAGTTTATTTTGATTTGACCATGAAGATGACAATGAAATGGAAAAATACAAAAAGGACAAAACCAATACTCCGTTCGCAATTCCTTATAAACGTAATCTGTGAGGGTGGAAAAAATTCGGTACTGAAAGAGAAATCCAAAATAAGTTATTGGAGTAAGCATGAACAGAGCAAAGCAGTTCCGCTTCTTGATCTCAATGGAAACAAAGCACTTTATTTGAAACATCCTAATCCTCCTCATCGTCCTCTAAGAAGATCCTCTTGCATGCTTCGTAGCACATGAAAGAGATTCCTGCGGCCGGTATCAACTTCATGCAACTTGGTACCAACCCTCTGTATAAACCTTGGATCCCTTCTTGTTCTAGTATGCATGCAAGGGCATGAAACATATTCTTGTAAACCTGTCTTCCACTGAGGGTACCAAGCTGCATTTGCTTGCGAGCTACCTCCATTGGAAAAGTTGAACTACTTGAAATAGCACCAGCTACAGAACCGATCAAAAGGGTCTCAATATTCCCCACTTTCTCTTGTTTAAAAACTTTCTTGTATGCTTTCTTCAGAGTGTCATAGGCATAGTAATTGGCTGCAGCATAGGGCACAACTCCTATAATACTAGCTGCAAGACCACTGTAAAGTTCTGCAGGACCCTCTTCTCGGATTATTTTCAAGAATGCATGAAGCAGACCATCATAAACATCTCTCTGCAAATCATTAATCAAGTTTTACTTTTTCCTTTCATTTTCTTATAGGATGCTGAGACTCTTGTATTGGAAAGCAAGCAAACATTTTTTAACCTTTTTTATGCACATACCTGGACAGTTAGTCGAGTCTTGACTAATTCAAGAGGATAGGTACATATAGTTGAAGTCACTCCAGCACAGGCACCTGCAATCAATGATGCAGGAATTGGGAATTTGGACTCTTCCCCAGGCTTTGGGGATAGGTTCTTGTTCACTGTATCGAAAGTAAATAGCTGCAGGAACAGGTGAAAATATATTGAGATTAGATAAAAACTATCATGTAGCTTTATTTTAAATGCTTTTTACATCTAGCAGTAAGATTTTCCTACAGAAGATTAACAAGCAAAAAGGGATTTATTTGTCTGCAGAATGGGATGGTATCTTTGTCAGTTTCTTGTGCGTGCAAAATCGAATCAGAGAAGGAAAGGTGAAGCAAATAAATGTTAAGTTTGTATAGCTTGGGAGTTTTTCAAATGTGATTTCATGCCCCCTGTTGAATACTCCTTCAAACATTTGTTTCATACTAAGTAGCCAACAATAAAATATAATGAAATCAATCCCATTTTCAAAGAAGTACAAAGATAGGACTGAATTTTTGATCCATGGTATAAACAAATGCACAAACCAAGAAAAAAGTAATTAAAATGAACAGAAACCCACTCTTGGTATCAAAACCAGTGATCAAATAGACGATACACCATCTTCTCAGTATAGGACAATTGTACAAAACGATGTCAATCGAGTAATCCAAGAGAGAAAACAAGTAAAGCCTCAAACATCATGCAGTGATAAATGTTACAAGTGTAGGAGAAGCATGTATACATTACCTCAATGGCCTTGCTAGGCGCAACCCGAATGACATTAACAAAATTACCCCTAAACAAGCCCTTCCAGCCATCAGTTTTCACGATATTATGGAACATCTCAGTGGTCGAATGGTCACTATTCCCCACCATCATAAGAGTTCTTATAGTCTCCAAAGGTGCCACAGCAGTCCGAGACACAGCCCCAGCTATTGCCCCACTAAACAACCTTCTCAGTGAAGGGTTTTTTATCTTAAGCCTAAGTGAAACACCACCCTTTCTCTTCTTGCCATCAACCCTTTCTTCAACAACCTCATCTTTTCCCTGGTACTTGATGAACAGTTCATTGAAGGGAAGTTTCGTGTCACCATTGTCGCGCGAATCAGAAGGATCACTCGGTTGCACACCAACCCCCACTCCCATCTGACTAACACTGGCAAACAAGCCTCCGAATTGGTAGCACCTATCTTCGGATTGAAACCCCAAGCAGCTGACAGAAAAAAACCCATCACTTTTCTCATCAAACAGTTGGACTCTCCTCCTACCCATCAACGGCAAAGGCCTTGTGACTTGTGATTTGTTACAAAGATTACTTTTTTCTTTCTGGTAGGGGTCCATGGGGACTGTCCCTCGCAGTCAAGGTTTCAGGGAGACTGTGAAATTATCATTAGAATCGAAAGAAGAAAGTTGATATGGAAAGTGGGAAAATGAATGAAGATGTTATTGAGTAGCGTGTTGCTTCTTCTCTACTTGGAACTTAATATCACAATTTTAAATTCGTGTTCGCTTTTTGTTTTGTTCATTGCCGTTGTCTCTTCGAGGGTTAGAAGTTAAGTATTTGCTCTTTTTTAGTTGCGGTGTCGTGGCACCGAATCTTAAACATCGGTTTTGTACATTTACATAAGCATATATACAAGTAACATAGTAATATACGTCGTAGAAAAAGAAAACATAGTAATATACAAATATATTCGTCATTATGTAATAGAAAATCCTTCAGTTAAAAGAAATAATAACAATAAAATGTATTTAATATTTCATTTTTCTAATATAATCTTCTATTTATTAAAAATCATATTACGGATTCACTTACTTCAACCTTCATGATCGATCAATAGCATAGAATGGAATGTCTTGTAAATTTCAAATAATAAAAATAGGATATATTGACAAAAATGTATTAGAAAAATATATAAAAAAACATATTGATAATATTCATACTACATCAATAATGAAAATGCTTAAAAAATCATAAAATGTTTGTTGCCATGACTTGTTTGACGTCATTTCACTTGTTTTTTTCCCTTCGTTTATAACTTTTTATACTATTCTATTTTTTTATTTATAAAGACGATTGAATTTTTAAAATTAATTTTACTTATTTTTTTATCGTAATATTATTTTAATGTTTATTGTTGGTATTTGTAAAAGTAAGGACTCTCATATTATTTTAAATGCTTCTGCTATTATTATCTGAGCATAAAATCCATTACTTTAAAAACAAATACATATATTTTATTTCTGTGGGAGAATGAATACAATTTTTTAAAGATGTGTGCTGTGCTGTGTCTCTTATCTACTTGGAACAGAAGGAGTTATACTTAAAAATATCACAATCTAAATTGTTTTTTTATAATTTAATTATTGTTTTGTTTAGTGCAGGTGGCTCTTGGTGGGTTGAGATGTTAGGTAAAGTTGCTCCTTTTTAAATCTTGTGTTGATCTCCTACCTAATCCCAATCGGCTAAACCTAAATTTTATATATTTGCAGAAAGGGATATGCTTGTAATATAGTTTTCTTATACATTCAAATAAAAATATATTATCAATTTTTTTATAATATATATATATATATATATATATATATTAAAGTTTAAAGAATATGTTATAAATATTTTTATTTAATAAAAAAATGTGTTGAAAAGATGTGATGCAGATTACAATTATGTTATGTTACCTTCTACCAAAATTTACTAAAAACATCTCAATTTGTTGAAAGAGATTGGATTTTGAGGTTGTTTGACTTTTTTTCTCTTCTTATCTTTTTTCCGCGTCAGGGACCTTTGCATTTATAAGAACAACTGTATATCTTTATCATTTAACTTGTCTTTATATCCATATACTATATTATTTTATTTTTCACTACAATTGTATACTTATTGAAAATCGTTCTTACTATTAAAAAATATGTCATTTGTAACGGTTTTTTTATCTAAAATTCTTGTACAATTATTTTATTTTTTAATGAATAAATAAATTACAAATTTCCTCAAAGAGTAAAGAATAAATTAATCATTAATTGGTTACTTGAAATAAATAATTTTCCAAAAATAGGTTGAATGCTTTTTTCTTATTTTATGGTCCTTGAAATTTGAAAACTAAAATAGTTCACAAATTCCCAATTATTGATTATATTAGTCTTCGTTAACAGCATTTCTCAATTTGATTTCTAATTCAATATTTTTTACCACTTTACCGTTTTCATATTTAGTCTTTAACTTTAATGCATATCAATGATCAACGCCTGTTGTAAAAAATATAAACTTAAAGACTAAACATATTAATGCAATAATATTAAATATTAAGATACATTTAAATGAATCTGTAACTACTTTCAAGTAAAAAAAAAGATTAACTTTTTCTTCCTTTATATAAAATTTAAAAGTAAAACGTTTAGAAATTCATTAAACATGTTCAACAAATTAATTTATGAATAAAATGATTTCAATTTATAAAAAAATTATTTTAATATTTTTCTTTTTCTTCCTATTGTAAATACTTTCGGAGAAGTGATAAATTGATTAATGGTTATAATAAAATATCATTTTAGAATACATTACTCTCATTTTTTTAATATAATAAATATAATTTAGAAAAGAAATGGTAGTAATTTTTATAAGACATTTTTTTTCATGAAATATAAATTTTGTTTTTTGTATCGGATATGAGATCGAGTCACTTCAAACATCTGCACAATTTATCTAATAAAGTTGTCTGGTATCTAACTCGAGTCTTCGTCTTTACTTCAACGTCCGGAGGTGTATTTGCCAAAGGTTATCTGATAATAAAGTCAATGAACTATATGTATGGTATCTCAATGCAATATACATTAAATGTGATCACTTACTTCTTACCTTTGACCTATATTGAGACCTTAATCACGGTTCAATCTCAGTCCAATGCCCTTAAGTACTAATTACCTTAATCTTTAGAGGAGATCGGACGTTATGCCTACGGTCGTCCGGTCATACTTACTGTCTCCGTCTAATTGTCTTAGTGCATTTCTGTTTGTTGAAGGTGTCTGGTCTTGACTTGACATTTGGTGTATTCATGTGAATGTCCGTCCATTATGTAGTGCACGTTATTGGCTCAAACTCGACGTATTTGATTGTAGGATGGTATCATGATCGGTCGGCCCTCACAATACATTTTTCTTACTTATCATTAATACATAATAAAAACAAATAAAAATTATTGATAATTACATATATGAGGTTAGCTAAATTCCAAAATAGAATCCGAGTAGCAAGTCGATCAGTTGAGACACAGCCGATTGAATGTTGTTATCCAATTCCAAAAAGAAAATTATTACAAATTAATTTGGTAATTGATTTAAGATTTGATTATAATTATTATAGTGATAAACAAAAGTTCATTACAATTTATAAATAGAGAGTTTAAATCCTAAATTATTAGTCTTTCATGAATAAGATGAAATATATAATGAATAAATAAGAAAAATAAGAAAAATGAAAAAAAAGGTGAGAAATTTGGTATACAAGAACCACACAAAATCATAATTGTTAATGTCTCATTTTTGTTTTCCCTAAAACTTTTTATATAAAACTCTACTGAACTTGGATTTTAACTTTTCTGAAAATAAAATCTTTCATCTATAATATTTTTCAAATAATTAACAAATTCAATCAATTCTTAAAAATATTTTGCAAGTATTTTCCGTTGATAATTTTATATATAATTAAATTAAATATTTTATAAAATATCT
This sequence comes from Vigna umbellata, assembly GCF_029865625.1. Taxonomy (NCBI): domain Eukaryota; kingdom Viridiplantae; phylum Streptophyta; class Magnoliopsida; order Fabales; family Fabaceae; genus Vigna; species Vigna umbellata. Next base: position 46,562,916 of record NC_142166.1, read on the forward strand.
AATACATTATCAACAATTTAATTTTCTGTAATACTCAAGTGAGTCTTTGCATTCACATGGCAGAAAAACTCAAATATATCAATATTTACATTTTAATTCTTCTTATTTTGTCATCAGGTTGACTATCCAGTAAGAGAGTATCACGTGACAGATCCCTTTTTTTCTCAAATAGGGTTTTGTTGCCTCGTCTTTGTCGTGCAAGAAGGAGGTTCGATGCATGGGTAAACTATTCGCGTTTTATCGGCACGAGAACTGTTGCGCGAGGGTTTCGCGATTTGGGGGCTGGCCATGGTTACACGATTGGAGGTTCAGGGAGCTGCGGTGGATGCCAATTTGGTTCGCGTGGTGGAGATTTGGTGCGTCACGGTAGGGCTCCCCGATGGCTTGCGTTTCGAATCTGTGTTGGAGAATGGTGCTACTCTCAGTCTGTGTTCGCGATTTTCAGGTGCTGCAGTGGTTCAACATCTGGTTCCATGGTGAGGCGCGTTTCGAGAAGATGGAGATCCAGTGGTTTCTGATGGGTAAAGGCGCTGTGGTGCTCGCGGCACGGTGCAGGAACGCTGCAGTGGCTCGACGTTGACGGTGCTGTGGTGGTTCACCGGCGACATGCGTGGTGGTTCAAAAGGGGGGTGCGGAGGTTGCTTCGATGAACGAACCTAGCGAGAGTGTTGAAAGTGACGATGACGTGGCGACATGTGATTGGTTCAAATGAATGTGTTAGGATCACCATGTGGTATCAGGACACGTGATCTAATCTGAGTTTGTGAGGTGAAAATAGGCAAATATAGAATTTGAAGTGGATTTCATGTGATCCATCTAAAGGAGAGTGTATAAGTAAAGTAAAGGTTTTTAAAACAGATTTTTTTTTTCTTTCAAAATTTATTGATTTTTGTTTTATTTTGAAGGTGTTTTGTAATTTCTTAAACGATTTTAACTATGTCAACAAATATAAGTCACTTTTTAAAACGTTTTTATTTCACAAACTCAATAAATTTAATTATTATAAATTATATTTAGGTCAAATTTTTAAATATGAAATTCAATTAAAAATTTAAAATTGGAACTAAAATAAGGTGATAAATATACATCAAGAGTTTAAGCAAGATAATTGATTATTTTGATGATTGCATTCAATATCCTTACCAATGAACCTTTTCTGACATAACCATAAAAAATGTCTTTTACAAGTAAGAAAGCTGGACGAACAGGAAGACATGATTGCCGAACGAATTGAAGATTAGGACAGGAGAATGAAGAAAAAAAAAAGAGAAGGCAGATAACTGGTTACTCAAAAGTTACGGTACCCAACTAATCCTCTGGAAATAAAATGAAAGTAAATTTGATATTAATTATTTTTAAAGATGACAAAATAAATTGAATTAATGACGCGTGTTTATCCCATTTGCTTTGACGTGAACGCCTTATTGCTTTCCATTGCAGATATCAAATACTTCGGGAAAAAGGATATACTTTGTTGCGTTGCGTTACAGATTTATAGCATATAATATATAGTTGCTCAAAATCATGTTTCACTCAGATTAAAAAATATTAAATTTTTTATTTTAACGTAATTTCAGATAAGTTTATATATCTTTTATTTTTCAAAAGAATTTTCAATACACAGTATAAATAGAAATAAAAATATATATTTATTACATTTATATTATTTTAAAATTTTAACATTAACAAATAAAAAACAATATTTCTTAAAAAAATGACTATTATATACTACTGAAGAAAGCAAAATCTAGGTCTTCGCGGTTCAAAAATGAAAACACACACACAAACTCACTTTTATTTGAAAATATATTTTCTCTCACAGGAAAACTAACTATAGCCAGATATTGAAGTAACAGTTTTCTTAATCCAAAACATTATATGGTATTAATCTCCAACACTTTTACTAAATATGAAACTTAAATTTGCACTATTCCAACGAATAAATATATTATTTAATGCTACTGAGATGGGACGAGAATCTCTAAAAGTCTTAGATGTGGAACGTTTCTCCACTTCTTGCTTTCGTAACCTATCGTGAAAGTTGAGAGAAAAAAGATAGAAAATTTGAGTTATATTCTCACTAATAAATAATATTACTTAACGCGTTTGAGAGGAAAGAAATAGAAAATTTGAGTGTAAAAGACGATGAGTAACGAAAAGGAAGAGCGAGTCCTCATTTCCTTGTTCTGACGTTGTAGCATAAATCTTACTGTGATTTGTCACTAAAAAACATGGGATTATCATTGATTCACGCCACTATACAATGATCACAAACATCATGGTTTTTAAATGTCTCTTATCGTGATCTTCTGTACGAGAAGTCTACCACTATAAGCAAAGTCAAATGGGATGTGCTACATGAGGGAAAACTCAGCCACAAAATTCCCACAAACTTCATCTACAACCTTAAATTAATTTAACCCTTCATGTCATATCATATCATATTTCGTAAATAATTGTTTTAACGCAAAAGCATCTTCTGATAAATATGAAAAAAAAACTTAATCGATGGTTATAAATATTGAGAGCTAGCACACGGGATTAAATCGACCATTAAGAAAAATTAATCCTAGCTAGCTCGAGCACTATCTTTCTCCATTCCCAAACCATGACGAAGCTCTTTTCCTTCCTAATATTTTCAAGCTTTTTTCTCAGACAAGTGAGCCTGGTTATTGGAGACGTTGGTACGGCTGCATCTTATGGACCACCATACATACGTGAGTCAACATTAACTGATTATTCATTCTTCATTTCTCCGTTAGATGACTTGTAAAGGAGTAATATGAATCTATATTAGTTACATGCATGCTTCCGAAACGATACAACAGTGGAAAAACAAGACATAAGAACATAGAGTAAAAGTTTTGTTGTTGTTGTTGTTGTTGCATATGTTTGTTTGGGCATGCAGCTACTGCTTGCGGGGGAAACAGGGCAGGGCAATTTCCTCCAGGAAATCTATTTGTGGCTGTGAATGAAGGGTTATGGGATAATGGAGCAGCGTGTGGAAGGAGATACAGAATAAGGTGTGTGAGTGGAAACAACAGACCATGCAAAGGTGGTAGCATCGATGTCAAAGTGGTAGATTCTTGTCCTGGCTCACCTTGTCCCAACAGCCTCCTCATGTCAAATGATGCCTTTGCAGCTATTTCACGCTTCCCTCATGCAAAAATCAACATTGAATATACCCAGTAATTACTCTCTCTGTCTTTTCTTAACTTTCACTTTTCCCCACACACTTCTTTTACTCAATCAATTCACCCCATTCAACTTCACGCAATATAAACTATCTTTCAAATATTTAGACAGAAAAAATTATCACATGATTATGAAGTTTCGTGTATTAAAACAATTGTCCAAAAAAACGTAATCAATTTAGTTAATGCTGTTCATACAGGATATGACTTTACAGTTGCAGTGCACTACTCATAAACAAACATCGTCAAGGACAAGGAATATATGAGCTAGCTGGTGTTTTGCTGAAGAAATTCTCAAAGCAGAATGTGATGATGCCATGCAAAATTGTGCTGCCTTGGAACAGTTTATGTACTTGAATTGACGTTGTCGACAGTAGCGTTAGTAAACTGTCAGCGTTCTTTAGTAAGGAAGATTTTACTTCTTGGAGCCAAAACATTGATCCAATGAAACGCGATTTTAGCTCAACGTTTTCACAGAGTTCTTCAAACAGGATTATCTAGAATAATCTTTTTTAATTCTTAAAACTATTAATTTAATTATCAGACGACTTGATGAAATTGAGTTTGACTTTTTTTGTTCATGGATGATGATGATTAAATGGTACACAGTTTTCTTTTGAAACGTTTTCTAAGATTTTTTTTTAAATGACAATTTAAAAATAAAAATCTTTGAAACAGAGAAAATTAAATACACCAAAAAAAAGTGACTTCTTCTTAGTCCTTAATTGAAAAAAATAAGATTTTTTTAATGATGTGATAAAAGAGAAAGGATAAGTTGAATGTTGTTATACCTTCTCTTTTCTTATCTAATAAATGTCTTCTTGAATTACAAGTTTGATGACTTATGATCTAGAAACTTTTTATAATATTTGTATATGTCTCCAATAATAGGTTATAGAAATGATTACGTAAAAGAATGTCAATAATTTTGTGTAATTTATATATATATATATATATATATATATATATATATATATATATATATATATATATATATATATAACAAATCATTAAATATGTTAAGATTATTGTATTTTATTAGTTAATTATAAAATAATATAATTAAGTAAACGTGGTCAATCGTCAATTTTTAAGGGATAAATTGAAATTATTGAAACTTAAAAAAAGTAAACGATAAAGATTACATAGAGGAGTCATGATCCTCATCTCTAAAACGCTTATATTTTCGTGTTTTTTTGTATTCATTTCTATCAGAAGAGAAAATATAAAAGTAATCTAAAGAAAATATCAGAAACCAATTAATGATTGATTATTAATTGTTTTCGATGGTCAACACTTTAGATACACTTTCCTTTTCTGTTCTAAAAGGAATTGGAAACTACTCTATTTTATAAAGATTTATTTCTCTTAATTATTGTTACGTATTTAATAAATTCTAACAAAAGAATACACAAACTTATTATTTTAAGATTGAGTTAAAAATAAAATCTTAATTTTTATATAAATTTATTATTAGTATCCAATTTTGTTACTACTTTTTTTTAAATAAAATCTAACTAGTGGTCCAAGACAAATCATTGACCATGATATTATACTTATAAAAATGAGATAACACATGATAACAAAATATAAATCTAACTCACACACAATATTAACACTAGCATGAATTTAAAAGTTTGAACATGATAGATTTGGTTGAGTGAAACGTATACATTGTAGTTGGAATGAAAATGAATTGATAAGAATATGGAATGGATGTGAAAGAAGATAAAGGTTAATTAGAGGTAGGTCTGAGTGGATATTACATAACGTTGAGTTGAACTACCAGATAAGGGTTGATACATATATGTTGCACGCACGCCAGTTACCACATATAAGAAGAAAGTGGTGGAGAGAGAACTCATCAACTTACTTATTACTTAAGTGCACTACACATACTTAGAACAACCCAATTAATTCTATACTTAGTGCTAATTATTTTTCAACTACTGCAACTATCAGCCGTCAAGCTCCACGCAATTTCTCTTTTTCTTCCTAACTTCAGCTAATATTTTATGCACACTCGTCTAACGTTCAATTTCCATTTTTAAACCAATCCTCACGTTGCCACACTATTCATAAAAAATAATTAATACCTTTATTTATCACAAATTCACATATCAGTATAAACAATAAAAATATATTTATAGTATATATTTTTTTTAATATTTCATATTAAGGTTATATATTGGAAAAAATATATAATGAAAAAATATATATGAAAAAAAGTAAAATATTTGAACCGAGATTCCCATGCTAAATCACGTTTCCATAATTGTTGATCGTTGAGTAGCAAAGAATGATGATGATTTAAGTGGTGACTCAATATAAAGAAAAGCATGATGAAAATAAATGAAAACCGTGAAAGCAATTCCTATCGAAGTGTATAATACATTATGAATTTGTGATGTGACGTCGTTTACAAAATGCGACATTTAAATTTATGAAACTTCAATTTTATTTTATTTTTTCACCGACAAGTGTATATAATAGATATTATGGACTAGAAGAAAAGAAAAGAACAACACAATAAAAGAAACAAAACCTACAACTGGCAGTTACTTTGTATTTACTTTAGGCGTGGACAAAAATCTAAAATTTGAAATTCATTCTATGGTAATAGGTTAGCTATAAAGTACAAAAGCTTTTTTTCGAAATTATGTGTGTGTGGAAAATTTCATGTTCGAGAATATAAGGTTAATATTTTATTTTGATTTAAAATCACTTTTTCTCTAAAACAATCATCTTATTACTTTTGAATTGTTAAATGATCTTAAATACTAGTCACAACTTATTTATTTAATATCTAATTTACCATCTTATATTAGAAATATGTTAAAATCCCACTATTATTAGAAAACAAAAAAGAGAATATAAATAAGTGATATGAAAATAGAATGTGTTAACCAAATTTGAATTGTCAACTACATGAATGATTTTTATTAATTGATCCATTAACAAAGGCTAATAAATAATATTTAATTTTCAAATTATTGTAAAAAAGTGTTAGTAGTTTAATTTTATTACTACTACATGCATTTAACATTATAATAATATGAAAGAAAACTGTTACAAAGAAAAATAATAATGTCCCGTATTTTATCTTAAAACGGTAAAAAAAGAGAGGATATTATTAAATAATAATAATAATAATAATACACTTTTAAAAATAAATAATAAAACATTATTTACTTAATTAAACCTTAAACAAAAATTATTACATAATTGAAAACCAAATTTTGGTCTTCTATATAAATAATTATATGTAGTAAAGATATTAAAAGACACTACGCCAAATTAAAAGTGATTATCAAATGGTGTTGGAGTAGTTTGATAGTTATAAGTCTAAAAGATTATGAGACCTCTAGTAATTAAAAGGTAATTATATGTAATGGGTAAATAAAAACATAACGGAGCAATCTCATATGTTTATAAATAAGTTAATTTCGAGATAAAAATATTATTGAAGGATGGTGTGAATGAATAAGGGTAAGGGACTAAAAAGAAGAAAGGATAAGAATTCAAAAAAAAAAAATCAAAATGAATATGAAGGTAATAGTTGTTGCTTTTTGTGTTAGGATTTAATATTTGGATGCCAGTTTTGAGCACATGTTTGAAATTTCTTATCAGTGTGCAGGTTTGGAATTTCTTATTCCATGGTTATTTGATATATAATTTGCAACGTATTTTATGCATGTGTAAAATTGAATATAGCTCGCAAGAAATGGCGACATAATTCTTTTGTTCTTTGAACTAATCACAGCGACTGAGCATCGAAGACGGAGAACGGGGTGCTTAGTCAAAATGCAAGAAGGTGGGGGCATTATTTTAAATTTTAATGCCATGGATTTTCTTCCTTATCGAAAAGTCTAAAATTGAATATAGCTGGCAAGAAATGGCGACAGAATTCGTAGCAGGAACTAGAAGAGCAAAAATATAATACTCAGGGATGTTACAGGAGGCAAGAAGAACAAAAATTCTGTCACAGGAACTAGAGAAATAGGGTGCAAGACAACATGCACCGATAAACCTTCTTCACAGAAAAGCAGAGCAAAGGCTGTTTCTGTTGTAAAGGATACGATTTCTATTGTGTATTTGATGGCATTATGATCATACTCTTAATCCTGTTTTGAGAACAAATAAATTTACTGGCACCTTTGTACAGACATCACGTTGAAGTTTTCTTAAAAAGTTGAGATCATGTTTTTCTTTTCTATAAAAAGAACTTTACTCAAATTAAGGATAGCATTCTCATCAGGTTGGACTTAATTGATAAAGTTTTTCCTCTGTCCACCCAAACCCGTTAATGTTTTTTTCCTTGTTCAAACCAAACTTTTTTTATTTTGGTAAACGACTGCTGGGAACGCAGGAGAGTCATGCTAAGCCAACCCGAATAAGAAAAGGAGCACATTTTGTTTATCACAGATTACGTCAACATCAAACACTGAATTAGTCAAATATTTTATACCTAAACGCAACTTACGCACAAACACATGGATTATTATAATTGAATTCGCTTTTGGGCTTATCTGTCGGTGACTATCAAGGTACGAAATCCTGTTGTGCAGCAAACAAAACCAAACCAAAGCTAATGCCACCAACTTACGGTTGACAATGGCGATGATCACTCACTTCGAGATAATCAGGCCCATAACACTGAGTAGCTCAGTGAGTACCACTGAAATAAATTCATTGATGAGACGTGGTTTTTTCCAAAAATGGTAAGTCAGCGTTAATGCTTACCTGCCTAGCAATTAATATACCTCTTCTGGGATAATGAATGGGTATCTACTGGGCAAAAGTGATGACACGTGTTGGATACTGCCAAACCAAATAAAGAGGAGGGTAATTGGGTGTATTTATCCTAGTGTTTCAGCTGATACACACTTTAATAAAACAACAAAACTATGCTTTTGCTTTCTGCTGTAACTCGTCAATCCGTTAGAGAAAAACAATATAATGGAAATATTACTCTGCGTTTGTAACAAGCGATGCTACATCTAACAGTTTAGACAAGCAATCAGACAAACGCGGCGCAAAGTTGGGCAGATCACACTCTGCGTTGTGCAAAGGCAGACAATACTGTAAATAAATAAAGGTCTTTAACAGTTGGAACATTATTCACGAAAAAAGAAAAGCAGAAAAGCATGTAGCCTTTTCGAGTTTGTTGGACAGAGAAATATCAGTGAAAACATGCCATTTTCCCAATCAAACAAGGACTGTTGCAATTGTCCTACTTGGAGGAATTAGGTGGAATGGGGGCAAAGAGAGCGACAGAAAGCGGTGATAAGAACACAATCAAGCATTCAATATGCAGATACCAACAATGACTGAGTGCAACATCAGGCGTCCATTTCACACTAACGCGTTTTGAACATCAAAACCAATTTACAGAATATTAACGTCTTGAATCGTTCCCCATAAATGAATTAAATTTCTATAACGATTGCCCAATCATAGTAGCATTAAAATATAACATCCTAGTATTTCCGACGACAGTGCATCTGACCTGGTCCCTGCCTTCGATGTGGGGCAAAAAAGAAGATCCAGTACCGCTACACGGAACGGAACCACACAAAACAAGGGAAACGACCATAATTGCAAGAGATCAAAAGTTACTTTTACAAACCCTCAACAGTGAACAACACATCCAACCGAACAGAGAAATCAATAAGGCAAAAGCCTGTTCTCATCAGAGTTACACCACTTTCAGTTCCTCATCAGCTCGCAGTTATGTAAGATAAATCCCAAATTCACAATAGCAGCAGAAGAAACATCATATAACAGAAATGTACTGAGAATTAATAACCATTTAAGGCAATAACTGGGTAAAGCAAGTCAGACTTCAAACTCTTAAAGGAGAGTTTGAGAGTTGAGAATGGAGAGTAGAGAACGAGTGGCCGAGTCAACTCAGAAGAAATAGCCGTATTGTGGAGAAGATCCTAAGGGCACTTACTAAGGACTTCCAGAATATTGTGTGTGCAATTGAGGAGTCCAAGGACTTGACCATGCTCTCGATTGAAGAGCTTGCTGGTCTTTGGAGGCACACGAACAACGAGGAGAACATTGTTTGAGCCACTTGATCAAGTACTTCAGGTAAAACTTGACTTGAAAGGAGGTGCTCGAAATACTCGAGGCCGAGGTGGTCTTGGAAGAAGAGGCCACGAATGAGAAGGTCGTGGCCAAAATAATGATGGAAGTGATTATGAAGAAGACAAAGAGCAAACTGGTGTGGCCAAGGACAAAAGTGATACAGAGGTGGTCGGTCAAGTAAGTCTCATGTTGAAGGCTATAAATCTGGCAAACATGGTCACTATGCGAATGAGTGTAGGTCGATCAAATGTTAATGTTGTGGTATAGCAAAATATTGTCGGGATGAGAGAAAGAAGAAGACAAATTTCCTTACTGAGAAAGTCGGTGAAGAAATTGGAATCCTCATGATGGCAAGAAGCCTGGATGATGAGCTGCCAAGCACGAGCTGGGTTGCCGAGCTTCAAGGCTAGGTCGCCAGGCTGCAAGACCGAGCCATCGACTTGTCGAGTAAGAGCACGAAAATTGGTGACAGAAGCACAGAGGAGTATCTACATAGCTCGGTAGAGAGCTTGGAGGAGTTGATGGAGAACTCAGACTACTTCATGGAAATCTCGAATAGGCCTAGTGTGAACGAGTTGGAGCGGCGAGAGAGTGAGATTGATAATGTTAGAAATGATAAGCTCTAGGAAGAGATAAAGAGACTACTGATAAATTGGTCAGCTTGCTTCCTGGTTGTACTAAAATCCTTGATGTCCGTGCTGGTAAGTCCATTCATTCCTACGTTGTAATGAGTGACATGGAAATGGATGTTCCATTGGAAACAACTTTGTTTGACATGTATGCTAAGTGTGGAAAAATTGACAAGACCATTGTCGTTTTCTATTCAATGGATGGCAAGAATTTGCAGTCCTGCACTGTCATGATGACGGTTCTAGTTGATCATGGGAGATATAAAGATGTTATCTCTTTGTTTAACCATATAGAGGATATGTGGCTGCAACCGGATAGTTTGGTTTTTGCTGTGATTCTCTTGGCCTGCAGCCACCCTGGACAGGGAGAAGGTATTTTGATCGGATGGTGAGAATGTATGGCATAAAAACGAGTGTTGAACACTATGGATGCAAGGTTGACTTGCTAGGAAGATCTGGCTTCATTCAAGAGGCATATGATATTATCAAGGGCCTACCTATGGAGCCGAATGGTGTTATATCGAGGAGTTTTCTGGCAGCTTGCAGGCATCACGGGTGGGTTCCTAGTTTGGATGCTGATCTTTTGTCTGAACTGGAGCATGAGTTGGGAGCTGCTGTCTTGATCCAGACCGTCCAATTCTTTCTGCTGATGACTAAGCTGATCAAATAGCTGAAGTTCTTAATCATTTTGGTCAAAGTGCAGATGGAAAGTTAAATGTTCTCATTTATCCAAACAAAGCTGGTGGAAATAGGTCCAGGCCGCAATGATTTCATTACTGATTTTTCTCTTATTGTTAGTCAAAATGCACGTGTTAATGTGCACCAGTGGGAGAAGGTTACACAAAGTATTAGGGATACAATAGTGTAAAATATCCTGAACAAATGGAGACTTCCACATACAGATATGGTACGGAAGGCTATTATGCATGAAGCGGGCCGTTTATATAAGAATCGGCGCATCAAGCTTCATGAGTATTACTTAAAGTTTGAAACAAAGGTCAAGAGCCAAGATGAAGAACAAGTCGGCCCGAGTATTAGAAAAGTTGGTCAAGGTAAAACTGATGAACCCAATTGTTACTGTGGGTTGATGCAGTTGAAAAGTCTGGAAGAAAGAAAACAAAACATTTAAGTTTAAGGGGAGTTTTGTTAGACCATTTTCAGTTTCTCATCAGAGTTAAACCATTTTCAGATCCTCATCAGCTCGCGGTTATGCAAGATAAATCCCAAAATCACAGTAGCAGAAGAAGAAACATCACATAACAGAAATGTACTGAGAATTAATAACCATGTAAATTCCATAAATCGAGTTCCTACAACAACAGAGCATAAAACTAAACCACCAAAAAAGCAAATGGGAGAAAAAAAAATTAATAATGATAAAAGGAAAAGAGACTCTGGCTCCAGTAACACGTAATTGTTCTCTACGCAAAACAAAAGCAGGAATCTCAAATCCAAACCTACTAATTAACTATCCACGGCCACCATTGGCAACTAGAAGAGGATCTATAAATAAACCCAAAAAAAAAGCCGTACCGAACCGGTAATTAGGCCAGAGAGGACGATGCCATTGCCATATATTCGCTCAAATCGAAACCTCCTGGTTTTATTTTCCTCGTACCGACTTTTTTTCTCTGGAATCTGTGTAAACGAAACAGAAAATGAATTAATCAATTAATTAATTAATTAAAGCAATTAATTCTGCTGGTCGTTTCTCTTGCCCATTCCGTCGGCCTCTCTCTCCTCGAGCAGCCTCCCTTCCTCCTCATCGGCTTGGGCGGTCTTCTTCTGCGCCTCTTTGGCCTTCAGCGCCTGCAACTTGGAGTGGTTGTAATACGCCACGCCAAGGAACGCCAGCCCGTAACCGAACAAATTAATCGGCGTCACGGTGTCCTTGATAACTGACCACGAGAAGGCAATCAGGAGCCAGTCCTTCACCACGCCAGCGACGTTCATTGTCAGTGCCGAGGTCTTCCCGACGAGGAGAAAAACTGCGAGGTTGAGCGCGAAGGCACAGAAGGAGTTGGTCCCGAAGACCACGAAATCGAACTGAAAGGTGGAGGTGTCTCGGAGGACAGGGTACTCGACGAAGATCCAGGGGATGGAGAGGAAGACGAGGCAGCAGGGGGCGACGTAGTAGAGCGAGGTGATGGGGTTGAGCGAGATCCCCTTGGAGGTGAGGAGGATTTGGATCATGACGAGGCGCGTGGCCTCGAAGGCAACCGCGCCCAGTTGGAGGAGGACGCCCCAGGCGTCGAAACGCGCTTCCCCGTAAGCGGCGACGCCGACTCCGAGGGAGATGGAGAGCATGTTGAGCATGGTGTCATTTTTGTAGGACTCTTTGCGGAGGAGGACGCCGATGGAGTATACGGCGACGGGCATTAGAGCCTTCAACATCTGGATGAAGGAGACGGAGAGGTAGATGTAGGCGGAGTTGGAGAGCCAGAGGGAGAGGGAGTAGAGGGCTCCGATGGGGACGACGGAGGAGAGGTATACCTCGCGTGACATTGAGACTGGCTCGACGAGGCGGAAGACGCGGACGAGGAGGACGGCGAGGGTGGCGCAGAAGGACATGTGGATCATGGTGAGGGAGATTGGGAATGGCCAGTTGTACATCTTCTTGTCGAGGATGTACTTGTTGTAGACGATTACAGTGAAGCTGAGGAAGATCCATATGGCAACGTAGGTGTACGATAGCACGATCTTCTTCACAACGCCATCGCTCAGAGATCCACCTTTTCCCATCTTTCTACACACCCAGACTCAAACACAATGAATCACAGAGAGAAGAGATGTGGGATGCACTGCCTCTGCCACACACCACTTTCTTCACACTTACTTTTTATGCCCTCCCACCCTCAAATAAATAAATCACATTATTATATTTTTATCTTAATTTTTTCTTTTTTTTCTCTTTTCTTTCCCAAAATTAATAACCTTTTATTTCTTTCATTTCTCAATATGGGAAATCTCTATCATCAAATTCGTGATATATTGAGAATAAAATTTTGACAACTTTTTCTCAACTTCATATTTAATTGAGTTATTGGTCCATTCGAAATTTCTTTTTAAATGCAAAAAAACTTAGAATTGGAGATAAATTGAGTTATTGACAATTTTTTAAAAAAATTATTATATTTTCTGGAAAAGCGGTTTAGATTTGATTTGCTTCTCTCTATTATTTCTTTGTGACGTGTCTCGATTACTTATTTTTTGTTGATGCATATCGATGATATTTCTTTTCTTTTGTTTCTCATCTTTGGTGTCAAGAAGTTGTTGTCCTTTGTTTCAATGGTCTTTTTTGCCAATAGGTCTTTTTCATTTTTATTTTTGTTGTGGGTTGTGAAATGAAGAAATCCAGTGAATATGGTTATGAGAGCAAGGTATCATTCTTGGAAAGCCAATTTTCCCTTCACCCTTCCCCCTTTATCCTTTCCTCCTTTCCTTTTCAGTTTTTCCTTTTTCCATTGTCATGACTTAATAAGGTAATTTTTAATGCAGGTGTATGCGCGACATTCATTCAAAACAAAGTTAGTTGATGTTTTAAATTTAAGATTGACTCCAGAACAAATGTGTTTTATTCAAAGTACCCCATTTGATTGGTTTTTAGAGTTGCATGAAAATGTTAAGATTGATAGGAGTATGTTAAATGAGTTATGTGTTAGATGGATTGACTAGAGGGATGAGTTTTGTTTTGGAGAGAAAGTTATAGAATTTAAGGAAATGGATGTATGCTTAGAGTTAGGGTTGAGTTTAGCTGAAGAAAAAATTAATTCAAACGGGATTGGTGTACATACTTAATGTAGGAATATATCAATCTTATATATATTTTTGTTGGAAGAACACGCAAATTTTCCTTTAGCACATTTTTGTACCTTATACATTTTGTTAGGGATATGTGAGGTTTTGCTGCCTAATCATAACGGAACAGTATTTTTCATTCTTTTTAAGATTGTTGATGACTTAAGGTGTGTAGATCAGTATAATTGGGAAATTTAGTTTATCACTATTTGCTGTGTAGTTTATGTAATGCTTCAATAGCATTCAAGAATAGAAAAACTACAACCAACATGCATATTGTTAGATGTGTTTACATGTTGCAAATAAATCATGTATATTTATTGAAATGTAAATTATCTATGTGTTGGAGTGGTATGTGAGTTAGTTTTCGGTTTTTGACATTTTTCAGGTATAGTTTTAGGATCATTTTATGAGTTATCACTCTTGCGTAAGTACATTTTCGAGGGTGTTGCATTGAATTAATATAAATGCGGTTGAGAATTTCATCAAACATGTTATGAAAAATGTTGCGGTGTGTACTTGGTTATTTGAGATTTTTGTGTTATATGTATTGTCACTTAGGAATGAATGGATCTTTAGAATGAAATTTTTTTTTCAGGTGATTGATGATTTTGGTGTGTCGAGAGAAGAACTTTGTCATGCAGTTGTCAAAGAAGTAGTTGAAAAAAGTGGTGAGGAATTCAACGATTAAAAAAGAACACATAATAACACACATAAAGAAGTTCTTATATGTGTTTTAGAGGAACAAGATTTGGTAATTGAAGAACTTGAAGCTTCAGTTTATGTTTTAGAAAAGTTGATTGAAGACAAGAATAAAGATGATGATGGTGAAAAGGTCAAAAGGTGTTGGTGGAAGTGTTGTTCCTCGTGTATTTCAATCATTAGACATGTAGTTTGGTCTAGTTCAAGGCGAGGGAGGCATTGACCAAAGCAATATTGATGGAAAATCCCCTAGCCATGGCCAAGCATCTACAAGAAGAGTTGAAGTCATCTATGAAAATGGTCTAAACTCTACCTTTTGAAGTCATCATGGAGCATAGCTTGGAGTAATATAGGTTTAAATTAAGTCATGTATTTTGGCCAAGTAGTGTAAGTTTGTTTAAGGCTTGTATTAAGACCTAATTAGTATAGGATTTTTCCTTAAGGCTAGACATTCAAACCATGTGAAAATTATGTATCATGTGTCATGCTTCCATTGGAAAGGATTTAGCTTTAGTAGTGACCACATGACACTTTAAGAATGGAGAAGATTGTGTTTTGTGAGTAGTCACATGTCCTCTCATCATTAGATAGGATTTGTGGACACTTATCCACATCTTAGAATGCCTTATTTTCAATCAATGAGTGCAAAGGTGGGAGATCATGCTTTTAGGGCTTTTAGGAGACACCCTTGCCTATATATAGAGGTGTATCCTCTCTTGTAATCATCTTGGAAGTTTATTAATGTTATGTTGCCCAAATTTGGCCATACATTTCCTAGATCAAGACTAGAGCAATCTTAGAGACCCTTATAGTCACCTTCCTCCTTGAGTTGGCCTTCGGAGCCACCAAACACTAGAGATTGTGAGCTTCTACACCATCCACACCTTATCTCATCATCCTTTGACGATTTACCACCACTTTATCGCACCATCCATCCAAGGAAACACCCCTCCACGCACATCTCCTAGCTTTGGCCAACCTAGCCAAGGAGGTTGCTATCAAAGGAAACATACGTCACAAGAGTCGTGCGCTAAAAACTTCCTATGTTGGATATGGTCCCAAGCAGCAATGATATATGTATTAAATGCTTTCTTTTTCTATGAAGTTAACTAGACAAAATTCAGATCGTTGTAAATTTCACTAAATGAACATTCATTACAATAATTATTGTCAATGGTAATATATATGGACATATTTCCATTCAACATTGTTATTGATGTAGTTTTCAAATTGTTTGAGTAAAAACTTAGTATCCAATAATGATGATTGTCGTCATTGGTGTCTTAAATGTTTTGAGTAAAAACTTAATGTCCAACGTGATTTGAAGTGATGATTGTCATCATTAATGTATGTTATATGTATCCAGGACATCCAATTAAGTTATTTAAAGGAATGTGCAAAACCAACAACGTGACTCCCTAGATATATGAAATAGGCTCCCAATGTGTTCCCTGGTAATCGATTACAACGAGAATGTAATTGACTACCAGAAGAGTTTCCATGGTTGGTTCAAAACCCTCAACGTGACTCCCCAGATAGATCAACCGGGCTCCCCAACATGTGTTATAGTAATTGATTACAAGGGCATTGTAATTGATTACCATAGGAGATTTAAGTGGTTGTTCAGAACCCTAAATGTGGCTCCCCAGATATACCAATTAGGCTCCCAAGAGTTGTCTGGACTGTGTTTTAAGGTGATTTTTTAAATTTTTTGACTTGGTTGAGTGACTTTCGTCATCTTTGGTAGTCTTTAGTGTATGAAAATCGTCTTATTCCTTTAAATTCTCCATGTCAAATCCTATATAGTTGATGTGGAAATAAGTTGTTCAAAACCCTCAACTTGGGTCCTCAATATATGCTTTGGTAATTGATTACAAAGACCTTGTAATCAATTACTAGCGAAAATTTAAGGGGTTGTTCAAAACCCTAAATGTGGCCCCCCAAATATTCCAACTAGGCTCCCCAAATTGATATTTCAAATAACATGGGATCCATCATTGTTTCTCTTCATACAATGTACTTAGTCATTCATTATGTTCCAAGCCATGTGCAGTCACCAATTGTGTCCAACCAAACTCAAAGTCTGTTAGAGTATCATATTCATAAACAACATCCTTCAGCTTACTCTTGATAACACTATAATTTTTATATCCTTGTAAATTTTTCTGGTATTTTTTTTTTCATAATGTGCCAAAGACACCACCTATGGCTTGTATTTGGGAAGACTTCTTTAGTGACATTTGTCATTGCCCTGCATTGATCAATTACAATACCTTGTGGGGCCTTGTTAAGCATGCATCTAACTAAGCCAATAAGTCAATATTCATACAAACAACGTAGTGTCCTCCGAAAAAACCAACCCACAACCAAGTAAAATTGATTGTCCATGGTAATTTTCACCAACGAATGGTGCAAAGGGCCTGTCATACTTGTTTGTTAAGTATGTTGTGTCAAAGGAGACAACATCACCGAAATCCTCACAAGCAGCACGACTTCTAGCATCAGCCCAAAAAACACTACAAATTTGATTTTCTTTGTCCATTCAATTTCTTAGAAAAAGTCGTTATTTAATTCTCTCATTCTTGAAAAGTGTCGTAAGAGGGTTTAATCATCATCGTCCTTACATAAAAAACCTTCTTTGTTGTCCAATGTAGTTTCGTGTATCTCGCTCTATAAATTGAATATTTTCAAATCCACTCGCATCGCTAATGAGGGAAAGGAAACTTTTATTCATTCGTACATCTACATCATCATTTACTTCCAGGGTGTGCTTCGCTTACATGTTCAGCTTTTTGTTCCCACATATAAGGTTAAAGGTCTTGGGACATAGGTCATGGTTGTGGTCTAGTACAACAGTAATTATAAACCATTTTCCTTCTTTTCTTGCAACCGTTATTCTTGTTGGACATTCTTTTGTTTGACTTGGGAGTGTTTTTAGCTCTAGCCTAATGGAAGACATGTGGTTCCCTTTCCTTGAGCAAACTAATTTTAAGTAATTCAACTATTTATTCTCATCTCTCTTTGAAGTCTTTATTCGGACACTGAAACCACATCTTATTTCGTAGTCGATATAAAATTTCTTGGCTTCTTCCATGGCATCGAAACACGTGCATTGTTGGAACCAACTCTAATTTCATCATTCAATATGGGCATAACAATATTCATGTGAAGTGGCCTTCACAATGTAGTACAACCTAATGATAGTGCACAAAACATATCCATATTTAATATTGAACAAGGACAAAACAGAAGATCATTTGATATTATTTTAAGTATTGCACAACTTCTAAGTTTATAATGGGTTTGCTAATTTATGTAACCTTTTAAAGTGTATCAAATTTTAGTTGACAAAAATACCCTCATATATTATGGATTCTAAGTTTTAAGGTTAATGGTATTTGAATAATTTCTGATTTTTTTTATTTTTTTATTTTAAATTAAAAATAAAAATTATTAAAATACTCATATGTTTAAAATATGTCTTTTTTTATGAATAGATATTTTTTTTAACTAAAATTTGGTACACTTTAAATGTTGCATAAATTAGCAAACCCAATATATATGGGTTTGCTAATTTATGGAACATTTAAAATGTACCAAATTTTAGTTGAAAAAAAATCCCCATGATTATAGATGCAAATGCAAATTAAATGTATGTGCTCTTTATGACTTATAGTTATTATTGGTGTTATTATTTAAAAGTTTTATGCATATATTTTTTTAGTTTCTTATATTATTAATTGATTGCACTTTTTATTTTACTTAAACTATAGCCTCTTGTTTTTCAATTTCTAAAACTTTGATTTCTTACTTAAAGAATTTGGGTCACAACAAATTCTAATTTTATTTCTTTAAAAAATCGGTCTAGTGCTAAGATACATGCCACAGAGACTCCCTTTAATGTTCTTACTTGGATACTCTCCCTTTAAAATTTATGACTTGATATATTTTTCTTTTACATTATATTTTTCCCTTTAATGTTCTTACTTGAATACTCTTCTTCATTGTCTCAATTTTTTATGCTTCAACACTTACTAACACGATTTTTTAATATTATTTTTAATTTAGGTTGGTTGATATTATTTTCCACCAACATCAAGTAAAACACATGTAAAAATTATTTGTCCAACAAAATTTATGGGTCATTTTTAATGCTAGAAAAGATTTTTTATAATGATAAAACTACTTTTTTATTGATATAAATCAAAGTTTCTCAATAATACCGATGGAACTATTTTTATATTAATGTATTTTTTTAGATGCAAGCGGATTAAAGTATTCATTTTTGTATTGACTAACTAATTGAAATACTCTGTAAAAAGAAATTAGAAAACATAACAAATAGTTTCGTAAAAGGATGCTCTGAACTTATCATGTACTTCACATAAATTTGAAGCGTTAAAAAATGGTTGAGTGTTGTACACACGTTGCCTTTGCTAATGTCTACGTCTCAATCAAATTTGAAATGAATACGGAAAGAGCCACTGAGTAATACAAAGGAACGATATAAAATCCGAAAGGGGACAAATCATCTTCAATTATTCTAATATTTCTCATGTTCTTCATTTTCTTTTGTTCTTTAAACTAATCACAGTGCCTGAGCAGCGAAAACGGAGAACGGGGAGCTTAATCTCCACTATGATGCAAATAGGGACAAACAGCTAATCCAAAATGCAAGAAGGTGGGGGCATTATTTTTTCGAGTAAAAGAAAAAGTTGGACAAACTATTTTAAATTTTAATGCCATGGATTTTCGTCCTTATCGAAAAGTCTAAAATTGAATATAGCTGGCAAGAAATGGCGACAGAATTCGTAGTAGGAGCTAGAAGAGAAAAAATATATATAATACTCAGGGATGTTACAGGAGGCGAGAAGAACAAAAATTCTGTCACAGGAACTAGAGAAATAGGGTGCAAGACAACATGCACCGATAAACCTTCTTCACAGAAAAGCAGAGCAAAGGCTGTTTCTGTTTCCATTTCATAAGGGTGAATTGGTTGTTCAAAAGTATGGTCTGAAGTATTTTACAAGGTAAAGTCAAAAACTGATTGAAGCTACGTTATCAAAAGAACAAGGCAGAAAATATTCGCAGTGAAAGTGCTAAACCAGATAGAGGGTAATAGCAAAAATGTGAGGATATAAGAACTGAGAGAAAGCCCGTGAATGTTTATTTTGGTTTATATATTCTTATGTGACCCACACTCGATCAATCTCCTTTGGTGGTTGTTGAGCAGAGTTCGCTTTATTACCCAATCAGCTGAAAAAATGGAGACACCAGCATCATAGAATTTGGACATGAAAAATATGTAAAGGATACGATTTCTGTTGTGTATTTGATGGCATTACGATCATCTTCTCAATCCTGTTTTGAGAACAAATAAATTTACAGGTACCTTTGTACAGACATCACGTTGAAGTTTTCTTAAAATGATGAGATCGTGCATCTTATAAGTATCCTGTTTTTGTTTTCTATAAAAAGAACTTTATTCAAATTATGGATAGCATTCTCATCAGGTTGGACTTAATTGATATAGTTTTTCCTCTGTCCACCCAAACCCGTTAATGTCTTTTTCCTTGTTCAATACCAAACTTTTTTTTTTTTATTTTGGTAAACGACTGCTGGGAACGCAGGAGAGTCATGCTAAGCCAACCCGAATAAGAGATGGAGCACATTTTGTTTATCACAGATTACGTCAACATCAAACACTGAATTAGTCAAATATTTTATACTTAAACGCAACTTACGCACAAACACATGAATTATTATAATTGAATTCGCTTTTGGGCTTATCTGTCGGTGACTATCAAGATACGAAATCCTGTTATGCAGCAAACAAAACCAAACCAAAGCTAATGCCACCAACTTACGATTGACAATGGCGATGATCACTAACTTCGAGATAATCAGGCCCATAACACTGAGTAGCTCAGTGTGTACCACTGAAATAAATTCATTGATGAGACATGTTGTTTTTTCCAAAAATGGTAAGTCAGCGTTAATGCTTACCTGCCTAGCAATTAATATACCTCTTCTGGGATAATGAATGGGTATCTACTGGGCAAAAGTGATGACACGTGTTGGATACTGCCAAACCAAATAAAGAGGAGGGTAATTGGGTGTATTTATCCTAGTGTTTCAGCTGATACACACTTTAATAAAACAACAAAACTATGCTTTTGCTTTCTGCTGTAACTCGTCAATCCGTTAGAGAAAAACAATATAATGGAAATATTACTCTGCGTTTGTAACAAGCGATGCTACATCTAACAGTTTAGACAAGCAATCAGACAAACGCGGCGCAAAGTTGGGCAGATCACACTCTGCGTTGTGCAAAGGCAGACAATACTGTAAATAAATAAAGGTCTTTAACAGTTGGAACATTATTCACGAAAAAAGAAAAGCAGAAAAGCATGTAGCCTTTTCGAGTTTGTTGGACAGAGAAATATCAGTGAAAACATGCCATTTTCCCAATCAAACAAGGACTGTTGCAATTGTCCTACTTGGAGGAATTAGGTGGAATGGGGGCAAAGAGAGCGACAGAAAGCGGTGATAAGAACATAATCAAGCATTCAATATGCAGATACCAACAACGACTGAGTGCAACATCAGGCGTCCATTTCACACTAACGCGTTTTGAACATCAAAAAACCAATTTACAGAATATTAACGTCTTGAATCATTCTTCATAAATGAATTAAATTTCTATAACGATGGCCCAATCATAGTTGCATTAAAATATAACATCCTAGTATTTCCGATGACAGTGCATCTGACCTGGTCCCTGCCTTCGATGTGGGGCAAAACGAAGATCCAGTACCGCTAAACGGAACGGAACCACACAAAACAAGGGAAACGACCATAATTGCAAGAGATCAAAAGTTACTTTTACAAACCCTCAACAGTGAACAACACATCCAACCAAACAGAGAAATCAATAAGGTAAAAGCCTGTTCTCATCAGAGTTAAACCACTTTCAGTTCCTCGTCAGCTCGCAGTTATCTAAGATAAATCCCAAATTCACAATAGCAGCAGAATAAACATCACATAACAGAAATGTACTGAGAATTAATAACCATGTAAAGTGATTACCGTGTATAGCAAGTTAGACTTCAAATACTAATAGGCGAGTTTGAAAGTAATGGAAAGTAGAAAACGAGTGACCGAATATATATTTCGAGTGGAGGTATTAGCAAATCAACTCAGAAAAAATGAAGAGGAGTTGTCTTGCAGCCTTATTATGGAGAAGATCCTAAGACCACGGACTAAGGACTTCAAGAATATTGCGTGTGCAATTGAGGAGTCCAAGGAATCATGCTCTCTGTTGAAGAGCTTGCTGGGTCTTTGGAGGCACACGAACAGCAGAGGAGAACATTGTTTGAGTCACTTGATCAGTATTTCAGGCAAAACTTGACCTGTAGGGAGGTGTTTGGAATACTCAAGGCTGAGGTGCTCCTGGAGGAAGAGCTATGGACGAGGAGGTCGTGGTCAAAATGATGATGGAAGTAATTATGAAGACAACAAGGAGCAAACTGGTCAGCAAAACTAATGTGGCGATGGACAAAGGTGAGACTGAGGTGGTCGGTCAAGTAAGTATGATGTTAAATGCTATAAATGTGACAAACATGGTCACTATGCGAATGAGTGCAGGTCGGTCAAATGTTACTATTGTGGTAAGACCGGTCATATAGCAAAATATTGTCAAGATGAGAAAAAGAATGAGACAAATTTCCTCATTGAGGAAGCCGATGAAGAAATTGGAATACTCTTGATGGCAAGAAGCCTGGATGTAGAGTTGCTAAGCACGCCAAGCTACCAAGCTTGGATGTTGAACTGCCAAGTAAGAGCCTGGAAATTGGTGACGGAAGCACAGAAGAGTATCTACATAGCTCGGTGGAGAGCTTGGAGGAGTTGATGGAGAACTCGGACAGCTTCATGGAGATCGCGGATAGGCCTAGTGTGAACGAGTTGTGGAGCGGCGAGAGAGTGAGATTGAGGCCGCTAATGTTAGAAATGAGAAGCTCCAAGAAGAGATGAAAGAGACTACTGATAAATTGGTTAGCTTGCTTCCTGGTTGTACTAAAATCCTTGATGTCCGTGCTGGTGAGTTCATTCATTCCTAAGTTGTAACGAGTCACATGGAAATGGATGTTGCATAGGGAACAACTTTGTTTGACATGCATGCTAAGTGTGGAAAAATTGACGAGGCTGTTGTCGTTTTCAATTCAATGGATGGCAAGAATTTGCAGTTCTGCACTGTCAAGATGACGGTTCTTGCTGATTATGGGAGACATAAAGATGTTATCTCTTTGTTTAACCATATGGAGGATATGGGTCTGCAACCGGAGAGTTTGGTTTTTGCTGTGATTCTCTTGGCCTGCAGCCACGCTGGACTCGTTTGTGATAGCATAAAACGGAGTGTTGAACACTATGGATGCATGGTTGACTTGCTAGGAAGATCTGGCTTGATTCAAGAGGCATATGATATTATCAAGGGCACGCCTATGGAGCCAAATGGTGTTATATTGAGAAGTTTTCTGGCAGCTTGCAGGGATCACGGGTGGGTTCCTAGTTTGGATGCTGATCTTCTGTCTGAACTGGAGCATGAGTTGGGAGCTGCTGCCATTGATCCAGACGGTCCAATTCTTTCTGCTGACGACTTAGCTGATCAAATAGCCTAAGTTCTTAATTATTTTGGTCAAAGTGCAGATGGAAAGTTAAATGTTCTCATTTATCCCACAAAGCTGGTGGAAATAGGTTCAGGCCGCAATGATTTCATTACTGATTTTTCTATTATTGTTCGTCAAAATGCACGTCTTAATGTGCACCAGTGGAAGAAAGGGATACAATAGTACAAAATATGCTGAACAATTGGAGACTTCCACATACAAATATGGTACGGAAGGCTATTCTGCATGAAGCGGGCCTTTTCTATAAGAATTGGCGCATCAAGCTTCATGAGTATTACTTAAAGTTTGAAAGGTCAAGACGGCCAAGATGAAGAACAAGTCGGCCAGAGTATTGGAAAAGTCGACCAAGGTGAAACTGACGAACACAATTGTTACTGTTAATTAAAGGAGAAGTTTGATGTGGGTTGCGGCAGTTGAAAAGTCTGGAGGAAAGAAAAAATAACATTTAAGTTTAAGGGAGAGTTTTGTTAGAACATTTTCAGTTTCTCATAAGAGTTAAACCATTTTCAGTTCATCATCAGCTCGCGGTTATGCAAGATAAATCCCAAAATCACAATAGCAGCAGAAGAAACATCACATAACAGAAATGTACTGAGAATTAATAACCATGTAAATTCCATAAATCGAGTTCCTACAACAACAGAGCATAAAACTAAACCACCAAAAAAGTAAATGGGAGAAAAAAAATTAATAATGATAAAAGGAAAGGAGACTCTGGCTCCAGTAACAAGTAATTGTTCTCTACGCAGAACAAAAACAGGAATCTCAAATCCAAACCTACTAATTAACTATCCACGGCCACCATTAGCAACGAGAAGAGGATCTATAAATAAACCCGAAAAAAAGCCGTACCGAACCGGTAATTAGGCCAGAGAGGACGATGCCATTGCCATATATTCGCTCAAATCGAAACCTCCTGGTTTTATTTTCCTCGTACCGACTTTTTTTCTCTGGAATCTGTGTAAACGAAACAGAAAATGAATTAATCAATTAATTAATTAATTAAAGCAATTAATTCTGCTGGTCGTTTCTCTTGCCCATTCCGTCGGCCTCTCTCTCCTCGAGCAGCCTCCCTTCCTCCTCATCGGCTTGGGCGGTCTTCTTCTGCGCCTCTTTGGCCTTCAGCGCCTGCAACTTGGAGTGGTTGTAATACGCCACGCCAAGGAACGCCAGCCCGTAACCGAACAAATTAATCGGCGTCACGGTGTCCTTGATAACTGACCACGAGAAGGCAATCAGGAGCCAGTCCTTCACCACGCCAGCGACGTTCATGGTCAGTGCCGAGGTCTTCCCGACGAGGAGAAAAACTGCGAGGTTGAGCGCGAAGGCACAGAAGGAGTTGGTCCCGAAGACCACGAAATCGAACTGAAAGGTGGAAGTGTCTCGGAGGACAGGGTACTCGACGAAGATCCAGGGGATGGAGAGGAAGACGAGGCAGCAGGGGGCGACGTAGTAGAGCGAGGTGATGGGGTTGAGCGAGATCCCCTTGGAGGTGAGGAGGATTTGGATCATGACGAGGCGCGTGGCCTCGAAGGCAACCGCGCCCAGTTGGAGGAGGACGCCCCAGGCGTCGAAACGCGCTTCCCCGTAAGCGGCGACGCCGACTCCGAGGGAGATGGAGAGCATGTTGAGCATGGTGTCATTTTTGTAGGATTCTTTGCGGAGGAGGACGCCGATGGAGTATACGGCGACGGGCATTAGAGCCTTCAACATCTGGATGAAGGAGACGGAGAGATAGATGTAGGCGGAGTTGGAGAGCCAGAGGGAGAGGGAGTAGAGGGCTCCGATGGGGACGACGGAGGAGAGGTATACCTCGCGTGACATTGAGACTGGCTCGACGAGGCGGAAGACGCGGACGAGGAGGACGGCGAGGGTGGCGCAGAAGGACATGTGGATCATGGTGAGGGAGATTGGGAATGGCCAGTTGTACATCTTCTTGTCGAGGATGTACTTGTTGTAGACGATTACAGTGAAGCTGAGGAAGATCCATATGGCAACGTAGGTGTACGATAGCACGATCTTCTTCACAACGCCATCGCTCAGAGATCCACCTTTTCCCATCTTTCTACACACCCAGACTCCAACACAATGAATCACAGAGATAAGAGATGTGGGATGCACTGCCTTTGCCACACACACTACTTTCTTCACACTTTTTATGCTCTCCCACCCCAAATAAATAAATCACGCTATTATTTTTTATCTTAATTTATTCTTCTTTTTCCTTTTTTTCTTCCCAAAATTAAGAACCTTTTATTTCTTTCATTTCTCAATACGGTAAATCTCTCTAATCAAATTAAATTTCAGGACCGTAATATATTAAAAACAAAGTTTTTTCACAACGTTACGCGTGTCATTGAGTTATTGGTTCATTCAAAATTTTCTTTTAAATGCTAAAAAAATACGTTAAATTGAAGAGAAATTTGAAATAGGTATTTTCAAAATTTCCCACTATAATTTTTGGAAAAGATATTCATATAGGATATGCTTCTCTCCATTCTCCTTCTATTTCTACGGTCTCATTGTCTGTTTTCCAGCTATTTAACTTTTATTCATGATTTTTTTCTCATTTCATCAACCATTTTCGGTGTTAAGACGTTGTTCTTAGTTTTTTCATTTTTTTTCATTGTAATGACTTAATAGGATAATTTTTAATATATATGTCTGAATGATATTGTTCAAAACGAAGTTAGGTGATGCTTTGAATTTAATATTGACTTTGGAACAGAGGTGTTTTATTCATAACACTCCATTTAGTTGGTTTTTAAAGTTGTAAGAAAATGTTAAGATTAATAGGAATATAATTAAATGAATTATATGTTAAATGAGTTGTCAAAGGTGAATTTTATTTTTGGAGGAAAAGTAGTAGAATTTAAAGAAATAGATTATTGTTTACGGTTAGGGTGTACATAGTGAATGTGCAAATTACTTTGGTGGAAAGTAACGTCAATCTTATATATCAAATTTTTGATGAAAAATCATGAAAATTTATCTTTATCACGTTTTTTGTACCTTGTATATTATGTTATGTTAAGGATGTGTGAGGTTTTACTGCATAATCCTAACAAAACAATATTTTTCATTCTTTTTAAAATATTGATGACATAAGACGTGTGAACTAGTATAATTAAAAAATTTAATTCACACTTTTATGCCCTCCCACCCTCAAATAAATAAATTACATTATTATTTTTTTTCATCTTAATTTATTCTATTTTCCTTTCTTCTTCCCAAAATTTAGATAACCTTTTATTTCTTTCATTTACGTAAATCTCTATCATCAAATTAAATTTCACTCCATTAATAACATCCAAAAAAATATATATAATAATTTCCCCAATACTTTTACTTAATATTACGACATAACAAACCATGCCAAGTCAATATTTGGAGTATAATTTATTTCTTTCTCTGTAAAACATTTAGAATAATGTTATATTTTCCTTCAAAGTTTTGCATAAATTTTTAAAGTTTTTCCATCAATAAAAGTAAAATACAAAGCTCTATTGTGAACTCAAAATGCAGTATTATATACTTTTTAGGTGATATGATAATTACGTATATAGAGATAGTTCTTATTAAAAAAAAAGTTTGGTTATGATGCATAAACAAAAGCTAAAGTCAATTACAAGAAGTCAACACCAAACCTATATTTCATAGGTTTCGGATATGTGATTTTAATGTTAGGAAAGCGACTTTTCGAGTGAGATATATGGCACACAGTTATGTATGGTAAATCTCAGTATTAGGGGAAATTCCATATTTTTTTTTCTTGTAATATATTTACTATTCACTATTATTTGATAATACTAATAAATTACTTAAGTTTTTTTATTTGTCAATAAAGATTTGTTGTTTAGAGTAACGAAATATAATGTTTTTTTCTAGTTAGATAGTGTTACAAAATTTATGTATTATCTAACACAATAAATACATATAAGTTATTTAGAAATGATAGTAGAGACTAAAGGTGTAGTATAAAAATAATAATAATAATTTTATTACAAATTTAAAGAAATAGATCAAAAGAAATAAATTTTATTTTAAAATAGACACGGATAAAAAAGAACCAAAGGAGTTTTCCTTGTCGCTTATTTATTTATCGTTTATCTAATCTTTAATTAATTTATATATATTCACTATGATGTATAAATAACCGAACAGTTTCAAGTTCTGAACAGGTTGGTTTTTATGTTTTTAGTCGTTCGTTTTCTGGTACATGTAAACCAAATACCGGTTACATGCTGTTATCTTGTCTGAACCATTATTGGTTTTTGACTGTTTGGTTAGTTTGAAGAGTTGTGGAACGTAAGGGTAGGAAGATTTGTAGTCAGACGAACCCTATTTCTGTCGCTAGGACGTTCGTTCACGCTCAAAGGTAAGGGAAGTTTATCTAATTTAATTGTATGTTTGTTGCTCGTTCGTTGGTAATGAATGTATGTTGCTGAGTGGTTGAATGTATATAAAGTATGAATGCTGATATGATTGTTTATGTGGAATATGATTTATTAGTATGATATGGATTGTACGAAGTATGCAAATGGATTATGATATGAATTTATAAAGTTATGAAATTATGTATTGAGAAATGAGTTGAAGATAAATGAGTTCTGGATATGAATTTCCCTATGATAGAGTACGTTCGTCATTGAACGGTCATTGAACGTTCGTCATTGAATGGTCATTGACCGTTCGGTAATATTAGTAACCTTGGTAAAATTGAATTCTTTCATTTGGAAAGAATTCTAGTTGAGGACGAGCGTCTTTGTATGGTAATATTATGCTTGAGCGTTTGGCCAAGCGTAGTTACATCTGAGTATTCAGTAATAAACTTAAAGTTTGTAAGTATATGTATTTGTATATTTTAGTTATTCTTAAACACAATTTCAATAGTATTTTATTATATTAATTAATCTTTCTATTATAAGTTTAGTAGTACTCGGTCACACACCAAGCTCTCGAAATGAATAGTGCTAGGTCTTATACCAAGCGCTTGTACTTGTTTATGGTATGATCTATTTTGAAGAAAATAGCGTCTGTCCAACTTCAGTAGAACTTCTCTCTACCATGTTCGGTCATTGACTGGCATTGGGTTTCTGTATGTGAATTATTCTAAGTATGGTTCTTTAAACTTCTTGACGTGTCTACATTCACTGGTTCCGGCCTAGAGCCTTAGTATGTTCTTTGGAGTGTTGGCTTGAGCTCACGAGAGTTAGTTCATTTAACTGATTCATGTTGTAAGTAACGTTCGTTCTGGTGTTATATAATTATACTCGGTTTCTTTCTCAATTTGCCAGTAACTCTCTCGGTTTTATTTTTATTCTAGAACGGGAGACTCCTATGTTTCGTTTCAAGTGTTCATCCTCGTTCTGAGTGAGGATCGAACGTTCGATAATTGATGTCCTTAAAATCGGTGATCAAAGATGAAATTAAAATGATGGATAATGAAAGACGAAGAAAATATGAGATGGATGAAATGTTGTGAATTATGAACGAGCGTTCGAGGGGGAACGACTCATGGACGATTACTGAATTTGTAAAGTATGAATGTGGTTATGTTAAGCTGGCGGTTCATCCTGATGTTCTGTGAGTACTCGTCCTCACGTAGAGGAGGGTAGGTCATGTGTGGGAACGGCAGGAGGTCCTAGTCCTTAGGGGTACTTTGGACAAATAGGACTAACCTCGGGTGGCAGCTGATGAGAGTATTCCAGTTACTACATCACCCGGGTACACGAACGTCGTAGCTACACAAATTTCATACAGTCCGGACAGTCAGTCTAGTATTAGGCTTTGTATGAAACGTATGACTAAATTTATCTGTGTGTTGATGGTATGAATTGTATGTTTGTAACTGAATTAAATTACATAAGCTTACCCTGTGTTTTCCTGTGTTGTCTGGTTTTGTACGTCCGTCCTTGTCGTTGCAATGATCATCCATGTTGATGTGAGCAGAAGGAGACGAGCTGCTGGAAGAGGCGCCGGAAGAAGAAAATTTGGTAGAGGTAGAAGTGAAGACCGAACAATAGGACGTTCGGTCAGTAGTTTAGAATAGTAAGGTGGTCGTTTGATTATCTTCTCTTTTGATTTTATTTGACCGTTCGGTATAAACTTTTGTAAACCGTTCGGTCAGGTTTGCTTATCCTGTGCAGATAATTTTGTAACTCTTTTATGTAAGGTCGTTCGGCCATAAACGTTCGCTCTACTTTAGTGTAAGACTGATCTGGGTTATTATTAAATGTGATTATTCTATTATATAGTCTAGACTGTATTTTAGGATGTTACAATTTTCCTCTCATTTTTTACACTTTTTCATTTAATTCAAACAATCTTTTTTCATTTTTTTTTCGCACAATTAAAATAATAATAAATGTGTCAACTTGTCCATTTTATTAAGCAGATATTTTTTGTCTGAATAATTATCAATGTTTATAATACATTTATAAAAAATATGATATTTTATTCGTCTTAAAACGACAAAGACATTTAATTGGATAGCTGTAACTATGGAATAGTAGTGGGGCTGAGTGGCTTAAAATAAATAAATTACTGAATTAAATAAATTTGTCATTTAGTAAATTAAAGATAATGCAGTTATTTACAAAACTACGTTTCTCAAGCAACAGTCAGTAACAGAAGTTTTTTACAAAACTGTGAACTATTTTAATCCTCTCATTAAACCCAATTAACGGTCTGCTTGTTTATGATAATTAAATATTACCATTAAGCAAAAACATAACAGATGTCCTATAATATTTAAAGATAAATTTATTTCATAATTAAGAATATACAACTTTTATAATTAAAAAATAAACTAAGTAAGTATTAGCTTTAAGTTTTTATAAGAATTTACAATAGACAATGTTATTAATTAAAAATATAATCCACATAATTGTTAACAATCCTAGTAATAAGTTAGTATTGAATCGACCAACATAATCTTAAGTTTGTTAATTAAAATTAAAACAAAATGCCGAATGGTGAAATAGACGTTGTTTTAACCTGATTTTTTTAATGTTTTTTTCTTTGTTGTTTTAATCTGATTTCCATGATTAAATATAAAATATAAAATAAATAATTCTTTAAAATGACATATGCGAAAGAGATAAAATTATGATAAAATAAATTATTTTTTTTAAAACAAAAACATCTAAATAAACTTATGTTAAACATTATTATACATTTTAATATCTCAACTATATTGATTTTTCAAAATATATCCATTATTTCAAAATAAAAAATAAATAAATTAATATGAAACATATATAGAATTACATTAATCTGTAACAAAAGTTATTACATTTCACAAAATATAAATAAATTATATAAAAAAGGAATAAATAAAATATATAAAAAAAACTAACATGTTTTGTCCAAAAATCAAAATATTATATAATATATATATATATATATATATATATATATATATATATATATATATATATATATATATATATATATATATATATATATATATATATACCTAATGGGAAGTTTTGTATCTTATTATCTAAATCAACTGAAAAATAGAAAACACTTCATTATCTACTTAATTTGAGCTATTGAAAATGTATTAAGTAGTGCGAAATTAGATTGGTATTTTTATGAATTTAGATTAATAAAATTGTTGGTGAACGTATTTATCTCTTCTATATTATTTTTTTTACCTAAGTGTTGAATGATCGTAATTAGCTCAAGTTAACATGTTTGTAGGTTTAAATGAAAAAAAAAAATTATTTTAATGTTCAAATCCATGTAATTTATGTTGTTTTGTGGTTTTATGTTCCTTTAAACATAAAGTTTGTCAATAAGGTTTAAATAAGGGTTAAATATGTTTTTAGTCCCTAAACTATTGGCCGTTTCTGGTTTTCGTCCCTCTTTCAAAGTAAGGTGAGGACCAAATTGTACCTTACTTTGAAAGAGGGACGAAAACCAAAAACGGCCAATAGTTTAGGGACTAAAAACATATTTAACCCTTTAAATAATGACATCTATGGTTAAGTTGCACAAATACCATCTTTATAGCTTAACTAATGATGTTTAGTGTTTAAGTTATAATAAGTTGTAATTTGAGTGAAAGAGATATCCAAAAAAATATATTATTTTTAAAAATTTTCGTTACTAAATAAATAAGTAATCGTTTAAACGAAAAAGAGTGATAAACATAAAACAAGTAATAAAAATTTATAACTCCAAAAACAAAAAGTCACATTACTCAAGTTATAATTTCACATTCGAGAGCAACAAGAATTAATGTCCCACTTGAAATTATATGTTTTTAATGAAATTTTGAAATGTTTCTGATTTTTTTTATTAAATAAACCTTGTTATCTTAATTGACTATGTCTTAAAAGTTTTTTGTTATTTTTTGGACAACAATGGATGGACGATTTCAACTATAATAATTGGCCAATAACTTTTAATTGGAGTGGTAGTAGTAATTATTATAAAAATTATATAAAGTATTGATAATAATCCACGTGAACTAAAAATTTCAATTCACAATAATACAATAAAGAACAATCCTGAATAGCCACAATTTGAGTCCCAAATATAAATTATTTAAACACAATTTGCAAGGAAATCTGGATTTATGTTGTTAAAGGAATTTAGTTTGTGAAGTTAACGTAGCTTTGAATAGTTCTTCTCACAGATCAAAGAATGAGTAATAGAAAAGTCTTAATTGAAAATTTTATAATATATAACAAATCTCAAAGAACGAGTAATAGAAAAGTCTCAATTGCAAATTTTATAATACATAACGTGAAGAACAAATCTCCAAGATGCACGTTTCACGTAATATTATGTGCTATCAATTATTTTTTGTTATTTTCCATCAGAATCTTACTTCACATATAACGTTTATTTGTGTTTTAAAAGTGTAAACATTTATAAATAGGTGATCTACTTTATCTGTAACAAAAAAATGTGAAACGAAATTTCAATCTTAGGATTATGGAATTTAATAGAAAAATTACCTTCTACTTTTATCTGCTTTAACATTTAGTAGTTTGACAATATAAATATAGGAAAATGAGTGAGAACTCTGAATAATTTTTTTCATTATATTGACAGTTATTATATTTAAGGAAAATAAAAAGAAGGAATCTTTACCTTTTTTCTACTCTAACATTTAAGTGTTTGACAATATGAGTATAATAGAAGTTGAAAGAGAAAGATCTTTAAGAAGCGATAAATATAAGCAAAGAATAACACTAAGATCGACTTTAAGTTATACATTAGGGGAATTATATAAAATATGGATTAAATATGTTTCTCAAAATATATACAATATCATATATGCTAAAACAACTATAATTAAAAAAATATTATATAAACACAACAAATATGCAATGAAAATATTAATTATGATGAGAATTTGTTATAATTTTAACAATTAAATAGCCGAGTGGTTTTTCACACACGCGGAATCCAAAGTTTGAAAAACAGGTTGTGATGTAAGAGTTAAGTACGTGGGATTCGACCTGCGGATCACCCGCAAAACGCGTAGCCTGGTAAGTAATTCTTTTATTAATTTGTACTGTTTTAATTAAACATTACTTAAAGTGGTGTTTTTTAATTGTTATACTTTTTTCCTTTTGATTCGTAAATTGTTCATTAAATTTCTCTGCATATATTTAAATATAAGATAGTTTTTATTATATATAGAATTTGATTATTTTTCATATAACATATTTGTTTCTGTATGAATGTGAAACTGAGATACGAACCTAACAAATCTTCACTGCTCCTTCCTGCGATGCTGTTACCGTGATATCTCTCTTCCTGCGTTATCCTCTCTGATGGGAAAGTGGGTTGGGTACCTGCAAAGGCACTCCGACGCTCAAGTCAGAAAAGGGGTCACCCGAATCTTTTGGTTCAAAGTGATCAAGAAGAAGAATAATTTCTCTTTCTTAATTTCTCTAAGAGAAAAAAACATACCTTTTTCCTGATGTGCTTTGCCTATTTAAAACAGGAAAATAAACCGTTTACCTGGAAATCCGGACAGTTACCGAAGTGAACTATTTGTAAGTTGTAACTGCTAGGTCGTGTCTGATATTGAGTCAATTACTTGCGTGATTCGTGGCGTTGCGTTAGCTAATATTTGTAACTGCTTATTCTTAACTGCTGAACCGTTTATTATGATATCGTTCACTATATGTCGACCACTGGCGATAGATGTCGCGACATCGTCGCTGGCTTGTGGTCTGCTAGTACGTCGACATCAACAAAATGAGTGTCGACCTCACAAATAATTGGCGTTAAGGAGTGTTCGATACTCCTGCGATTACGAGATGGGTCGACATTCTGTCGTCCGTGGTGCTCGTCGACAGTTGGTGAATTCAGGTATCCTATGGTACAATATTTCTTTTCTATATTACATCATTTTAATATAAAAGATAGCCGAAACTAACAAAATATTCTGATTCCAGAAGAAATTGTTGGGCTAAACAAATTAATTATATTATCATCTTTTAAACTTTGTATCTAATAATTTGATACGCGTCCATAGGTGTCGGTAGCAACGTACACGCAGAATTTTTTTAATTATTTCTGGTGTACGTATAATGGAATAATATTCAACAGCTCTATTCAATATATCCAAACGAGAAAAAACAGAAAAGTAATTTTATTTTGTCCATAATATTTTTATAACATTGATTTTGATTTTTCAATAGTAATTATTTATTTATTCGACCTGTATTTAGTTCAAGGAGAGGCCAAGACATGTGAAGTGGTAGATGTCATAAGTTTGTGGAAATCCATGGTTGACCGGTTAGTTCGTTTTGCTATCAACTTAGTAGAAAAAGCTGCAACGATGGTGAACGTGTTGGCCACTTCTAGTTCGTCGCCGCAAATGTAGGGTTCAACCCAAGTGTCACCAATAGTTGTTTTTTTTTTTACAATAACATTGGTTCAAAATAGTAATTATTATTTTTGGATGTAAGAAATTAATAATTTTCTTCTAAAATAATTTATTACATACATATAAAAAGTGGCATAAATACTTGATTAATTAAATTAAAGTGTGACAGAGTAGCTTCTTACCATTTGTCAACGGAGTTCTTAATACGAGTCATTAATTGCAATATAACATTGTTTACCTAAACCTAATGGTAGTGGTGGTTGCTTTGAGAGCAGGAAAAGGTAAAATTGACAGACAGCACTTATTCCACTGCAGATATTTTATTGAGTTTTTACTATTTTGTTTACTGAATTTTCAAAATATTATTGTTGTTGGTGTGTTAAAAAAAATTAATATATTTTAAAATATTAAAATAATATGTATTAATATATGTTAAAAACTCACCAGAAAAGATATTAATATATTTACTTATTTCATTTATTTTTGGCAGACTTGGTGGGTAATGAAGGAATGCGTTACGCCTCCGCTTATAACGTCGCGTGTGTAATTAAGTTTATGCTGAAATGTGTTAGGCGAGTGAGAGTGGTCCACGCTTTCTGCGAGTGGGGCTTCCACAAAAATACCATTTTTTGTTTCACTCAAGTTTCTACAAGACCACGTGCTATTCTTCGGTTTCACATCGTACCATGTCCCTTACTTCATATACATACATTCATTTATTCAACATTCATGGCGTTTGGTTAAAAGATAAATATTTTAAAAAATGGTTGGATTCAATATATTAACTTTTATTATTATTTTTACTTTTACTTGAGATGCCAAGTTTTTCACCCAACTAGTTACCACTCTCTTCTATTAGATTTTAATTACTCACAATCAATGTTATCAATAAATGAGCTATTATTAGATCAATAAAGTATGTGAGAATATCAGTATACTTGTTTTTATATAAGTAGTACTTTAGTATACAGACATCTTTTTCAGTTAATATTACCTTCATAAACATTAATTAAATATTTTTTATAAAGAAACAAAAATTACAATAAAAAAATTATATCATTAATATATTCCCTTCTTCAAGTACTCCTTGTCATTGAATTTTTTTAAGGATACATTTAATTAGGAGAAATGTTTACACGTGTTTCATGATAATTATATATTCCTATATTTGATTTCAAAAGAGTTTTGTCATATGTATAAGTAATTTCTCATAAATGAGTGAGTAGAAGATGTTTACACGATTTATAATACATCTAACCATTCTAATAGAAGTTCATTACACTGGTGTGACACTTAATAATAAATTGAATTTATCACATTCCCACAAGAACACATTTTTAAAAAAGTATATCTCTTAAGGTCATAGCTACTTTTCAAGGAACAACTGATTAAATGATGATCCATTGCATAAAACATTTAAAATGATCTTAATATCTCGTGTTTATTAAAGTGGAAATAAGTATTCGTTAAGGTGGCAAGAGTGTGATTGAGATTCAATAAATTATATTCTATGAGTTGTGATTAACAAATGTGAGGAAAAATAATTGATAACAAGTCAAGTTAAGTCGAGGTTAAAAGAGACTTTTTCTTGGAAAGAGAGTTTGATGACAAAAAGAAACCAACAAATATGATTGGAAATTTGTAATTAGAAAAATAGAGACAAAGGAGAGGAAAATAATTTTTTTGGTCTTCAATAAAATAAAAGAAAAAAAAATAATATAAGGAGATGATTTTTAATGAGAATGAAGATAGAAGAAAAGTTGACACATTATATAGATTTAAATATGAAAGCTTTTGTGAAAAGAAAAATGTATATGAAAGATTTGTTTTGATTTGATTCTGAAAAACTCATCCATTTTAGAGTGTGTATGTGAATTATAAGAAGACTATCTAAATCAAAAGTGCTGTTTGGTTGTGATGTCAAATCATTGAAGAGTTTGGCAATTTCGTTAAGTCAGTCAACAATAATTGCCTATCTTGGACGCAGCTCCCTATTGCCGTAGAAATGGGATTGGGAAAATATTATCTCAGAGAAGAGAGAGAGGAAAATTATGAGAAATGAAGAAAAGTTGGATCTGATTTAGTCGAGAAAAAAATGAAAAAATGAGAAAAACTTCTTTTTTTCATGTATTCGGAATTGTTTTACTTTTATTTTTTTTCAGTATTCAACTTTCAAACTCTTCGTAAAGATTTGTGTTTTGTTTTTTGTGTGAGATGTGAAGTTTTGAAAAGTATTTTTCTTCAAATAAGAGTAATTTTGAAAGAATACTAAATAATACTAAATAACATAATATATATATATATATATATATATATATATATATATATATATATATATATATATATATATATATATGATCTGATACGAATTTGTTTGTCATGCTGTTTATAAAAAGAAAATATTTTGATACATTTTT
Source organism: Vigna umbellata (assembly GCF_029865625.1). Classification (NCBI taxonomy): domain Eukaryota; kingdom Viridiplantae; phylum Streptophyta; class Magnoliopsida; order Fabales; family Fabaceae; genus Vigna; species Vigna umbellata. The sequence goes on from NC_142166.1 coordinate 46,599,300, forward strand.
ACTTATTCGATAAATTATTTTTTACTTTTATTAAAAAATATTATAATGAATGTGATTGTGTCAAATATCCACTCATGTAATTATCAATTTTTCTTCCATCACATATCACTAAGAAAATCAATTGATTGTATATTGGCTTTTATACTCCATGACCACATCTATCCTTATAAAAAAAAATTGGTACTTTAACACAACTTTTTTACGTAATTTTTTATACTATATTTTTTTAAAAATATATAAAAAATTACTCTTTTATAACTATTTTACTTTTATAATTGTCTAATAAAATGTAAATATATCTCCTAATTATTTTTACTTTCACCGACATAAAAATACACATAAGATATAGTCTAAACTTCAAATTTATTATATTTCACACACTCATGCTTAGTTTAGTTATGTAAACTCAAATAAGACCATTCCATCAATATCTTAGCAAACTCTCCTAAGAATGTAATTATTTCGTAACCTCCATAACATCATGTCTCAATCCTTACATAGTTAAAGAAGTTGAAGCCTTCTCACTTGCAATCTCTCGAGAAACACAAAATCAATGACTTCTTCAAATATCAAGCAAATTTTTCATTCATAAACTAATGTCAATGTAAGTATCGAGAGATTAAAAAACTATGCTCAAAGAAATTCCTTTAACAAATTTTTCCATTTTACTTCAACAACTCAAATTCCAACCAGAAACATAAGTAAACTAAGTTTAGTTAGGAAATAGAACAAATATTCCTTATACTCATTATACAGTACATCTTTTAAATTACACGTACTTTAAAATCTCTTCATCTTCTTAACTAATATATAAACAAACTCATCTAATATATATTGTAAGACTCGTTTAATCAATATATATCGTTTAATCAATATATAGATAAACTCATTTATTGTGTATTCTTATATTCATTAAAATGGCATATTTAATATATTTTTTGTTATACTTATATAATGCATAAATAGACTTGTCTAATTAGTATATGAATAAAATTATCTAATCTTTATATGACGAAATTTATTTAATGTATTTGTTAGACTTGTTTAATTAATATATGAATGATTTTTTTAATGTGTATTGTTAAAATGATCTAATCAATAACTTATCTAATTAAAATATTCATAAACTTATCTAATTTTAAATCATATAATATTTTTTAAAACATTTAATAAGAATATAAAGAAACTTATTCTTAAACTCATTTATTCAACTCTTCTTAAACTTTTCTCATAAATATATTTACATATAATATATACGGTAGACTCATCTAATTTTCCATAACCTATCTAATTTGTATATGTTTATACTCCTCTTGTGTATTATAAAATTTATTTAATGTGTATTAATAGCTTTATAAATAGACTTTATAAATTTGTGTTTGAAGAAACTTATGAAAATTTTAAATAGAAAAGTAAAACAGTTATAAAAAAGTAACTTTTTTATACTTTCTTTTAAAAATAAGAAATAATAGTGTCAAAGTATGTGTATCAAAATATCACTTTTAAAAATTTTGGGACAAATTACAAATGAAAAAACTACAATTATATCTAATTTATATATGTTTATATCCATATATCTCATGCGTATTAACAGCGTATTAATAGACTTTTTAAATTTATGTTTGAAAAAGACTTAGATGAAAATTTTAAATACAAGAGTAAAGCTGTTATAAAAAGTGAGTTTTTATAAAAAAGTAAAAAGTAAGAAAAAAAATAGCGTCAAATCAATATAAAGAAATTGTATGTATGAAAATATCATTTTTAAAAAATTTTGGGATTGATTCGTACGAAATATGCATATATAAAAAACTTCGTCCTTGTAGGAAAATTACAAATTAAAAGACTATAAAATGGGAAGGGAGAAAGAAACGAAGATCCATACTATCGTCCCCGAAAATGACCTAATAAGGTGGGCGAGAAGATACATGAAAAATAAGGCGAGAAAAAATGGACTAAATGAGAACAGATAAAGATAAAAGAAAAAAAAATTATGAAACAAACCTAAACGATCACATTGAAAAGAAATAATTCCAAAGGAGTAAAACATCCTTTTACCAATTAATATCAAACTGAAAATGTCAGAAACACGTTTATCTACAATTCGAAGAATAAAAACATTTCATTAAAATATAAAGAAACGTCCCTTGTGAGTACAAAATATGCATATGCATAAAGTTCAAATGAATAGACAAATGTCCAAAGAATGGGGAAGGCGACAAGAAGACTTTGGTGATTCTTATGATCCCCATCCTATATTTTTTTGTTAAAAAGACATACCTGGAGTCATTTCATCCGTTTAAAGATCAAACTAATAAAAAAGAACCATATTATCGAATTAAACAAGAGTATTAAGTAAAAACGTCGTAGTAACACTAACTCAAAACATGAAGTTGATGAAAACAGCGTAGCTGCCACACAAAATACAGCAAGTGAAACCCCATAAATACATAAGCCATTATACTACTACACCTAATACCGGTAAAATGGCCTAGTCTGTAAACAGACTCTGCTATCTATCAGCACGGTTAATCATCCGCTGCACCGTTCAAATTATCCTGCGTCACTATTACTCATGACACAAGCAGTCAACGTTGCTCCCAAAATAAAAATCTACTACGACGGCACTGCAGATCAAGGAGAGATCAACTTAGAAAACTGTTAACAGTGCCACAAAATATGTAAAATGAAACATAAAACCAACAGGAAGGAAACAAAAGACAATAAAAAAACTGTCAACATTTTAAAACTGACAAAAAAACAAATAAAACAGTAGAATAGTAAAACTTCAACTGAAATGAGAAACGTCGGTACTTTCATAGACTACAGAATAAATTTGTAAACATGAAAAAACAATGCAATTGCAAGCATTGATAAAAATTATTCAGATTGAAGTATTTTGGAATATTGACTAAATCTTTTATGTGAAATTCCACAATGCATACAAGGATAACACCATTTTGAAATTTTACAAAAAATAGCATGAAATGTGTAGTAACTCCATATTTCATCATTGATAAAATAGCATGAAATGTGTAGTAACTCCATATTTTACAAAAAATAGAATGAAACGCAATTGCAAGCATTGATAAAACACTAACAAATAATTTATTGAACAAAAACACGTTTATCATACAATATTGCATGGTAAAGCATGAAACTCAAATAACCACTTACAAAGTTTCAAGTTCTCAAAGCCATATCAAAAAAAGAATCGAGATTTCACATTAAAATTCGAAAGAATGACAAAATAACTACGGTAAGCTTATATGCATAGTGTAGTGCTGTCAAAATTGGTTTTGCATGGTGTAGTGCTGTCAAAATAGGTTAAAAAACCAGTGAACCGATTTAGCCACCACATATGTTCGGGCTCACCAACCCCTATTTTTTTTAATTAAATGATTAATCAATTATTCAATGAAATAAAAAACGTTGCAATTCAAACTCTTACAATTACATCAAATTAATGTTTCAATTTGATTGATAAAAGTAAACTGTTAGAAGTCGGTTCGGATCGGATGACCCATTATGACCCATTTTGACAATACTATCCCATTATGACCCATTTTGACAATACTATACACGCAAGTAACAACGTAAAAGAACTGCCAATTCAACCTCCCGGAACTGTTATGTGCTCAATTAATATTATCAGATTCATCTGTGTAACAACAAATTGAAAAGTCACTAAAATCACTTTTTAGGTTATTTGAAAATTAAATAGGCTTTCTGCATAAACTACAATTAATTTTAATAATGCATATAGAATAATTTGTATTCAACTAAAGTTTCATGCTTCTAATTCAGTTTCATTTTTGAAATAATTAGAATAAAAAATATAATTCTTAAGATTCAAGCATCCATTATATGAAAAGTCAACGGGTGAAAAACACATACTATAAGTTGAGGTATCAATCTGCTCTGGCAGCTGTTTTATATCCACCTCAAACCTTGATTGAACCTGGAATTCACCCAAAACACAAATTAGAAACGCACGAGGATATATATCACATTGAATAAACTTGAAGAAACAAGTCCCCTACATTGTTGAGAACATCAACATCGGTGGAACAAGAAACAAATGTAATTGCAAGGCCTTTGGTGCCAAATCTTCCAGCTCGACCAACCTACGAAAAATCCCCCCAAAAACAATGAGTCAATCTTGTACAAGATTTTAGAGACATAAAATAGCTAACAGATAGGAAACCAAAAACAGATTTTATCTCATCATACCCTGTGCAAGTACGTGTCTGCAGAATCAGGCATGTCATAGTTTATAACAATGTTGACACGTTCAATGTCAATCCCTCTTCCAACCAAATCCGTTGCGACAAGAATTCTTGTATGCCCTTCTTTGAAACCTTTATAACGCTTTAACCTATAAATAACATAAGCAAAGAAAATATATAAATGTCAACAACTCGTCCACTCACATCACGTCAGTAAAATAAAAAGAAGGTAAAGCAGCTTATAGCAGAAGTATGGCAGAGAGTGACTGCAGAAATAAAATTACAATACATAAGTAGAATCAGAGAGACAAAAAAAGGTTGTCAAGAGAAGAGAGATGCATCAGAGTCACTAGAGGGTCATGGGAAGAGGCTGAGCCAAAGGCACAAACAAGAAGCTGGGTACGGGAATGAGATCAAGGGAAGTAAAGAAGGAAAGACCACTGGAGATCACAGTCATCGCCACAAAAAACAGTTCTGTTGGTGGTCCCTTGCTGCTCGTAACTTGAACGTACTCATTGCAAGGGGAAAAAGATGAATTGTCAGGGGTTTTACTTCTTAGAAGAGTGATTTAATTTTTAATGTGTGGCTGGGTAGGGTCAGGTTAGACAAACCAACAAGTTCCACCACGCGCCTATCCTTTCATCTATATCTTCAATTTCACCATGGCCACTAAAAGAAATGAGGCAACAAAACCCAGAATGCCACTGCTGCCATAGAATAGCAGCCAGGGAGAAATTAATCCACCGAGCTGAATGAAGTCTTCAGAGACCAACTTATTAAAAAAAAATCTGGATTAAACCAGTATAATGCATTACAACAGATATAGGCAGGGAAAAAGGGACACGTGACATAGTTACTAAATGCGCACATAACCTGTGCTGTTCATGTAGCTGAACTATGCATACACCAACTATCCCTAAGATTTCGACGCTGGTTTTCATATAGTTCATTCTAGTAATTCTAAACACTAAGATGTAGAAAGAGAATGCATATGCATTCATTGTACTACAAAAATTATATTAAAATCAATCATAGGTGTTAGGTTCTTTAATCAAGAACCTAATGGAAACTCACTTCTCTTCACTCAAACACAACACAAGAATGCTGAAAGGTTTCTTTATTCACAAAACAATCAGAGATACAATGCAGAGAGCTTAACCTCTCCCTGACAAAACAATAGTATTTACTTCGCTAGCCCTCAACTCTACTCTCACAGCCCTTATATACAAACCTCCTAACTACCTTGGCAGTTAGGTTGTGTATCTGTCTGTGTACCGGTTTTCCTTCTACTATATACAAGTAATGGCCTAACAATACCCCCCTCGCCTAAAACAACCTTGTCCCCAAGGTTGAATTCAGGATATTGTTACTTAATGGTAGCCACATCTTCCCAGTCGCTCCCTCACGCCCCCTTCTTGCCACTCTATCAGAACTTCCTCAACGCCCCCTTCTTGCCACTCTATCAGAACTTGTGGTACTGCAACTTCACCCAACTGCCTTTGCCTCCTTTCCAAAATCCTCACAGGCCAAAACATGGGCCCCTCAGCCTTGCAGCTCCACCGACAATTCCTTTTCTACTCTCTTCTCTCCCACCGCCTTCTTTAACTGAGACACGTGAAAGATCGGATGAATCCTAGCTGTCTCTGGCAACTGTAGACGAAAAGCAACCTTTCCCACCTATTGTAACACCTGGAAAGGGCCAAAATAACGTGCTGCGAGTTTTGGAAGTAAACCCAATCTCCCACCTTGATATCCGCTTCCCTCCTCTTTTTATTCGCCTGTTTCACCATAGCATCCTGCGCTTGTTTAAGATGTTGTAATTGCCTCAGCGCTTCATCTCTAGTAACCAAATCCTACGCCACCGTTTCAACAGCTGTTTCTCGCATCTCCCCCTCGTCACATTTTTATGCCCATCACCGAGACTCACATATATGACGGCTAATGAAGTTGTGACTGGCCCCACTATCAATGAGGACCACCACTCACTTTTCCCCGATTAATCCCGTCAACTTCATCGTTTTGGGCGGCGTTAACCCCTCCGCAGAACATGCCTAGAGCTCCATCGGTTTTGTTTCCTCACCTGTGTCTTCCTTCGATTCTTCCTCCTCGTCCTCCACCAACAGTAAAACTCCCAAGCTCTTCTCTGAGCACCAAGGGCCGGGAGCGAACGGCCCCCACATTGGAAACATCTACCTTTTGCCCTACTTTTCAAGTACTCCAGGTAAGGTAAGTTTCGTACCATTCTTCCTCCACCTTCGCCTCCGACAATCTCCGACAATCGTATTCCCCTTGCATTGGTGTTACTGGCCATTGACGACTCCTTCTGTCGGGTTGCTCTTCCTCCTTCTACCCCACTGGATCGGCTTACAGAGTTATGATCCCCGTCTCCCCTAATGATTGTCGAAGTCACTCGTACATTCACCGGATTCACCCTTCCTCCGTTCCAGACTACACCCCGCGGTTCATTACGTCTTCCACATCCCTTGCAACCCTTATCGCGATCATGAAACCTTAGGGATCTTGGATTCGCACTTGCCCTTTAATCTCTTCTCGTAACCCAGCTAGGAAGAATCCCAATAACAACTCATCTGATAACCCCTGGGTCTGACCCAATAACATCTCAAAACTCCTAACATATTCCTCCACTATGCCCCCTTGCCTCAATGTGGCCAATTGTTCGTATACGGTTCCCCTAAACCCTCCTCCAAATCGGTTAATCATTCCAGCCTTCAAACCCGTCCAAGAACGGTTCTTGGTCTTTTCTCTCCAATATTAGAACATTAACTCGCACTCCCTTCCATGCTAATGTAGGCCAATTCCACCTTAACTTCCTCTGCCACCTTCTGGGTATCAAAGAAGCATTCAGCCCGGTTAATCCAACTATGTGGTTCCACTCCTTCAAACGACGGTAACTCAACCCTTTTCCGCCAGTTTTGGGGAATTCCCCGCTGTCTTGCCTTACTTGGTTGTCGTTCACAGAGCTGTTACTTCCTTCAGAGTCACCCCCTTGACTATTATGTCCTCCACCCATCCCTTTTATCAATTGTTGTATAGTGCGCCTGATCGCCGCTGTCTCCTCCTTGATTCCCTCCACCTGATTCCTCTCCTCCTCCTTGGATCCGGGAGGTCGGACCAAATGTTAGGTTCTTTAATCAAGAACCTAATGGAAACTCACTTCTCTTCACTCAAACACAACACAGGAATGCTGAAAGGTTTCTTTATTCACAAAAGAATTAGAGATACAATGCAGAGAGCTTAACCTCTCCATGACAAAACAATAGTATTTACTTCGCTAGCCCTCAACTCTAACCTCTCCCTGACAAAACAATAGTATTTACTTCGCTAGCCCTCAACTCTACTCTCACAGCCCTTATATAGAAACCTCCTAACTACCCATTCTATCTGCCTTGGCAGTTAGGTTGTGTACCGGTTTTCCTTCTACTGCATACAAGTAATGGCCTAACAATAGGATTCTCAAAACTAGTTGGTAACTATAAATTGCAAAGGAATACAATATTTTTGATAGGTGCTTCCATAATGATTCATCACTATTAAGAGGTTTGATTTATTGCAAAACAATTGCAACTCATTCATCTCACAAGGAAAAAAGTGTGCACAATTCAAAATAGAGAGGGAGAAATGTAATTTAGGCAACTCTAAGAAGTTTAATTCACTCAAGAAAAAAACCTCAATTTCATAACATCCTTGTTCTAGGAAGATTATAGACGTGCAAATGCAATTAATGACATAATGCACATGTGAGATACCCCTCATTATTAACTTATATTTTACATTCCTCTGTCAAATATTGTCCACACCGTATGTGACATGAAAACAACCTTAATTTTGCACAATCCTTATCTCAGAATATTATAGACGTGCAGTGCAATTAATTACATAATGCACATGTGAGATGCCCCTCATTATTAACTTCTACTTAAGATTCCTCGATAAAAAGCAAGACCACATCAAATATTGTTGAATCCAAACAGTATTTTCCATGGAAAACACATAATTTCTCATAATCAAACATCGAAATAAATCAAGCCAATAAAAATGAGACGTCAGCCAAAATAATGAATGAAAACAAACTCCTACAACATTCATTGACATCAATCAAACAAACCTTTCTTCCTGGGACATGCCAGAGTGGATGCATATAGAAGGAAAGTTGCACTCCACGAGTAGTTTGTCCAGCTCGGCTGCTCTACTGACACTTTTAACAAAGATAACAACTTGATTAAAGTCCAGTGCATCAAGAAGATCATTCAACTTCCGGTTTTTCTCCTCTTCTTTCAATTTGATGTAGTGCTGCCATATCAGTCATCAATGTATCAATGTAAGCCATACAAATGACACTTTAACTTAAATAAAGAAAATAATAATTCAAGAACAAAAGACTTACCTGCACAAGTCCGTGAAGTGTCAACTTCGCCTCATCATCAACATAAATTTCCATAGGCTGAAAGGAACAAATTTCACAGTAAATCATATTAGGGTCCTTCCTCAAGCTAAAGGAATCCACAACGAAATTAATGATGGATGCAGATCCCTTGAATGACAGATCTTGTCCCTCTGTTTTGTCTCCTTGCAGAAACTTTTTTAGTCACGCCAAGCAAGTGCACGGACACTTGACACCCACCCAAAGAAAACTGGCAGAAACAAAACCAAAATACCCTAATACCATTTCCCCTCTTAAAAGAAAAGGAATCCTACCATGAATCAAACTACGTACTATAGATGAATCAAACTTCTAACATGAACCAAAAGTCGAAGGAATACAGCCACAAACAGGATCACACCTAAAATATCCCATCCAAAACTTCTTCCTAACCCAATATCCGGTCATCAGACCACTAAACTCCACCTACCGGCTGGGTGTTTCAGTAAAAGTAGTGTAAATAGAAACCCTAAAAGAAAAACCTGTGGGAAGGAAAACGATGAAACTACAGCATTCTAAATATCTTGAAAACTCTCAGGGATTGTGAGCAGTATGTAAAAGAGACTTCTAATTCAAGTAGAACTGGCCATGAGACATTACATCTTGCATAAATTTCTTGCAGACTGGACGAATTTCCTTGCTGAGTGTTGCGGAAAACATCATAACTTGCTTATCATGGGGAGTCATCTTGAAAATGTCTTGAACATCTTTCCTCATATCTGGAGAAACCATAGAAGGAACAATAAAAACCATACGAAAGTAAAATTAAAAACAGTAGAGTGGTCATTCAGCAATGAAACATACCCAGTGATTCCAGCATCTTGTCACATTCGTCTAATATGAAATGTCTCACATTCTTCAAAGAAAGATCCTTATCCCTAGTCAATGCTAGTATTCTTCCAGGTGTTCCGACAACAATATGAGGGCACTCATTTTTCAGCAGATCCTTGTGAACTTTGATGTTGACCCCACCATAAAAGACAGCAACCTTGAGATCGGGTAAATAGGTACTGAACCTCTCAAACTCATGGCATATCTGCATTAAAGAGGTTGCAAAACTTAAACCGGATACAACTAGAATACCATGTTCAATAATTTTGATGTATCACGTCGCCCATGAGTACCTGGTATGCTAATTCTCTAGTATGGCACAGAACAAGAGCAGAAACTTGGCCAGGAACGGGATCAATCTGCTGCAGAGTCGAGAGAACAAAGACAGCAGTCTTTCCCATTCCAGATTTCGCTTGGCAAATCACATCCATTCCTAGAATTGCTTGAGGGATGCACTCATGTTGCACTGATGATGAAGCAAATAAAACAGGGCCGAAGGAACCGAGTGTAAGTAAAATAAACCTTTTTCTGACGCTTTTAATTTCATTTGATAGCTTTACCAAAGCAAGTTAGTTCTCCAAAACAAGATTTGTGATACAATTATTACCTGAAAAAAGAAACAAGAATAAATAAACATAAGGATGATACAGTAGAAACATGTGTAACATATATTCAACTACTCTGTCGAAAGCTAAAACCTCCCAAAATCCAAATTTGAAAGGGACGGTGAGGAAACAAACTAAGGGCGTCAAACAATTTCATGGTGGAAGAAAAGGCAGATTACATGTTTCGTAACAATAGCTATAATAACCATTACAAATCTAAAATGCCCCAAAATCATCCTAATAACAGCAGCCACAGCCACAACCTAGAAAAACAATAACTGTAAATGAAAGATAAAGATAGTTTGATAGTTTGCCTTCAGAAGGATGCTCAAATCCCGAGTCCACAATAGCCCGAAGTAGCTCTGGCTTCAGAAGAAAGTCTCTGAATCCTGAACTGTGAATTCCAACATAGCCCCTGCAAGAGAAATTAAAAAAAAAAAAAGGAGATTAATACCCAAAACAAAGGCAATCGTAGATTTATTATGCCTTAACTAAAGAAAATCGTACACTTACTTCTTGGTAGCTTCGCCGTTGACTTTAGCTCCGACGGAGTCGGGAGCCTTGTCTTCTTCCTCCTCGTAGTCAATAAGCTCTTCCTCGTATGCTTCGTCCTTGGTTTCTCCCATTATCTGCGAATCACGGAGTTAATTAAATCAGAACTTGAAACGGAATACTATGAAAATCGAGTGGATAAATTGAGCTAGGGTTTTGCCCTAGATATAGATTTGTAGGGTTTTGGAATAGGGAAATACCTGCGAGATGATGGATCGAAAGAAAGATTGGAAGGTTGGGTATCAGGGTTAGAGAAAGGATTGAGAGAGAGAGAGGCTGCAAAGTAAATTGTTAGATGAAAAACAATTTGGGGAAAAGAAACTGAGAGAGCGAAACCTCCACGGAACGAGCGAGTCGCAGTTAGTGGATGAGCGAGTGACAATAGGGTTAAGGGGCACAAGCTTTTTTATAGAAAGCCGTCACCGCCTTGTTTATTGTATTACCCCGTATTTTTTAAGATTGGATATATATATATAACAATTTTTTATAATTTGGTTTTTTAATATAAAAATATTTTTTTTAATTTCCGATAATAATTTATGTTATGATTAAAGTTATTCTAATCAGTTAATTTTTAAAAAATATTGAACTTTAATTCAAAAATAAAGAAAAAAGTTGACATATTAAAATACATAGTGAGATCAAATTAGTATATAATATATAAAATATAAATAAGATGGATTATGTAAGGATTGTTTCTATTTATATTTTTAACTTCATTTGTTTGAATATTATTTGAATATTGGGGGATTATTTGAATATTAGAGATATAGTAAGAGTTATATGATAATTAAGTTTTACAATTAATGAAAGTTTTAAATAAATGTTTATTCAGTTATGATTTGAAAAACGTGATTATATATTTAGGGACAAATGAATTATTTGTGATAATATTTCATCATTCAACTAAAAGAAATTAGTTAAATATAATAATCAAATTTTGTAATTATATTGGGAAAGAGAATAAAATTGTTGAAATAATGATTTAGTATATTCGATTTTAAGATGTTGAGTTAAAATATTTGTCTTGATTTATTAGTATTTGAAAAATGAAAAACGTATAATGCTTGAATTTGAATTACAATGTTATCAAATTAGTTAATGTACACTACGGATAATGTTTTGAATTAAATTGCATCTACCTTAGTGGTTGAGGAGAGTAAAAATAATTAATTAGATAAATGGATTAATTTATATGGATTATTCAACTCCAATTCTAATATAATGTTGGATAAAACTTGTGAATTTTGGGAGTCAGAAAAAAATAAATTTAGAGAACTAGATTGACCTAAATCGTTAAGCCTCGTCTAGAATTAAATTTCAAAAAATAAAAAATAAAATTGAGGGCATTGGGAGCTAGATCAACACCGCGCCTTGGGTCAGTGGCGTCATCTAGAGTTTTTTTTTTATTATTAAATATCAAATTTCTTATTTTAATAATTTTTTTTTTCTAACAAAAAATGTACACAAGGGCATGCGTTTTGTGTTTAAACATTTTTCACAAGTAACTGTTCTTGATTATATATCGAAATTCGGGTTTTATTTTTTTTTTCTAACAAAAGTGTACATAAGGGTATGCGTTTTGTGGTTTATCAGTAATATCGCAACATTGTGTTTAACTCTTTATTTTATTTTTTTCATTTTAATATGTATGCATGATTTTAAATATTTCAAATTAATTTTAATACAGAATCTACTTGAAAATTGTAACTGACTTATATGTACAGTATTAATTGTCTTTAAAAGTCATGAAAGAAAAAATTATAACAAAGTCTTTTTAAATTAAATCTAAAAATACCATAATGAGTCTTTAAATTTGAGATATAATTATGTTATTAAAATAGGTCATTATTTAGCCATTAATTAAATTCTATGTTGTTACTTTTCCTATATTTAGAAAAAAACCACTGACATAATGGGATGACAGACTAATACAAATCTAAAGTGGAAAACAAACTTGTCTTTAATTCTTAAGAACACAAGGTATTTAGATAGGAAAATAGAGGAGGATGCTCGGATTTGGCCTTTCATTCTCTTTGGTATGTTTCAAGTGGAGCAATTACAAACTTTTTGAGTAAACAACATAAAAAATTATTTCAGAAATGTAGAATGAATTGTCTCCTCTATTAATTGTCGATAATACAAATTAAAGGGAATGGATTGTTATGGAGTAGATATGGGATTGATTTAGGAATGAGAATTATTTAGACAAGTATTATGTGACAGCTTTTCATAAAAGTCCTATTTTCTTTTAAAACATAATCTTGCTAAAGTGTTATATTTTATAATTAGGATTGTTCTATCATTTGTACCGTGTGATCAGACGACCGGGAGGGACGCTTGGCAAGGACGGACGGCCTCACAACACGAATGATTAATCTCAGGGAGATTAAGATAAATCGTGCTTAAGGATATTCGACCGGGATTGGACCGAGATTAAAATATTGTCAATCCTAGACTCACACCCAAAAATTATAAATATAAGTCAAAGGTAAGGGATAGGTGATGACATTTACTGTGTATTTATTACTGTCACTGTCACATTGGATTACTGAACGGTTCAATTACTGACTTTGGCATCGGAGTGCTTTTAGCAGGTACACCTCTGGACAGATGAGCAAACGGAAGTACAGGGAGCGAGATCGAGCGACAGGAAAGGACAAATTGTAAATGTATTCAGTTACTCAACCCCACAACCGAAACAATTTGTTTAACAATGTATGAGTATATGTGAATATTTGAGTGTTGAGATGGTCAAATTAATTATTTTCAAGGGTAAATGTTGATTTAGAATGAGTTTAAGTGTATTGAAAGAGATTTATAATGTGAGATTATCCTAACTCTACTAGTATTTAACTCACATAAATGATGATAACTAGATAGTAAGAATCAAAATAAGCCTAACAAGGTAGACAATATATTAAAAATATATGATGTTCCACTCAAATTATTGTTGTAGAAAAGGAAAAGAGGATGACCATTATGATTGGTGAAAAATCTCTCGAGTTCATTCAATACATTGATTTTCCTCGAGTAGAGTATAATTTCGTTGTGTTGTTTAAACCACTTTGTACTTATATTTGTTTGAGCCATGAATGTGATTTGTTTACATTTTTTAACTAGTTTATATAATGAATAAATTGTTGTTTGATCCATTTTAGCATAAAATTGAATGAGTTGGTTGGATAGTTGGTTTTAAAGAATGTGAACCATTTGAGTAGTTGGATTGAATTTTTTTTTATGGAAAATGTTTGTTGAATTACTAATTGAGTTATGTTAATGGAAAAATGAGGAAAACTATGTTAATCATTTAATTTATGCCCTTGTAGTTAAATACATTAACTTTAGTAAACTAATTTTATTCTATTTCAAAGCTTTATTTTGTCAATTTTTGTAAAGAGATGTGATTTGTTTTATGGAAAATGTTTGCTGAATTAGTAATTGAGTGATGTTAATTGGAAAAAGGAGGAACACTAAGTTTATGATTGAATTTATGTCTTTTAGTACAAAACATTAACTTTAGTAAACTGATTTTATTATATTTCAAAGTTTTAATTTGACAATTTTTGTGAATAAATATGATCTCTTTCTATTTGAGACTATTTTTATGAAAATTTAGCTTACTTTTGCATTTATGTGTCTCTTCTTTCTTTACTTATGCAATAACTTATGATGTTAATTCTTGTCATTATCTAAGCCTAACTTTATTAATAAAATTATCTCTTTTATAGCTTATAACTTGCTTAATTCCTCAATTTTACATTACTTTTGTAAATATCTACATTTTGGATTACACTAATTTATTTATACTTCTAATTCCCTCCTTTTGTAACTAATTTTGTGTTAGAAATATCATCTACCAAATCAAAGAAGCTTGACAACCCAAAGAAGCAAAAAGAACATAAAAAAAAGGAAGTTCTCAAAGTCCAGGTGACACTAGGCGCCACCTTCTTGCCGCTGGTGAGAGCATTCCAAAGGGCTCACCGTTGAGTGTCCAAAACCACTGCTGAATGAGCATATTCCAGAGAGCAAATCTAGTGTTTACGAAGACTTGTGCTGAGTGGTAGGCCCCATGCGCCGAGTGACTCGCGTATGTGTGGGTGTGAGTGAGTGTATGCATACGTGCGTGTATGTTGAAAAATACATACACATCTCGTCATGAAGGGTTATCTTTTAATACTTTAAAGATTTAACAAGATAAATAGTCTCAACTATTTACGAGAGATAATTTTTCAATATTATAAGATTCAACTTATATGAACGATGATCAAAGGTTTCACTTTCTTTGACCATTAATATTTCTTACCTTATGGATCTAGGTAAAGAAACACACAACTTACAAGAAATCTACATTATTTATTTATTAACGATTTATTTATTAAAGATGTATATAGATATAAATTCTATTATCATGCCACATCTTTCAAATAGAATCATTATCACGAACAAGTTATCTTTAATTTAATTATTATTTTATCATTAATTATTATTGGTTATTCGATTAATGAGTATGTTGCTCCTCACATAATACATAAAAACCTTATATGATCTCTCATTTGGATTTTTGATTTTTCAAGATAGGTTAACACTTTGACAAGAAAGATGTTGTAGTCATAAAGATGCATCTCCTGTAGTAGTTTTGAAGTTTAAATGGTAGTTAAAAGTTTGAATGAGAAAAATATAAAGATAGTTATCTCGTATTTGAAGAAATAATATTTAAGCAAGAGTAGAACATTCAAAATAATTATCGCATTGAAATAATTTGTTATTTTCTTTATCTTAAAAAAAATGCAGTGAATATATGTACTGTAACTCTTGATGTTCATTGTGTTTTTTTTTTTTAAAAAAGAAGACATGCATAGTCAATGATAAGAATGAAAATCTTTAAAAATTACGAGAAGGTGAGTTAGAAGCAATGTATAAATGATTAAGTAAATGTTAATATCAAGTGGCTAATTGATATTAAATAAAAAATAATGATTTATGGACTACTTTATTTATGGAAATAACTGTAAAACCCTTTTAAAATATAAATTATGATCGATAATATAATGTACATGTTAAATTACTTAAAACATAGATGTAAATGAAAATAGCATGTGACGAGAAACTAAGTAATGTTTTTTTTAATTATACGAGTTTAACATAAACTCCAATTCCATAGAGTTTATAACAACTTCTTTCATAATATTTTAGGTTAATAATTATTTTATATATTGATGAGATGTGATATTTTGATAAGTGTTGACCATGTTTTAACACAATTAAATAATGCTAAGTAATAACAAATTATTGAAGAATTATTCAAATATTTATGTTTGAAAATCTTTTTCTATTTATTTGAATATAATATATTAAAGTAGTTTTACTAATGTTATAAATAAGAAAAAGAGTATGTTTTTGTATAAAAATTAATGTATATTTATGAGATCTTATAAATAACATATGTATATATGTATTGTATGACAATATAGATCCATAGACGGACCAGATACAACTGCGAGAGGGGACGATCGATCCGAATGGGCTGTGGTCAATGTTGTTAAGTACTATCCGTTAAATACTAATTGACCGCACGACTATGGAAATGAGAGACAGATAAACTGGACGACCCTAGTACTAGGAACCCCTAAATATTTATCCTAATCAAGATTACTGGTAAGAATTACTTAGTCAGAAATGGGTCGTGATTGGATCACAATTAGGATTTCACTAATCACAAAAAAACCTATAAATAAAGGTTAAAAGTAAGAAGATAAGTAATTACATTTATTACGAAATTAAAATAAAATTTTACTGTGACTCCAATCAAATAATCACTAACATAAGAGTATCAAAGTGGTTTTAATAGGTACACCTGTACGAGAATATGAACAAAGAATGCTTACACTTTTGTAAAATAGTATATAAAAGTAATGGGTTACACTTGAGGTGAAAGTTTGATGCGTTTTTTTAATTTGTTTTAATAGCAATCAAAATACAAACACACGTATATACATACAATATAATATTTAATTTTAGTTTTATCACCGTATTTACTTTTTTATTTTAATAAATATTCGCAAATTGTAAAAGTAGTCCAGAAATACCTTGATATTCGAAATTATTTTTAACTTTAATATATGTTTTTTTATTAGTTAAAGTTAGAAAAAAAAAACAGTTTCGATATTTTAATTATTTTACATGTATTAAAATGAAAATTGATATACACAGATTTCTTATTTATTATTTTTACTTGTGTAATATGACCCGATGCAGTGAGAACAATCCTAATTAATCCCTGTGTGCACAAATTCTTTCAAACTCTAAAGGTCGTATTAAAAATTACAATCCTTCAATTAAAAATATTTTTTTTAATATTGTTTATGAATGAGAAATTAAGCAGTTTTATTGGTTAGTATTTTTGTCAAGCCCAAACAAAATAAAACAGTGGATTTCAAATTTTAAAGCTCGATACCACATCGCCTTCAAAGTGGGTCCTACAGGATTGAATAATCATTCCAGATACCAAAACGAGTTGGGACATAACACAATTGAGCTCCATTCATACAGAGAAAAGAAAATATCTGACTAATATCTCAATCCATTATTCTTATTCTGTCCCTCAATCTGAGTCTTCAACAGCTCCAAACTATCTAATCCTTATCACTTCAATTGTTCATTATCCAGTCGTCAAATTAAACAAATTACAGTCTTACTATACTCTAAGTCTTCCAATGTTCCCTGCTCTGTGCCTAAGTTCCCCCAAAACCACACCACCATCAGGTTCACCAGTGTGCATATGTTAATTTGTATATTGTGTTATCTCTTTATATTCTCGGTTTGATTCTAACTAAGCTATTTCTGTACTCAAACTTTAGAATCCTTAGGTATTGGTATAGAAAGCTATGCAAATTCGAAGCATATTGGAGTCAATTATGTGTTTATTGGCCCTCTCACTGCCAAATATCGCCCTGTCATTGCTAAGGTACATTTTCATATGCAAAATAACTTTAGTTAAAATATGTGTTTCTTTAAGCAATTACGTCATCAAGAGCTCAATTTTCACTGTTCAGAAATGACACACCAAGGGATTCAAATCCCATGATTTGAGGTTGGTAGTTATGTCTGCATAAGCTAATGTCAGTTTCTATTCACATAGGCTGCTAAAGAAGACCGAAACACCAAAACGAATAGTATGATTTGTGCTGACTGTGATGGGAATGGTAAGATGGCTTGTGACTTTACATGACTGGTAGATGCAAAGTAATTTTCTTTCATTTTTTTGCAACACATGAACTAGTCTAACCAGAAGATGTATAAAGGATTTGAAATAGTACATTTAAAAAGACAAAAAAAGAAAAGAAAAGAAAGAGAAAGTATCTACTATTTGAAAGTTTTGGTTTTGTTGTGTGATTAACAGGAGCTGTTCAATGCTCTCAATGCAAAGGTAATGGAGTGAACTCTGTTGATGTTTTCAATGGACAGTTTAAAGCTGGTGACTCCTGTTGGCTTTGCGGGTACCTAAATAAACCATTCCATTCCATATCATTTTTCTTATGTTCTATCTCATACATTCTAAAATTTCACTTCTTCATTTCTGACCTAGTAGGATAATAAGAGTGTTGTTTGTTTTCCACATTGGATTCATCTCAGTATTTTCTGTTCTTTGTAGAGGAAGGAAGGAGATGTTATGTGGAAATTGCAACGGGGCAGGCTTTGTTGGTGGCTTCTTGAGCACTCATGATCAGTAGGAACAGAGTCCTTGAATTGCTGAGAATACTTATTATATGTCTGTGCACATATACATGTATATTAAGGCCTTCAATACTTTCACTCTGCAGATTTTATAGTTGGTACTTACGAGTTCATTTGAAGACTTTAGTGGTTGTTTAAAAACAAAAAAATAAGAGCTTAGTATCATATTTATCTATCCATTACATACTGTGGTAGCTGCCACATCTCTCTGAAATTCCTTTCATTTAAACAAAACTCATCATATTAGCTTTGGCAGTCCTTTCGAGATTACTTAAAGTTACTCAACCCAATGGGGGACTATATATTTTAAGCACTTGGGGAATAAGAACACCTAAGTATAAGAGAAATGATACTATGACACACTTTTACATTCATTTGACACAGAGTATAAGGGTAAAATAGTCTTAAAAGTGTAAAATTTTGTATTTTTTCAAGAAAGAAGAAAGTAAAAAATAAGTAAGGATAGTGTCAAATCAATGTAAAAAATTTAGGTGTGTCAAAGAATCATTTTTCCTAAGTATAATATAGACAGGAAAGGGATCCTCTTGTATAAGTCATGCTTCAATTTTGGGTCAGTTTCTTTTATGATGATTATCAAATATACAAGATTTTTGAAGGTGAAAAAAAGTCATTGTTAAGTAAAAATGACTAAGATAAGTAGTATATAAGTAAAAGAATCCATAAACCTATTATAAAGTCTAGTCATGCAGAAGAGGCAATGAGAAGATGCTTAGAGTTGAATTCTACTCGTAATTTTTTTCCAAGCTATGCAGAGGTGACGAAGTTAGTTTTTTGAAAGTGTTCTTCGTGTCATCAATTTCAGAAAGTCCTTTGGAATATGCATCAGCGTCTTTGTTTGGATAAAAAACAAGCCAAGTAGTGCACCGGTTCACTTGTCATATTTCTTTAATATCTTCCCTAGACCTGCTTACAAATTCATCACCAAACCCCCTCACAATTCCATAAAATCAGAAAAAGGGTTAGGAAATGGTTGAGCTTATGAGCATCCTCAAGGAGTGGAGTGAGAGCATCTTTGGGACACTGCCTTCAATTGTTTCTCCAAGACTTTTTCGACAAGAACTGCTGGATCTGCTTCTTGAGGATCCTCCAGAACTTATGACAGCAACTCTACTAATGATTAATCAATTGCATGGTTTTGCACAAGGATGTTAGTATAGTTGAGTGGATGAGAATAAAAGTAAAAAAAGGAAAAAAAAATGCTATTTTTCGGGTTCTGGAATTAGAATATTAATACTGAAGTTGGAACATCTCTAATGTTCCACAGACAGTAGGAATGGGTTTCAACTTTTAGTGAGTGATAACAGTATAATACTGTGAAGACCTGAAACTGCTAAAATAATATATACTTCAACTTTCGACCTCAAGTCTGGAACATTTTCCTTACTACTACAGGATATTTGGGATTGATCAAAATCGGTGTCCTAGTCATAAAATTGTACTGTAGTGAATGAACCAGATGCTGTAGTTCCTGTAATTGGATGGATCATATCCAAATATTCTATACTAATTCATCAAACAATAATCTCAATGCTATAGACTTTTTTGCATCCATTAGACGGACGGTGTTTTAACTTTGATTCAATGTGTTTTTCTTATCTATTATGCTTTGAGGAGCATGTGTTATGGTAAACTAGTCCCACATCGACCAATACTATAATATAGAGATGAACTAAGACCTATAACAATTTAAAGTTTTGTCCTCGTAAAGTATGATCCTTCAGGCAGTTAATGGGATATGATGAGTGGTAAATGCTTGCACTTAATATGCAAGAGGGGTGTCCGCCCCAGCCTGGTTACGACTATGAGGCACTCTCTTTTTGACCTATCTGATCCCTAATCCATGCCAGTAATAGTTTGTTTAAAAACTTTTAAAATTCAAGTTATTTCAAAATTTCTTAAATTTTGATTTATTTTATATATTTTATACTTTATTTGTTAACTTAATTTTATTTTAATAAATTTATTTGGTATTTAATTTGTTTTTTTTTATCTTCATCTTTCAAATTTTGTAATTAATTTATGTAGAATTATTTGATTATCTTTTGTTTAAATTTATGCTAAACTAACCTAATCTCTTATTGCATGTGTTGAATTAAATTGTGACTTTTTAAGATAAAGGTGGGCTAATGTACACACCCTCCAATATAAAATCAAGGTTTTCTTTTGTTTTCTTTTTCTTTTTTTGACAAGATAAAATTAAGGAATTTTTTCCACAATCAATAACAATGTTGTCAAAACACTGAAAAAGTTATATTAAAAATAAGATTTTATTATTGGTCTTTGTTTTTATCTAAAAACGTTAATGGTTATTATATTTGTGAAAAATTGATCTTTGTGAAAATTTGTAGTTTACTGTTTTCATTAAATTTTTTGAATACCGAACAAATATTTTTTTCATTGAGAACCAATTTTATTTTTTGACTAAAACAAAAATTTACTTCTTTTCATTAATTTCGGATCGACATTTTTTTCATTAAAACAGAAACCAAAATGATATTTACATAATTTATACAATTTTCTGAGTATATATTCAACCTTACATAACTTATAAAATGATATATATAAAAATCATTTGATCTTTAATTAATGAAAAGCAAGTAATTATTTTAATATTTCGTGACTCTTATAATATTAAATTTAAATTCTTATAACCTAACACTCTAAAAAACTTTGAAAAAACTCAATATTTTATCAAAATAAATTCATATATCTTATTCCATTAAAAATACATAATTTATTCCTCCTATTCTTTCAAGTGCAAAGTTTAATTATCTTGATTAAAAACATTATACAAATTATAGAAATTTTAAAATTACATTAACCTAATATTTGTCTAATAAATTAGGAGTGAACATAAAAAAAAATATATTGTACTTCGAAGTTAAGAATGACAATAAAGAATACTCATGTTTATTAGTTTGTGGTTACATGTCAATGATACAAAGTAATATCAAATTGAGACAAACTAACATAAAATATCATTCTCCTTCTAAATTTTGCTTTTTTAATTTTTGTAAATAATTTATATTTGTAATTTTTTAATCTGTGACTAATCCACTTTGTGAAAGGGATTAATTTTGAGTCTTAAAAAGATGTGTTGTAAGTGAAGACAAAGAATAATTATATTCCAATAAAAAATAAAAAAAGTTATTCGTTTTTGTTAACTAATAGTAAAGGAAGACAAATTTATCATGAATTTGACATAATAGTATGATAAAAAAAACAAACAAATATAAATTTAATGTTCTACATTTTTTTTTCTAATCTTCATAACTAATAGTTGTGAATTTTATAGTATTTGTGAAAATAGCTGTTTTCGTAACAATTGCCATATGTTTTTTTTATTATATGCAGTTGAAATTATACATGATATTTTCTGGGTTTTAGAGAAAGTTTTTAAATCTCCTAAAAGCACAATTCAATTTTTTTTTATGTTTTTTTTTTTGTGTTGTAGGTTTTATTTTCTGTTTGTTTTGGATATGCAAAAATTGGGTTGCACTCAATGCAAGAATCAATCCATTTAAATTTTTGTGTGTTGCAATAGGGTTGAGTTGAACTTTGTGTAATTTATTCTATTAACATGGTCCAGTTTCTATCAAATCGAATGAATATATAATAAAAGTTCATTATATTTTATTATAGGATGATGTTTCATGATTGTATATAAGGATGTTTCAAGTCGTAGTGAAGATTAATGTCAAAACGTGAGTAATAAAAGAATGGAGTAATTCAGTGCATAACTTAATGCAATTGGAAGAAGATACAAGGTCAATATAAAATGTTATATTTATTGCATAAAAGACCTTTAACGTAACTCTTTATATGTCTGATTTTCGAATATCCAACGTAAAAAATGATCGATGACATTTTCCGTAAATAAAACAACCATATAGACGTCTGTTCTGGCGGTAGCATACGTCTAAAGCCATATAGATGTCCAATGTGGGGAAACAAACTTCTATATACTTATTTTTTAAATATAAAAAGTCACTTTTTAACTCTATTTAGACGTCAGATCCCGCCAATCCGACTTCTACAGCCATATAGACGTCCGATGTAAGGGGAACAAACTTCTATATACTCATTTTTGAAATCTAAAAAGTCACTTTTTAACTCCATTTAGACGTCAGATCCCGCCAATCCGACTTCTATAGCCATATAGACATCTGATGTGGGGGAACCAACTTCTATATACTCATTTTTGAAATCTAAAAAGTTACTTTTTAACTCCACTTAGACGTCAGATCTCGCAAATCCGACTTCTAAAGCCATATAAACGTCTGATGTGGGGGGAACCGACTTCTATATGACTGCATTAAAACACTGAAAACGCGAGGCAGCAGTTACGCCCACTTAATATTCATCATCTTCCTCGCGTTTTCTCTTTACGAGTTACGCTTTTCAGGTTCATTTTCTCACTTTTGCACCGTTTTAAATTAATTTTACTCCGATTACATCACTTTTTGATGCATTATCTTTCATTTGAACCGATTAAAATGCATTTTCGTTAGTTTTGCTCGTGTCCTTGGGCGACAATTTCTTGCGTTTTGCACTCCTCCTCCAATTCTCTCCACTACGTTTTTAAAACTATCCAATACAAAAAAAAACGTATAATACATTCTTTTCAACTAAAATATAAAGTTGTAAACTCGAATCAGCATGAGCCAGAGCAACCCGAGAGGCCTCAAGCGGAAAAAGATTCAATCAAATACAACGACGTTTTAGACGTCTGATCTATAGTGTCAGACGTCTATATAAACGTTTGACCTGTATGGATCAGACGTCTATATAGACATCAGACCTAGGTCAGACGTCTCATTAACGTCACGGGTGTTGCTCCCTCCACCACCACCCTATACTTCCTCCACCTCCCCACATTATTTTAAATACAATTATATCCTTAAGTTAAAAAGATTTTTACTTTTACCCTATTTTAAATAATTTGAAATCCTAATTTTACTTTCCCAGCACCAACCCACGGAACTCTCTTCCCCATTCCCCATTCCCCATTTTCGTTTCACCTCCCCACCTCCCGCACTTCCATTCCTTTTTCTTCCTAGTTTTTTTTTTTTGGTTTGAAAGCTTCCATTGCCGCCATGGTGTAGAGGAACATCGAGGAGCATCCAGAGCATCAACCAACGTGAGGAAGTATACATCAACGGAGGTGACATCCTTCAACGAATGTCCCCTAATAAAACAAACTCAAATAAAAAACGTAACCTTTAAACGAAGGTGACATCTTCAACGGATGTCGACATCCTTTTTCCTTAAACGGATGTTGACATCCGTTGAAGGATGTTGACATCCGTTGAAGGATGTTGACATCCGTTGAAGGATGTCACCTCCGTTTACGTTTTTTATTTTAGGGTTTTATTTCAAGGTTTATTCGAATACAAGGAAGCACGACACACTCTGCACCACGAGAGCGACACTGCACCACGAGAGGGAGACTGCTTGTTAATTCTTTCCACCACCACCAACCTTTGCAACTTGTAGTATCTCACAACGACGAAAGAAAGAGAGGAAGAAATATAATGTTAAAATGAAAGAAAAGTATTTTACTCATGTACGGGACTAGAATAGGTTATTAGTGAAATAGGTTGTGAATGGGTAAAATTAAAAAATAATAACTCTAAAAATAAAATTTTACTGAGGGACAAAATAGTAAAGGGGAGGTGGAGGGAGAAAGGTGTGGTGGTGGAGGGAGCAACACCCTTAACGTCACCTATATAGACGTCAGACATAGATCAGACGTTAAAAGTCCAAAATAACATAGCCCTTTCTGCACTAGTAATAGTATATTTTATTTATTAAATATGCATTTATAAGTTTCTATTTGTTTGTTTTAATAATAATTATTTTAAAAATATGAGATTAAATATTTCCAAATAAATTTAGTCAAAATGGGCAACATATATTAAGAGAATTCATTATTATGTTTTAGTGCATTTTAATATTACCTTTTAACATGGAATATTAACGCTCAATGTGTGTTAATTTTTTTTTATATGTTACTTAATTTTCTTATTTTTTTCAACATAGGATTTTCAACTTTTGAATTTTTAAAAGTCTTTATCTCAAGTATGAGTTAATTTTGTGCATTTCTATCATGCTAAAACATAATCCTATCCAAATTATCTTAATACACTTCTTACGAGACATATTTGTCTATGTATTATTTAAATATCAAAATAAATTATCCATTTTGATATCACTATTGCAAAGTTTTGGTTGACAAATATTTTGAAAAAGTAAGAATAATACTACCAGTTAATAATTTGAGCAAATATGTTATATCTCTCAGTGTCATCATCGTATATAAAACATTGATAACAAAATATTTATTCTAAGAAGGAATTTGATTCTCTTCTACTCATAATTGTCTTTCAAATTTTAAAGACAAATTTTAATATTTTTAATTTTTCAATGACAATAATAAAAGTCAAAGTTAATTATTTTCGGAAATTAAATTTATATTTTGCATCCAGCTTTTACATATTCAAATATATGTTATTGTTTTTAGAATAAAAAAAATAGAATACTTATTTTAGATAAAAAATAGAAAATAATAAATACAATGCAAAAAAAGTAGTGTACAAATATTTAAAGCTAAAGATATATAACACTTAACTACTGGATAAACCTAGAAAATAACATTTTAGAAATGGTAGTAGTTAAAAATAGTGAGATCCAATTACTTTTAATATTAAATTAATATAAATAGTTTAGTTATAAACGAGTTTCATTATTTTAAAACATATTACTTTTTTATAAATAACTTTTCTACTGTTTTCTCACTTCTCTTTAGGAGTTCTTCTCGTGTGTTCATCTGTTCGAATGTTAGAGACCACCTAAGTGATCACCACGACGAGATCTTCAAGTCTAACTAATCATTTTTTTCAAAAGAGTAAGTTAATTTCTACTCTTTTTCTTTGATCTATCTTGTTTCCTTTGCATGCGAACTGTAGTGTTTTGCATATGTCATCTTAGTCTTCTAAAAGAATCTCAATTAATTAGTGGTTCTAATTATATATACCTTGATCATGTTTCTATGAGTTGTATGTTCAAATAGAGTTCCTTGAGCTGGTGAAGTCGTCTTAGCTCTTGTAGAGCAGTCAGGTCCTTTGTAAGGTAAGAAGTATGAAATTTTTTTTGTTAAGTTGTGAGAATGATGTTTGATTGAATATGTTACCATTTGAGATAATTATTTTAATAAGAATTGTTTGATGAATGAATTTGGATTATTGATAAATGTTGTTGTGAATGATTGGGAATTAGTGCTTACTTGAACTTTGGATGTGGTTATTTTGGAGTCTTAGGAGGTACAAACCCGTTTTAGAATTGAAAATGGTGAAATGGAAGTGTTGTTGGGTTGATTTTCAATCTAAATTGAGGTTCTGTTATGTGAATTTTTATAAGAGTGATTTCGGAACTATAACTAATGTTGGGTAGCTGTTTGTAGATATTACAAACTTATCTAGGACTTTAATTAACCATAAATATGATGTTGAGTTGGTAAGTAGTTAATATGTTGAGTTTTAAGTTGTTTTTGGTCTATTTTAGGGGTTTTAACATGTGAAAGTCTAAAGGAATAGGTTTGTGATAAAATTGAAGGTTTTAGGTTTGTTCTTGAGACAATTGCGACTTGTTTATACCCTTAGTTTGTTTAATTATGGTTTATAATGTGTACAATTGGTTATAGGTGTTTTTGAGTGATTGGGTTGATCTAGTGCATCTTGTTTCTGACCAAATGAGCAAAGAGGTACCCAATTTCGTCAATAAACATGTTTTTACATCAATCCATTGTCAAGGAAGTGAATTTGATCATTTGAATAGATCCAAGGTGCATCTAAATCAAAACAACAACATGTTGTCATTTAGTATGGCATTGAGCGACGCTGTGTGGCTCTCAATGCTGCCAAAACAGAGAGTCACTAGGCTCTAGGACGCTGAATGCCATTTTTGGCGTTGAGTACCACTTTTATAGTAGGGTTTGGGCGCTGGGCGTTGGATCAGGCTCAGGCTTAGTGGCTGAGTAGTGTGTCACTAGGCGCCAAAATGCTGCCATTGTGCGCTCTAAGTGCAGTATTGGCTTGTGTTTTCTTTTCTCTTGTTTCTTGTTGGGTTTTGAGTTGTATTGGTACTTTAAAACTTGTTTATTAATAAATATTGAATTATATGATGATTTATGCATTAGGTTATGTATGTGGTCAAGTATGGTTTGAAAAGAGTTCCAAGTGAAAATTCTTGATGGTTGTTTCCATTAATGTATGTATTATTGTAGGGAGCTCAATCTTGGGGGTTATCCTGACACTCTAATGATAATTCATTCTCAAGCAGAGAAGGGTGAGATACATGGTGAGGAGGTCCTAGTATAGGAGTTTTACCTTGGCCTAGGGCATTATTTAACAAACTAACCTTGTGTGTGGTAGGATGAAACTCATTGGCAATAACTTTACAGAGCAGTAGCCACCACAAATGCACAATCCACAATAATTCGACAATAATACATATATCCCAATGTTTGAGTCTAGACTTTTATGATGTGTTTAAGTGTTCTGCTCAATTTAAAAAGTGAAATATAATATATTTTAATTTATGAATTCCATGCTTTATTCTTTTGATATTAACATCCCTTGTTATTTTTGTTTTTTTTTGTGTTTATTTTCTCTTTTGCAATGATTATGTTAATGGTGAGAGCTTACCAAATGTCAAGGGTGAACATATGTTAGGAGACAGGAGTTAAGACATATAATAAGAATTTTGGTCTCAATATTCTTTTGTTTATGTAAAGACCTTGTTATCTTTTTGGTTAAATGTAAAATTTTTGGAATGTTATAATTATTCGTGTCACAAATAAATATTTGTATAGTTGAAATATATATTTTTTAATTATGATCATACTTAATTTCTTAATAACTTATTCAATGAAAATAAGGTTGATAATTGTTGAATATAATGAAAATATGTGTACAAATTAATTTATCTTGCGTTGAATATACACGTTGATTCTCTATTTATAATAGAAGAAACATGGCTAAACTCAAAATACAAATAAGAAATAATAACAAACAAACTAATAAAGATAAAAATAATATATATAAAATAGTTTTAAAATTATCCATAATTCTTTTAAGTCAAAATCATACAAAGATAATTTGCAAAACAAAATTACATTTAATTTTCATTAAATTAATTATTCGTGAATAGGTTAACTATTTCAATTTTGCAAAAAAGCAATATCAATTTTGACTACTTTATGCTCTATATTATTTGTTATTATCGAAATTATTTTAAATAATTAAATTATTTATTACAATTAATATACAATTATTCGCAGGTTATTTATTTATTGAACGTACAAATTATGTCAAATGATTTTACTAATAAAATTTTCATTATAATTCATTCTACTATATGCAATGTGTTTTTAACAATTTGTTAATTTAATTGTTTTTACTTTCATTATTGAAATTCAAATATAATACATAATGTTATTAATCTCTTCATGTTGTATAAAAACTACTTTTATTAATAATTATCAAATTCTACTTTAAAAACTTCTCTGTCTACCACGAGTAAAAAATATAGTATTATTGTAAACAGAAGATAGCACATTATACACAAATTAAAGTGCATTTTTCTATATAATATATTTTATTTATCAAATATATATTTATTATTTATAAGGTTCTACCCATTTATTTTAATAATAATTATTTTAAAAATAAACTTGACACTATGATCAAGTTACAACACTATCATTTAATAAAATATCATAATTTGCTCAATAATGAGAAAATAAACCCAAATTCACATATTTTAATTTTACTTCTATTAAAATAAAATTATTTTATAATAACACAATTTTAATATCACATAAATAAATACTATATTTTATTATTCTATTTTTATATAACACACAAAGTTACATAAAATCATATATATATATATATTAATGATTTTTATTCATTATTTTCTCTAACAAATGTTTTAACTATAATTAACTTTTTTTTAGCCCTAAGAAATGGAAATGAAAATGAAATTGGCTACACTGATTGGAGAGCGCAATGTGGCGGTTGAATGCAAAAGAAACAGGACAAAAGACACTGACTCACAGAATCTTTATGTATTCAAATAATATAAACTTCGTGAGGAAGGTATCAGAAACATAAATAAGACCACACTTGACCCGTCAAACTTCAATTCCACTGCCCAATCGCAATTCAAGCAAACAGGTAAATCTCTTTCTATCTTCATCGTCCACTTCCCTTTTTCAAATTGCATACATTGTCAACCTCAATTTATCAACCATTTCTTCTTAAACAAAATACTCAGCGGTTTCTTGATTTCATAACAGCGGTGTCTTGAATTTAGTTTCGTTAGTGGGTAAGCTTTTGGCATTCTGGGCTGTGCTTTCTTCTTTTGTCTGCAGATTTTCTTTTTGGCATTGGATTTGGTATTTCATTGTGTTTTGAATTGTGGGGGTCAGAATTATGATAGGAGATGCATGTTACAGCCATTTGATGTGGCCACTAATCATAACTCAAAGAACAGTAATGGAGTACCAATAAAGAAACTAAGTGTTTTGATTAGAATGATAAAAAATACAAAATGATAGAGAATTAACCCTATGTATAGAACTTACAGATAGTCTAACAGTCCGCCTAACTAATGGATTTTCAACTAAATGAAAACCAGGTCTAGCAGTGAGTACTCCAAAAGTTATTGTTGCCAAAATTTCTTGTTAAGTAACGGTTAAACTCTTTCTTATATATTCAGGAAGCTCATTAAATTCTTATATTTTTACTTAAATTATTGGTTCGGTAACTGAGCCAGAGTTTAAAATCAAATGTTCTTTTTCTGTTTTGTTATGAGTTTTCTTTATGAAGTTTGCTTCTGAATTCTCCTAAATCTGCGGCCTTATGATGTCAAAAATGTCAGAAGTTGTGGCCATTGCCGTCAGTTTTTTAAAACCTTGCATTCAAAATCAATTTGTCATAAGCCCGTTCAAACACATGATTAAAGCCTCTGATTTGTAATTATTTTAATCAACCTGAATCTTCATAATGTAATTATTTTAAAGAATTTTAATCAAATTCTTCTTGATTTGAGTCAAATTGTTTCATTCTTCTGCTGCACTATAAACTATTGAGTGGGAAATTTGTTCTCATATTTTGTCGGGCCATGATGGGCTGTTCAAGGTGCAATTTGTTTCTGAAAGGATAGCTTTTTTAGTGCATACTTTTTTGGAGCGTAGAAATAATGTAGAAGTGGTGAGGTAGGATATGTGGTGACTGTCTGTGAAGAAGGTTTGAAGAAACAAAAAAATCAGTTAGTGGAAATGCTCTCTACGTTCAGAGTTCCAATCCATTTCTCTACGTGCATCTGTCTCCCCCTGTTTATCAATTTTTTATACTCATTAAATTTGGTATTTTTGATGACTGATTTGTTGAGTTATATTTGAATATATTTTTGTAACCAAAATTACTCTATAATTTTTCTAGAGCTGATAATACTGTGACCTCTTCATGCTCTTAAAGCCCTCACTCTGAATGTTCATTAGATGAGTATTTTTTTGGCTAATATTGTAGCCTCCCCTTTCCCACACTGTATTTTTGTCCTCAAATATTTGATTATGTGGCTATTTCAAAAGGTTAATCTAACTTGCCAAATTTGTGTGGCTTAGAATTTGCAGACTATTGAGACATGAACTTAGAAGCAAGTGAAAACGATTCAGTGGTGACTCAGATCAGCATTGGTGGATTTGACAGTGAGGTAAAAGCAAGTGATCTGGTTAATTATTTGGAGAATAAAATTGGACTTGTCTACAGGTGTAGGTTAAAGACTTCTTGGACCCCTCCAGAGTCATATCCGGAATTTAATATCACTGATACTGCAAAGATTACGAGAACAGATGACTATATGAAAGTCAAGCCTCATGCCTTCGTGCATTTTGCATCTTCAGAGTCAGTGACTGCTGCCCTCAATGCTTCAGGTCGTTGTGATATATTTTTAAAGAATGAACCCTTAAAGGTCAGCTGTGGACCTGAAAATCCATACTTCCTGAACAAAAGGAGGAGAACTACAACTCCTTTTAAGATGTCTGATGTAATTGTTGAAATTGGGACATTGGTTAGCCCAGGGGAGTTTTCTGTTGCTTGGAAAGGACCTGATAAAGGAGTAAAATTTCTAGTGGATCCTTTTGATGGCATGTGCAGGTTTTGTTTCACTAGAGATACTGCATTCTCATTCAAGGATATAGACAAAAAGGCAGTTATAAAGTGTGATTTTCAGGTGGGATTCCTGATTAGAGACATTAATGAGATGAGGAGATATAATGATACATCGTATCTCGTTGTATTATTACACCTAGCTTCTTCACCTTGGGTTTGGTACAGAACTGCCGAGGATGACATTGAAGATTTAGTACCATTTGATTTACTGGATGATGATGATCCTTGGATTAGAACCACTGATTTTACTCCTAGTGGGGCAATTGGTCGATGCAATTTTTATAAAATTTCAATCCCTCCTCGGCATGGTGCAAAATTGATGAAGGCCATGCTTTATCTGAAAGGTCAGAGAGTGCAAATACATGAGCTTCCACTTAAACAGACCCTAAGGACACTGAATGAACCTGATTTTGGCAGGCCCATGTTAAATGCTTTCTTTTATATAGATTATCAGAAGGGCATTGCTTTTGACATAATGTTTTTGGTTAATGCTGTTGTACATAAAGGCATATTCAATCAGCACAGGTTGTCTGATAGTTTTTTCGAATTGCTAAGAAATCAATCTGAGGAGCTCAATGTGGCTGCCCTGAAGCATTTATGTTCTTACAAGCGCCCAGTATTTGATGCAGCTAAGAGGCTAAAAGTAGTTCAAGAATGGTTGCTTAGAAACCCAAAACTTTATCAGATCTCTAAACAGTTGGATGATATTGTTGAGGTTAGGAGATTGGTTATTACTCCATCAAAAGCGTATTGTATACCACCTGAAGTTGAACTTTCCAACAGGGTTCTCAGAAAATTCAGAGAAGTTTCAGATTGTTTCTTGAGAGTGACCTTTATGGATGAAGGCATGCAGACAATTAATGTGAATGCCCTTAACTATTATGTTGCTCCTATTGTGAAGGAAATCACATCAAACTCGTTCCCTCAAAAGACAAAAATATATGAGAGGGTGAAGACCATCTTGGAAAAGGGATTTTCCTTTTGTGGCCGAAAATATTCATTTTTAGCCTTTTCATCCAATCAACTTAGAGATCGTTCTGCTTGGTTTTTTGCTGAAGGAAAGATAAGATGTGATGAAATACGGAGTTGGATGGGCAGGTTTAATCAGAAGAATGTTGCAAAGTGTGCTGCTAGGATGGGACAATGCTTCTCATCTACCTATGCAACAGTTGAAGTTGTTGCAAATGAGGTGAACTTCGCGCTACCTGATGTTGAGCGGAATAATTACGTTTTCTCTGATGGAATTGGTATGCTCTCTCCTGATCTTGCAAGGGAAGTAGCAGAAAAACTGAAATTGGACAATATACCCTCTGCTTACCAGATCAGATACGCTGGTTTTAAAGGGGTTGTGGCTTCTTGGCCTGCTAAAGGGGATGGGATCAGACTTTCTTTGAGGACTAGTATGAACAAGTTTCAGTCTTCTCATACTATCTTGGAGATCTGTGCTTGGACTAGGTTTCAGCCTGGTTTTCTTAACAGGCAGATTATAACATTGCTTTCAGCACTGGGTGTGCCTGATGAAATATTTTGGCAAATGCAGGAGGCAATGCTTTTCAAGTTAAACCAAATGCTTGTGGATGCAGATATCGCTTTTGATGTTCTTACCAAATCATGTGCCGAGCATGGGAATGCTGCAGCAATAATGTTAAGTTGTGGCTTCAGTCCCCAAACAGAACCTCATCTTAGAGGTATGTTAACTTCTACACGTGCTGCACAGCTTTGGGGACTTAGAGAAAAGTCCAGGATTTTTGTACCATCCGGGCGATGGTTGATGGGAGTCTTAGATGAGTTGGGTGTTCTTGAACACGGGCAGTGCTTTGTTCAAGTGTCTACTCCTTCTCTTGAGAATTGTTTCTCAAAGCATGGGTCAAGGTTTTCAGAGACAAAGAACCTGCAAGTAGTTAAAGGTTTTGTGATTATAGCCAAAAATCCTTGTCTTCATCCAGGTGATGTACGAGTTTTGGAGGCAGTTGATGCCCCCGATTTACATCATTTATGCGATTGTCTTGTTTTCCCTCAGAAGGGTGACAGGCCACATACAAATGAAGCTTCTGGAAGTGACCTTGACGGGGATCTATATTTTGTCACATGGGATGAAAATCTCATTCCACCAAGTAAGAGGAGCTGGGTACCTATGGAGTATGCCGCTGCAGAAAGCAAACTTCTGACACGTCAAGTCATGACTCGAGTACGTGTTTTTTGAATGTCATTGCATTAAGTTCCCCAGTTAACTAGCTGTATATATGCTTTGTTCTATACACGGAGAATATTAAATTAGTATTGTTAATTTTATGCATGAATTATAATGACATGCATTTGGTTAGTAATTTGAATGAGACTTTCTTATAGTAATAACATTTCATATTGCTGGATCTAATTCTACACACGACTCATGGAATCATAGAGTTTGAGCTATATGTTGCAAATGTGTTTTCTTGCACATGTTTATATGCTCTTCATATTGTTCTCTAGTTTGTCTAGTGTCACATATGGTGTGATTTTTCTTGTTGACAATGTATTGCAAAAATGAGCCCGCAATTTAAAGAGTTTTTGTCTTTCACACTGCAGGACATCATAGAATTTTTTGTCAGAAACATGGTAAATGAAAATTTGGGTGCTATCTGCAACGCACATGTGGTGCATGCTGATTCCAGTGACTATGGTGCATTGGATGAGAAATGCATACACTTAGCGGAACTAGCTGCTACTGCTGTTGATTTTCCAAAGACCGGGAAGCTTGTCACTATGCCTCATCAGCTGAAACCAAAACTGTACCCTGATTTTATGGGGAAAGAGAATCACCAGTCGTACAGGTCGAAGAAAATTCTGGGTAGACTTTACAGGCGTATCAAAGATGCTTATGATGAAGATATTGATGCACCCTATTTGAACTTTGTGTCTGGCGATATACCATATGATAAAGATCTTGAGGTTCCAGGATCTGCTGATTTTATTGCTGATTCGTGGGAGCAAAAATGTGCATATGACGGCCAGTTGAGTGGGTTACTTGGTCAATACAAAGTTAAAAGAGAAGAGGAAGTTGTTACTGGACAGATATGGTCCATGCCAAAATACAACAGCAGGAAGCAAGGGGAGCTTAAGGAGAGGCTGAAGCACTCATACAGTGCCCTAAAAAAGGAATTTAGGCACACTTTTGAGAGATTGAGTTCACATGTTGGAGATTTAAGCGAGGAAGAAAAAAATTCCTTGTATGAGCAGAAAGCTTCGGCCTGGTATCAGGTGACATATCATCCTCGTTGGGTCAGAAAGTCCCTTGATCTGAAAGATAAATCCCCAGAGAACCAAGAGGCTGATGGTTTGGGAAGCACGGTGATGTTGAGTTTCCCTTGGATTGCAGTTGATTACCTTGCTCGCACAAAGATAAGGGAACGGCATCGGAAATCTGGAAATTTTGATTCAACTAAGCCAGTTGATTCTCTGGCAAAGTATCTATCAGAAAGGTTATAGTTCCATTGATCTATCTTGCTCTTGCCACAAGGCCACTCTGCCATTCCCGAATGTTTTCGTGAGCTTGTGTTGTATTGTATATCACTTATGATGTGTCTTCACTTAAACTACTTTATTTGTGACTGGGATTGTTTCCAAGCCAGGAATTGCATTTGGTTTTGAGACTGTAGTTAGTTTCATTTGATAGGTTGACTGTGTGTTCTAATACTACTAGTCTTTTGAGTCTGATTTCAAATATTATGTTGCTTGAGCTTTTTAAACATACATTGTACAATGAGATCTTTGAGTGAAGTGTTCATATGTATTGTAGACAATAGCTTATAATTATTCTTAAAGTTCTAAGAACTACATGTCATAGAATTAAAGCGGGTCATGAGTTAGCAATGAGGTTCCTCTGGCATACACTGTACATGGATACATTTATGTTTGATTTTTGTGCTTTACTAAGTATTTTACCTCGGAAAAATATACGAGATATATTATTATTTTCTATAGTTCAGAGTGTATTATGAAAAGTTTTTCGCTTAAATATATCTTTATTCTCTATACAACGAGTGTTTTTATTTTAATTTCTGTATTTTCTTTATTTAGAAATCATTTAGGAATCTCTGTTTTTAATCTTTATAAAATATATGAACTTTAATTTTAATATTTGAAAGATATTTTTCTCTGTTTTTCCTCCTTCAAAAATTTAAAATCACTATTTTTTCTATCTCTAATATCTATTTAAGGATAGATAAATAATATAAATTTTACACTTCCTAAACTTTTTTGAAAGGTATTACTTGTTCATATTACAACACTAATAATTGTTTTTATATGTTATTTTAAGAGAATTTTAAATATCTTATGACAAAATATGTTATTCAGAAAGAAACTGAAATTTAAAATTTTATTAGAGTAACTAGATTATTTAAAATAAAACAATTTTAAATTTCACTAAAAATAATAATTTGAAATTCTTCATATTTTCAAATTTACATTTTAATTTTAATTTTCATAATTTAGATCATGGGTTTGGATCAATTCTTTTTAATTTGGATCAAGTAAATTCGACTTGACATAATGTGAGAATCTTTTATCTTAGTTTGGTATGGTCTTAATCTAATGTGATAATTCGACTTCGTATGATGAAATTTAAATTAATTTATCTCGATTATAACTAAGTTTAATTCAACATTGAACTTTAAATAATATAGTAAGTAATTACAATTTTAATAACATTAGAAACTAATTTAGATTTAATTCACAAAATAATTATAATTTTTTTAACAGTAAAAATTATTTTAAATATTAATAATTTTTAATTTATAAAATGATGTTTAACTTAATTAATATAATGACTAAATATTTTGTGTCTCTAAATATTGTTGTTATTTAATAATTTTCATGTATTATTAGGAGTTTGTTTAGATGCTTTTAGTTGTTTAGATAACTTTATTTTAGTTCCTGTTTAGAATTCTTATGTGTATCACTTTATTTTAAATTTTTAGAGAAATTTGACTTATTTTATTATTTTTTTCTTATAAATATTCGTTAAAAAATAATCCAAAGTAAGTAAATTAACATCATAAGTGAATTATGTATTCGGCTGTAAGACTGAAAACATAAATAAATATCTGTAGACAGTGCAAATTGGACTGAAAAGAGCTTATAGTTTGTATCATGTGGTTTATATCTGCACAAGGATAGAGACAAATATAAGAGTCTTAAATCATGTGCGTAGATATACATCAAGAATAGTGTTGGTGGCTGCGGGACCTCCTTCTATTCGTAAAGTAATGGAACTTAATTAATGTTCTGTGATATAATTCACAAATATCTATAAAATACATATTTTAATCAATCGCCTAGACGACTTAAAGAAAAGTCTTAGAATGGGTGACATAGTTAATGTATCATGATGAATGGCTGAGTTTTTTTTTATATTCTTTTATATACAAAGTTTATTTATATATTTACTCAGCCCGATTTGATCATATTCGATTTAATACACAGCCTAAGTTTAGTTAATATGATAATTTATTATATTTTTTCTGTTATATAATTAATTTTGTTATCTTATATCACATAATTTATGAATTTATTAATATATATGAATGAATGTTCCATAATATAAAAAAATAACTTTCATTCAATAGTGAATACTTTATACATCTATATCATTTATATTCTTTTGTTAACTTAAATATTAAAGAGTTTTTATTGGTAGATCTTCTTTCTGACTTTATTATGAGCTTGGTTCCTTTTTTTGAAAAGCAATTTGCCTTCCAAAAGATCTTCATCTTGAAAATTCTCATTAGTAAAAACAATTTAATTTACTTATTTAAATACAAAATTAGGATTGTGTTATGTGAGAGAGAAACTCATTACTAAAAATATAATAACAAATATATAAAAGACAGAAACTCTTTGTAATTCTCTCGTCATGATGTGCATAGTTTTAAATTATAATTAGAAATCTATTAGATCAAATTAAACCACAAATTCATGTGATTTTTGTTATTCAAAGGTTATATTCAATTAGAGGTATGAAAAAGGATTTATCCATAATAGTTATTATATTTTGTAGTTGTCAATAGTTTTTTAATTTGTAAGAGTTGTTTTTGTTATAAAAAAAATTAGAGTATTTTAATGATCATTTTAGATTTGTGTTGCACAACTCGTTTTCTTCTTTGAAATCCTTGTCTTTGTCTATAAAAGTCTCCCATGTTGGTTGCTTCTTTCTTGAATGAATTTTAACATTGTTGTCTATGGAAGGTGCATCCATTTGTTGTTGTATGAATGTTGTTTGTTTCATTCTCCTTAAGATATGACTTTTTTTGTGTAGAGAAACCTTTTCCATAAGTCTTAGGCTCTCTTCGTTGGTTAGGGGTCTTTGACTTCTCTATATATAGATCACTTCACTATCCTATGAAGAGACACCATTCACTCGTCTCCTATCTAGTTATCTTTCTCACTGCCTTCATAACTAACCAAGTCTTCTGATTGCTAATCATTATTAGACAGTCATCTATCCTTTGTATTCAGTTTGACAATCTCATGACAAACCGTTTCATTGTCTTCATCGTTGTGTTTTTTCTTTAAACCCACTTCAACTTTGACATTCTCTTCTACAAAATTCTTTATAACACTGTCAACATTTATATGAACATCAACAAGTCCTTCACCCTCTTTAGTTGTGTTATACACTGTCCTCTTCTCCTTTTTACTCAAATCCTTACCCTTACTTTCACTAACAAACTCAAGCTTAGAAAAAATCCAACTCTGGAACTCAAACTCACTCTCCATTTCATCATCAACCTCATCTCCCACATGATCCTGACATTCACCTATAGTCTCAATCCCCATTGCATCCTAACATGAACTACAGCCTCAATCCCAACCTCATCATCAACCCAACTTGATTTCAGGCTCACCTTGTGTAGAGTATCATAATCACCCTCTTTGTCAGCCTGTGGTGCAGTGCCAACATTCTCTCTACTATTCCAATTCATTCTCTACTATTTTTGGTTCATCAACACCGTGCACCATAAACAAGTGAACTTGACCATAACGCCTGAAAATGTTCACCATATTAATTGCGCCATTGTAATCAAATAACATGTGCACCATTTTTTTAATGGAATACCACATCTCCTAAACAACAATATATCCCATATCCTTAAGTGAACCTAAGACTTCAAGTAACTCCATTTATCATGGGTCACATGAACAGCTAGTTTCCCCACCATAATGTTTAAATGCTCAATTGTTTTCAAAGTGTTCACCATGGAAGACCACAACTTCAGTTAAAGCCTATTAAATATAAATATGCTTTAAACTAACGGGGGACCATTTACACATTAAAAAACACATAAAAGTATGGGGACTAAAGTCAAAATCGACAACTGACAAACATAGAACTTAAAATAATGGGACAACAAAGCGTAATCTACTAACAAAGGCAACACAAATTTACTTAATTCACATAATGCAAAAAGGATTATCATCAAATTTTGAGACCACAAAACACAATGCAAGTGACGAAAATCTTAAACACTAAAACAAAATACTAACCATAATCGAAATTGATAATCACAAATTACCAACTGCAACTCAGATCTTCGATGTTCAATCCCTTCGAGTTTGAACAGAAGATGTCCAAACTCCACCAAATTGATAGAGCCCAATTATCACAAATGAACGATCTAATGAAATTTGAAACCCTAAAACATTTTTCACACTGATTTTAATTAAAACTACATATCTAAGTCACATAGTATATAAAGTGGGCCACATAAAAGGAACTTCCACCCTGTACACTGTGTTGTTAACTATTTAAACAATGTTAGCAAAAATGACTAAATTGATAAAAGTTAACAAAACTTGAAACTTCATTGAACCAAAAAATAAATAAGACCACATTGAAAAAGCTCAACAAAAATAGGAAAAAAATAATAATATTTAAGCCTTTGAGAAACTTAAAAATGTATATTGAAATTGCAAAAATGAAAAAGGGTTGAAAAAAGGGATTACTAACACAACCTAAGTTCACTTTGTGCGATAATTTATTATATATTTTTTGTTATATAATTATTATTTTTTATCTTATTATCACATATCTAATATTAACATATTTGATGGACTTATTAAACCATATATATATATATATATATATATATATATATATATATATATATATATATAAATAAATAAAAGTACTCCATAACAAAAAGATAACTCTTACTCAATAATAAATATTTCATACACTCATAAGATTCATATTTTTTTTACTAACTTAAACATCAAAGAGTCTTTTGCATCAATGATTATTTTACAGGTGAATCCCCCTTCTTGTTTCGTTAGGAGTCTGGTCCTTTTTTTG
Organism: Vigna umbellata; assembly: GCF_029865625.1. Taxonomy (NCBI): domain Eukaryota; kingdom Viridiplantae; phylum Streptophyta; class Magnoliopsida; order Fabales; family Fabaceae; genus Vigna; species Vigna umbellata. The sequence goes on from NC_142166.1 coordinate 46,638,284, forward strand.
AAAAGCGATTTGCCTCCCAAAGGACCCTCATTCACCTCAAATATTCTTATTGATAAAAACACTTTATTTTACTTACTTAAATATAAAATTATGGTTGTGTTATGTGTGGGAGAAACTCATTGCTAAAAATATGATAACAAATACATATAAAAGAGAAAAACTCTTTGTAATTCTCTTATCCACAATGGTATAATTTTAAATTATAATTGGAAATCCATTCATTGTTGGATTTGATTCAACAAGTTCATGCGATTTTTAGTTTTTAAAGGTTATCATCAATTAGAGGTATGAAAAAGGATTATCCACAATAATGATTCTATTTTTTAGTTTTTAATTTGTAAGAGTTGTTTTTGTGTAACATTCCAAAAATATAGTTTAAAACCATATCATAGAATACTCACACTTAATGATAGTACAGTTCAGTTCTGAGAGAAAAAGGGTACGTTTATGGCCGACGACCTTACAACAATACTCCAGGATTTAAACTTTACAAAACGAAGAACTAGACCGAACGATTCCAGAACTATGCTTACACCGAACGATTATACAAAATAAAATTAGTTATAACGACCGAACGGTCTTAAGGTTCAACTTTAACTTCCACTTCTTCCAAAGCTTCTTCCAGCAAACACTCGTCCCCTTCTGCTCACATCCACAGGATGATCATTGCAACAGGAAGAATAATCGGACGGACAACATGACAAGACAGGAAAGTGGGGTAAGCTTATGTAATTTAATTAATTCAGTAAAACATAATTCACATAAATCTGACATAAATCAAGAGGTCAATCATGCAACAACCAATCATACATTTCCAACCATAACCATACAACAATACATGCAATGACCGACCACTTTACTCTGACTGTATGAATTCTGTGTAGCTACGACGTTTGTGCACCCGGGTGATGTAGTAGCTGGGATGCCCTCAACAGCTGCCACCCGAGGTTAGTCCGTTCCGCCCAAGTTCACCTTATGGACTAGGACCTCCTGCCATTCTCACACATGACTTACTTCTCTCTACTTGAGAATGAGTAATCACAGAATATCAGGATAAACGCCAGCTAAGCATAACCACATTCATACTCTACCATTCCAATATCCAACCATGAGATATTGCTCCTTGGAATACTCTTTCATATCCATACTATCCCATTCATATCACATTTTAAATACCATCATACTTAATCATCAATACACTCAAACCGAACAATAAAATATGATCCCATCCTTGAACAAAACCTAAAGAGATACCATCATTCCTAAGAACAAGACCGAATGGAAGACTAATTCTTAATGACCAACACAACCGAACGTGATAACCAGGCTAAACATTTTTAGTTGAACCGAACACTATAGAATACTTATAATTAGGCATGACCGAATACTAAAAGCTTTTAACCTAAACCTAAGACCTTAGACCAAACACTACTAGCTTAGACCGACCACTATTGAATTAGGTCGAATACTATTGGTATCAAATACAAGTATATAGTCTGGTAATATGACGAGACCGAGTGCTTAGTACAAGACTAAACAGTACTGAGACCGAGCGCTTGGTTCAAGACCGAGCACTACTAAGCTTATACAGAATGAATAAATAGATCTATCGTACAACTATGAAATACTTATTTACAACTGAGGATAAATATAGTGTCTAATACTTAAGTTATATTGGGTACTTTAACTAGGCTGATTACTAAGTAAAAATAAGAACCTATACTTAGACAGAACGCTTATTTACAAGTATACTAATAGAAAAACCGATCGGTCATTAACTGAAATTCTATACAGAAGAAGAATCCAGTCCAGACCGAATGCCCAAAAGAAAACCCGAACGGTCAAGAATGACTCTCGGCAACAATTACAGAATTGCATAGAATACTACAGATTTTAAGATCAAACCCTATTCCTACCCAGTTCACACCATTTATAAAACATCACTGCATACCAACGAACATACATTAACATGGATAGTTTAGATCAATCAAATAACTATACAGATCATCGTTCAAACATGCAACCATTCATCATCAGAGAATCATAATTAAATTACAAGCTTCCTTACCTCTCAACTCAGCCGAACGCTCACAGTTGCAGTATCTAGTTCACCACTACTAATCTTATACACTTAGAGTTCCCCGATTACGAAACTAGACCAAATAAAAGACCAGAATCGCTATCAGAATTTCATAGAAGAAGATGATAATCTCATGCAACCAGAATCTTGGTTTGCATGTGACAGAAACAACCATGCTAAGAGAAGAATGAACTTACCAATTCAAACCAACAACTTGATCGGTGCAACTTGAAACCCTTAACTCCAGGAAGACTCATGCGATGCCTGAATGATGATCGGAAGAAGAAAAAGGGTAAGATTTTGTAGAGAGAAGGAGGAGAAAATGAAAAACTCAGAAGGTTGAAGATGAATGGTGCATGCAGACAAGTGGCACGAAATTTGAAAACTTGACTTATTTACTATCGTCAAAACCGATCGTCCACTATGCAATCTACACCTGTCTTCCACTTTCTGAATTTCAGAAACCCTTGCACCTACACCTGTCTTCCACTAACATGGGATTTTAAGGGTCCTGACATTTTTGTTACAAAAAAACTAGAGTGTTGTAAAAGGCTTTATGATTGTTGTAGATTTGTGTCACAAGACTCGCTTTTTTCTCTGAAATCGTTGTCTGTAACCATGAAAGCTTTTGGCGTTGGTTGCTTCCTTCTCGATAGAATTTCAGCATTACGCATTACGATCCATTCGTTGTTGCAGGAATGTTGTATGCTTCCTCTTCCTTAAGATATGACTTCTTCTAATATTTGTAGAGGAACCTTTTCCGTAAGTCTTTGGCTCTCTTGGTTGGTTTGGAGTCTTATATCTCTCTCTATGTATAGATCATTTCCATCTCCTCTAAAGAGACATCATTCGCTTATCCCCTATCCCCTTCTCTTCTCTCTTTTTATTCTTTTATTATCCTGGGTTTATTTATTTGTTTGAGATTTCTTGCTAGTTGAGTTCCTAAAAAATAATTGAGAAGTTCATGTTATATCATGAGGGACTTGCATAACATATTGTGAATAAGTCCTTAAAGATAGTGAGCATACATGCCACTAGGGATGACAACGGGTCGTGCATGAATAATGTCTACTCACTACCTGACCCGCAACAAAAGAATCTATTTGTTACCTGTTTTCTCACTCACGATACCCATCCTAACACTTTGTCATTAAATAATTGCTACTTTTTTTATTCTTTGAACACATCCTTGGTCAAAGTATTGTGAAATCCTTTTAGTTAATAGACTTTTTTTTTTGACTTGCTCAAATGAGAAATTCACACACAAAAATAATTTTTTTAGATATGTGGCAAAATATTATTTGTGAAACGGAATAAAAGACTTATTATCAATATAAAAAATTGAATATTTCATAAGCTAAAGGTTTAATGTGTAGAAAAGAATGAAATTTTGATCTCTAACAATACGTGGTTTCATTAAACTTTTTTTTAAATAACCCACTATACCATCTTATTATTCACGAGACAGTTTAAATTTTTTTGCCAGGAATCTTGAATATGCTTCTAAATTAGGAATCACGAATTATACTTATTAAAGAATTTTGCAAAATTAAAATACATGGAAGAGATTATCAGTGTGGATTTTAAATTTAATGTTGATGCATTGAAATTATTCCTATTATTATCTTTCCTAGTATTGTCGCTTCCAATAAGAAATGAAAAGGAAGATACAACGTACCTCATTTTATTAAAAAAAATTGTTTATTATGGAGAAAAAAAGAAAAGAACAAAAGGTATCACACTCAGAATAGTCACTCGGTTCATTTCAGTTCACTCGATTAATTTCAGTTTGATCCATCACGGATTAGTTACTTAATAAGTCAATTTAATCTAGTTTACTTATTAGCGAGTCTAAAAAATTTGAACTAGATATTTCTTATCTTGGATCAAGTTATTTTTTTAAATAAAAAAAAACAAAATTTTCTAATTCAAATATAAATAAAAGGGAGGGTTTTAAATTATATTTATGATCAATTAAACATAAGATTTCATACACACAAATATATCACAAAATTTTCTCAACAAAATTTTTAATAGTTTCATAGCGATTCAAATTTGTTTTTGTATAAAAATTAAGTTACTAAGCATAGATTTGTTAATTTTTCATGTTGTCTAATTATTTCATACAAAAATAATTTCACACGAAACTTCGTTTCAATATTTTATAAAATAATTAACTCAACAAATAGTACTTATTAGAAAAATTAGGTGGATTGGCAAGTCAAGAGGTTCAATCTGAATAAACCGAGTTCTTAGTTACTCAAGTTCAAAATTAACCTGTATAAAAAATTTTAAAAAATAATTTTAACCTAATCCGATCCAAACCCGTGATAGGCTAGGTTCTAACATATTTTGACAACACTAACTAAAAGTAGCAAAATTTAAAATCAAAATAATTTGAAAAAATAAAACAATGCAAGAAATATATAATTTGTTATTCAATTTTAAAATTTCTAATTTTAAGAAGGAAATTTTAAATTTAATTCAATCTTATAAAATTAATTTATAAGATTTTGTCAAGTGATTAAAATATATTCCTATAAATTGAAAGAAAATTGATTTCACTGTTAACTACTGTTGTACATCCTCTTCAACTATAAAGTGGTGTTGAGCAGAAAGGATTTAATTTGAGAAAGATGAAAATGTGTGTTGAAATTGCAGAACAAAAAGAGGATTGGAAAATGGGTATGTACGGACACCAACTAAACTTGTGTGAAATGAATGGTTGAATAGGAGTTGCCCCCACAAAAGTACATGAAGACACTCTTGAGATGACGTGTATGGTGGTTTCGACAACCATTAATCAATGACATTAATATAGCATGATGACCACTGCAATGCCAATGCCTTGAAATTTAACCCTAAATAATAAAAGGATTTCTTATCATAGTAATGGCAACAGTGTGCATACTACTTTGCTCCTTGATGCATGGAGCATTTATTCATTAGCCACCTACTTCTGTCATCTCCTCCTTTATGTCAATTTCTTCTTTATCATATACTACAAAATTAGTGGTATCTCTCTTTCCTAACTTCTACTAAATGTAGGCCACAAAAATTAGATCATGCCTTCTAACCAGTACCTTCCATTTCTTTTTCTTCCTTACAAAAAATTCACATATGCAAAATTAGTATTTAATATTATCAATCTCTTATTTAAGTTCATATTCTATTCTTTTAATAAATATCTTTGTATAGACCTATCACTTTTTTAATATTGTTTTTATACCTTGTTTTCAAAGTATATTAATTTTGATTTATTAATAAACTTTTTAATATATTTTAAAACAGGAAAACAAGAGTTAAATATGTTTTCTGTTCTTTAAATTTTAGTAAAAATTAGAATTAATCTTTGTTTGAAATTTTGACCTAATTTAGTCTTTCAACTTTAAAAATGTGCAGATTTAACTTTTTAACCAAATTTTGTTAAATTTATTTGATATTTCAAACACATGAAATATGTGATTTGTTTGCACTATTTAACACATTTTTTTTAATGTTAGTTGAGATTATGAAATGCTTTTGACTTTAAATAAAATTAATAAAATTTAGTTAAAATGACTAAATTTACTAAATTTTAAACACGAAAGAGTAAAATAGTTCAAAATTTTGAAAAGAGACTAATTTCAATTTTTATTTTAAGTTAAAAGACAAACATATATTTAACCCTTACCATAATTAAAAACACAACGCAAAGATAAAACAAAAAAATCTTAATTTAGTGTCTTTGCTGAGATATCATAATACATATTATATTAAAGAAAAGATAGGTTTGATGATTTTAGAAAATGAAATAACATTTTTATAGTGTATTACATTGCATTGACTCACTAACACTTATGATACTTTGAAAGAAAGGCCCACAGCCTTTCCATCATGGCTCAACTTGGAAGTTAGATACATCAATATAATTGTTATCACAGTTACTTTTAGACAAAAATGGAGTCTGCCATGTGATTTTATGGTTGAAAAGTTTCTATTATTTTCATAGTCGAATTTTTAACGTTGTCGTAAGAACTTCCACTCATAAACATGTACAGTCTGTGCACGAGATTACAGGTCAAAGTAATTTAGACAAAAGAACTTTTTAATAAACTTGTTTATAAATATTTATAAGAAGAAATATTAAATAATTTTTTTATAAATTAAAATTAACTTGTAAATATGTTTAAAACAAATTTTTAGAAAAAAAGTTGGAGCATAGGTTTGCAAATGAAAATGATATGCAGGTTTCATAAAACTCAAAACCAAGCAGAAAAATACACGTCATTACAACATTATCTTTGTACTATAAAACTTGCTATAATTTGGTCCTTATGCATGTTATTTTCCTTTGTGCATCCCTTTCCGACATTAACTTCTGCCTTTTATAATAAGGAAGAAGAACTTTCCTCAAGATTTCTAAACCAAACCCTCAGAGGCAAGGAACTTTCAAAACCAAGGATTTTCTTAGATTATTCTAAACCAAAGTTCTTCCTTTTATAATATAGGTATATGCTGATGTATTTTATGCCCTACTAAAACATTTTATATTTTGTAAAATTTTGCTGTTAGTTAAACTTTATTTTTAATAAAAAAAATTAAGCTTGATCTAGATAAATTGAGTGTGTCATATATCTTAAAGTTTATAAGATATAGTCATGTTATAATAAGTTTCTTATACAATTTGAGTTTTATTGAATGGTAGTGTAAAAAGTACAGTGTTGATGCATAGACTTTTCCTCCTCTTCTTCTAATATTATTAAATTTCAGAGAGATTTTTAAGATTATTTTTCCAAGCAATGTCCTTTATTTTATATATATATATATATATATATATATATATATATATATATATATATTATTTAAACTATTGCATAAAGTAAAAATATTAATTCCTTCATTGCAAAATTTAGAAAAAAGGACCATGTTCATATTCCCATTTCGTTAAAAAATAATAATAAAATGAGTTTATAATTATTAATCGAGACAGTACCACTAAATAAATTTTCACTCTATAGAAGTACAATTTTGTTCTTGAATCTGTTGGGTGGTGAAAAAATGAGCAAGAGAATAAATTTAATGCATTTGATAGATATGAGAGAATGTTGCTATAGATAAATAGATTTATTTAATAAGAATAGAAATAAATGTGTTTGAAAGAAAGTTGACATAACATCTGCTGTAGAAAAAAAAAATATTTTCGGTAGTTTGAGTACATGCAAGGAACACCAATAGAAACTCAAGAAGGAGCATAGATAGCATAGAGAGTGATCTTATATCTAAAAGTAAGGAGAAACAGATAAAAGTTAAAGTGTATATATACAGAAGAAATTAAAAATGATTTAGATGACAACAATTTATCTACAATGTAAAAATTACATTAGAACATTTTAATATTGCATGATATATTGAAAATATTTAAAAATAATTTTAATTATTTTTTTTATGAAAAATTAGGTGCTAAATTTATTTATATAGTAATCAATTCCAGAAATATTTTTCTCATTGATAAAACAGTTAAAATATTTTATCTTTCCTAGGATGCATTTAAATATTTAAATAAGACCTTACAATTTTAGTTTTGAAAATGTTCTTTTCATAATTTATAATAACACGAATAGTTAATAATATTGAATCCGTCAATTTTAAATACTATTTTTATAAGTTTTATGCGTCAACTTCCATTTTATTTTTTATATTATTAAAATTTAAAATTGATCTTTAAATTTCATCCAATAAAATAATATAATTAGAAATGTGAACAAATCATTTCATATTTATACTTGGGAGCATTTTTTTATATGCTATTAGCATATTCCTATTAAGTAGAAATGAATGCCAAAACAGTTTGTCAAATATGTATTTTAAGAAGAAAGGGAAATGAAGAGATGGAAATCAAAATAAAATAATATGAATAAAAATTCAAAATGAGACCAGAAAAAATATATGCGTCTGCATATTTGCATAATCATAGTAAATGTTATTTAAGATTTATATTATTTGTAATCTTAATATTTTTATATTATTTATAAGCGGATTTGAAACTGCATATTTGCATAATCATAGTAAATGTTCTAAAAAATGTAATATTTAAGATTTATATTATTTGTAATCTTAATATTTTTATATTATTTATAAGCGGATTTGAAACGTGTCATATTGTTACTCCTTGAAAATAAGGAGCAAGAACAAACTCATTAACTATTTATCTATCTACATTCAATATACAATAAAAACCGTACACATTGGATTATTCATCAAACTCACTAGAAAAAAAAGTTTGATATACATTTTGAATATTATGTGATAAAAGAAAGAAGAAAAAAAATAATAGTTGTTAGTAAAATATTTGACATACAGCTGCATGACTGTGTGAAAACACTTGCAGGTAAAATAGAAATTCCAATATAATATGATTCTGGAAACAGACAGAGAACTACAAATGAAAAATAGAAAAAAAAATACAGATGACCAAGATCAAAATATTCGTCACTGTTTTGAAAATAGATTTACTTCTAACAATAATTGCTTCAATTTAATTATGATTAGGAAATTCCAAACCTGTTAGGCGGTAAACCCGTGCATGTATATATATGGTTACTGGGATGATGTCCATGATTCTTTCCCAGGCGATGTGTTACTTCAAAGGAATAGTTAAAATTGACACTTACATACACCGAGTTCCTTTTCTTTGATCCCAATTTGATGAATTCGGATGCTTAAATATCACCAATCATAATATTGCAAAGTGTATTAAGTAACTATCAAACTGGCCATCGTCATATCAGCACTTTTGACAACATTTTTACAGAAACACAAAAGTAAACGAATTGAAAGGGATATAGATATATATATATAGATGGAATGAGAAAAGGGAGGTAGTACTATTCAAGAACTATATATGACACGGATTAAGGTTCCTTTTTTTCCTTGTGGGGTTACCCGAAGAAGAAGTTGAAGCTGCAGAAGGATTATTTCTAGTTCCAATTGAGTAGCTCCTCGATCATCTGCAAAGCGAGTCTATCCTCCTCCTCCTCTTCTTCTACTACTACTACTCCATTGTTTCCAGCAGTGTCATTAGCACTACTGCTGGGCGACCATGCTGATTCACTCTGTGTCTGCTTCTTCCCAAGCTCCACCCTCATGACCCAATTGGAGCCAGAATGTGGTCCTGCACCTTTCTGCCAGACTCCAATGTGGGAGTTATCGGCATCGAGCCTGAGACAAGTGAGAGAAGGAGCAGGGTCTTTGCAGTACTTTCTGAGCTTAGTGCTGAGGAGTTCTGAAAGAGCTTTGGGAGATAAGAAAGCGTTGTCATGATCAGAAGCAGAAGCAGAAGCAGCAGAAGGGGCGGTGGAAGTGGTGGCATCAGGCTGAGCCTGGTTCTTGGGGAAGTTAGTCTTGGCATTCTGGCCATTCATCAAAATGGCTGCTTGATCATAAGCCCTTGCAGCAGCCTCAGCTGTCTCAAACGTGCCTAGCCAGACCCTTCTCTTCCTGCAGTGAGAAGAAATAAATAAATAAAGAGAGAAACAGAAGCAGCATTGTGTTGGTTTGGTTTGGAGATTAATGAGATGATTACAGTAAAGGATGGCGAATTTCTGACACCCAGGAGCCCCACTGGCGTTGCCTGACTCCTCTGAACTTCTTGGCTTGTACCATATCTTTGTTAAATGGCGCGTGAGAAAGTGAGAGAGAGAAGAAGAGAGGTGAAGGGAATTAATAGGGATTAATAAGAAGAGTAGTGTAAGTATTTAACGAGTGTTAACGAAATTTATGTGGGTTGTCGGTGAGGATTGGACGGAAAGTTGAAGTGAACAGTACACATGCAATAAAAGTTTCACCTGCACAACTTTGATAAATCCATGGTTCCTTAACAACTCAAATTAATGACCACCTTGTAGGCCTCCTTCTGCCCACAAACATTATGCCATCACAAGCTGTGTTCCATTTCTCCACACTTCCTTTTTCCACGCAACACGGAATGTCAAAAAATATTACCCTGTAATTTCACCTTTTCAGCTCACTCCTTCCATATATATCTTCAAACTCTCTCACAAAACCATCACAAAACAACCCCCTTTTCTCATCACGTGAATTCTAATGGAAAATCTTTCGTTTTTCTCTCCACAATCAAATTCTTTTTTTAAATTTTCCACAACTTAACACCTTTTATCATGGATTGTCTTATTCACACTTACGTCAACCAATATTTTTGCCAAGGAGTCAACTAATTCCTAATATCTGTTACAAAACTTTTCTACCTGAAATGCAGCCATGATCTCCTATTTTTCATAGCTGCCCAAGTACGATAATCTGATCCCTGTTTTCTTCTTCCTTGTCTATTATATTATGTCATGTGATGGACAGATCAGCCCTTAAGAGTAATGGAGAATTTCAAAATCCTATTATCCCTGCATTATACTCTTACTTATTCGCATTTTTATTTAAAATGTTTGTACAGATTTAATTGGAATACAGATTTATACAATATTATGAGTAATGTAATATAAAATATTAACAATAGTATGAAATATTAGGAGTTATATAGTTATGGAAATTAAAAATCATATGATACATTATATATTTATTGAAAAATTGTTGGAACAATTTAAATCGCAATCCATGTAAAGTATTATTCGGCAATACAAAATTGATGATAAATTTATTTGAAATTTGATAATAGAATTTTTTTTTCCAAATATGAATTTAGGTGAGATCTATACTTAGATGAGTACAAACTTAATATATTGTAATTTGTAATTTGTAAAAATATATAAATTAAAATTAAAATTTCTTGCTTTATAAAATTAATTTAAATCAACAAATTTAATTAAATGACTTGTAATGTATTAATAACTTAGTCAATATTGATTAAATATTTTTTTAAAATGCTTAAATAATAGAGTTTACATAATGTGCTGGAGTTTGAAATATGTCATCATCATAGAGACGACATAGACTTTGACACACCTGTACAATAGTAATATCAAGCCACGAAAAACCAGTTTATAACACTAGAAAAAAATGAAAGTAATTAATTAGCAACTGTGAGTTGTGTCAAGGATTAGGAAACTCTAAACCTAGACACATCTACCCAACCTAGGTCCATGTAATTAAGAGACCCATAAAATACTATAAAAAGATATTTTCTTCATGATATATGACATCTTATTATTCGATTATTATTGTATTTATTGTTTTTTACTTCTTGTTAACTTAAACATCAAAGACAAATCAACCAAATAAATAAAAAGAGGTCGAACGAGGGTGAAAAACTTATATCGATTAGATCAAAACTAAAAGGTTCCAACAAAAAATATGAGAAAACATGTTAAAAATATAATAAACATAAAAATCTAGTTGTACATCTCCACATTGTACGAACACATAATATATTAATAACAATAATACATGTATAGTTTTTAATTTTTTTAAAAACAAAATATCATGTATTAGGAACTCTAAACCTAAGTATTTAAAAAATAAATATTTTTTTAATAAAATAAAATGATGGACATGCAAGTTAGAGAGAGAATAACAAATTACTGAAACATTCTCAATTTAATATATCCAATCCATTTTGTTATTTCTAGGTACATTATTTGCCTACAGCAATAATTTATTTTTCAAAATGATAAATGATTTAGTCTTGTCTATAGTCCATTTGATTAGCCAATTGAGATAATTGATTTGGTTAACTACTCCCATGTAGATTAATGAGTTTAGTTGATAATTAATTTATAATCTTATAATTGATTTGAAATCCATCATCACTTCATCACTCAATATCTCATCAAATTATCTAAAATAAGTAAAATATCACAATTACAAAACCACAACCAAACAAAGCACATGCATCTAACACATTTCTTACCTCACTAAAAACAGAAAGGAACAAAACAAAATAGTTTTAAAAATCGATAACTTAAAAAAAAACTATATTGAATTCAAAAATACTTATTTTATATATTTCATAAAGTCCACACATATTGAATTATCCATGATTATCAAGTAATTGTTCAAAGTTTACTAGAGTATAATATTATAATTCAAGTGTCAAGTATCCTCGGAAACATTAACTCTCTAGATTTGATAAGTTTAGAGTTTTTAGGATGTCAGTGTTGGTATATGATGTTGGCATATGAAAAAAAAAATTATATTTCTTATATATGGTCCTATAGGTATATTATATATAAAATTTTTAATATACATAAAATTTAATTATCATTTATTGAATAGTTTCATGCAATTATTTATTACACAAAACCATAAGTCCTTATATTTTTAGTTTATTTTAAGCTTGCCCCAATGGTGTGATTCAAAACCCAAGTACCATTATTTTTCTAAGTTTCTCAAGTTGAAACTTTCTAAATTCAGAGCAGAAAAGGTGCTTGCACAATGTTCTCATACCTAGTCAAGTTCATAATCAAATTGAAGAGGTTATTGATTATATGTATTAGTTTCCTGTTAACCCCATTACACCACCGATTTGATATGAGTTTAATAAGACTGCCTCAAACATATAAGTTAGAATTTTATGTTAATACGATAGAGAAGGAAGTTAAATAATGCAAATAATATTATTTTATTTTACAAGTATCAAACCAAATGTGAAATTTTGGTATGTGAAAAAGTTTCAATAGAAAAACATATTTATTGGACACAACATTGAACAGATAAAAAACATAAAAACTTCAATTTGATGTTTTGAGAGCTTTTTTAATTTGCTTCGTCTTCTTTTGAAAATCTGATGCAAAGAAAGTGTCTTTGTAGATGCATTTAATGCAAAATTTAATATGTACGACCAAACTTCATACATGATAAACTAAAACAGTTAAATTATCTTTTTAAAAGTAATATTTTGTTGATTGTGTGAGAATTCATGGTTGCTTATTGAACAAGTATTTAACATCTTCGATTTCATGACTTATAAAAAATATTTTGAAGAATTAAATATATAAAATAGACTAAAATAAAAAATATTAACTATTTATTTATTTCAAATCTTAATTACGTTTAATTACTTATAAAACCAAACTTTTATTATATTTTAATACAAAAAGAATAACTGTGACATCTTCTCTTTCTCCGATTAAAATTATTCTTTTCTCTAAGAGTTAAAATTAAAAGTTGATACTTCACATTAACACTTAAAAGAGATGTATACACCTATTTTCTCTATTTTCCGCTAAAATAAAGGCAAGGTAAGCATTTATTTTAACATAAAGTATTAAATTTAAGACTTTTAAATGCAAAAAGAAACTAAAAAACGTAAAGAAGTAAAAAAATAATTTATCCTTTTTTATACCTTTTAAGGATTATACATAAAGATCCATGAATATCGCAAACTTTCTTTATTCTAATAATGCATTGGATTTCTTAGTTTACCTCATTATTTTTACTTCATAAAAGCTGTACAAGTAGAAATTAGTAAGTATTGGATAGAAAGGAAAAGTACAATTGACCAAAAGTCATTAACATTATCTAAAATTTTAAAAACGATACATAGATTAATGAGTATGGTAACCACTTTATACGTGTGATTTAAGGCATAATGTACCATTTATGGATATATAATGATGTACACTATAATACTGAGAAAAGTGTGAAATTTCATAGATGGAAATTGACTTAGTCATCGTCATCTTTTGGCGTTAGTAGAAGGTTCTTAATTTATTGTTTAACAAACAAAGCCAAATGTCTCTTCATCGTTGGAGCTATTTATTGTAGGGGCCTTCTACAAAATTTCCTTTTTATTTTTTATTTTGTTACAATATGTAATAATTAAAAATTGGAAGCTTTAATTACATTCTTTATTTTTTTTAATTTCTTAAAAGCATTTTTATTAAATATCTGGTCATAACCCCCTGCAATATTAGGTGGGTTTCACCTACTGTTGTTGAAATAATGTGATAGCGACAGTGGAGACATACAAAATGCGTATGGGCCATGAATAATAAAGAAGGAGGCTGTTACCATTTCAATATTTGAGAAAAGTCCCAGATCCTTATTGGTCTCTTAGCCACCAATTAAACTTTTTGGCAAATTTTCTAGGGTGCCACATTAATTTCTCAATTATAACAAAATAACATCTTATCTTTATTTCTTTCAATATTTATTTTAAGTTCTAACCACCTTGTAGTTTAGCATATTTTTTATGAGAACCATTTTATTATAAGTTCAAAGTGGTAAATTTAGTATTATCAAAACAAATTATTTAATATTAAAAAGACACAATAATATAAAACAAAATTTTATACAACAATATCAAAACATTGGTGTCACTTATACATCTATAATATTAAAGTCTTAAATAGATAAATTCACTATAAAAGTTTAAATTTAGGGTTTTGTTTTCTTAATATAATTTAAATTTTAGAGTAGATTGGTAAGATAAGTTGACTCACCACAAGTTCAACGAATGAACTAAGTTCTGAACATATCATTCTAATTTTGGTACTATTTGGACGAATAGTGATACTTTGACAATATTTTTTTGACAATATTTTAACACTATCTACGTGTCATTCTGTGATTAGTATATGTTAGTGTTTATAATTATTATTATTGAGTATGGAGTAATTTTGAACCATGATGTTAAAATATTATCAAAAAAATGTTGTTAAAATATCATTATCCTATTTGGACTAGTGTCAAAATTTGTAATCTTTTTTTATACTTGACTTAAACTTGTAATGGACCATTTGGCATTCCTCTTTAATCATCATCCTCAAGTATATAATATAAACTTTGTAAAGTAATCCATGGTAATTAATTTATTTTTTCTTAGGTCTTCTTTATTTTAAAAAAATTAAATAAAAAAACCTAAAATCGTTAAAAAAAAGTATATTTAATAATGAAATATTTTAAAATAGAGTAGTTAATTTTTCTGACGTCGTTAAATCTTCAACGACTTCAATTTTATGATCAAGCATTTTAATTAGAGTTAACAAATGTACAATGAAAGCATTTTAACCGAAACTGTATCGAAATAAACTTTTTTATTTTCTAAGCTTAATTTCGTGTACAGAGTCTGTAGAAATACAACTAGCTAGACAATAACGCAGTAAATACAAATGTCATTATTGAGACTAATCGCAATTAATTGCATATATCTGTCAAAATGGACTCCTAATCCATTTTAAGTATTATTATTTTAGATTTTCTCCGGACACATCTCTCTCTCTCTCCAAACATACACTCCCTGAATTCTCTTTCCATGTTTCTCTCCAAATATATACACATCATAATCAACTTAAAATTAAATTGTTTTTTATAATAATAATTATAATTAAATAAATATAATATGTTAGAATAAAAATATCATTATATTTCATTCTTAACATGCAAAAATAAATATAAAAATATAAATTAAACATATTATGATACTTGTTGTTTAGGTTTGTAGGTCGATGTCAACTCTTCTTTTTAATTTCACTTTAAGCAAAGATCAATTTTTTTTTACATTCACTAGGGTCTGATCGAGTAAGAGAGTTACATATAAAAAATACTCAAAGTTAATGAAAATTTGACAATACGCAAAATGAACATAATCAATTTATTATAATGTCTCAAATTTGTATTTCAGTATGAATTTTAGATTAATACCTTCTTACTTACTACTCAAATGATAATAATTTTGTTTAACATAATATATAATTATTTTAAATTAGATATAAAAATATAAATTAGTACAAATAATTGAGTTATATATTTTATAATTAGTAATCATTAATTATAAAATAATTTACTTTAATTTCTAAACTTATAAACACGTCTTTATAATCATTTTAGTTTAACTTTAAAAGATTAAATTACTGATTCACAGCAATTTTTATGGAGGTTCTGAAAATGTGGAATTTAATGTAGTTTCTAAGGTAATAATAATAACTCCTCCCGATGAGACCGTCAAACTAAACAATGTGACGTGATTTTCTTATTTATGCGGTACGGCATGTTTGCATGTTTGCCCATTCCTGAAAAATCTCAACTAATTCCATTTTTATTATTTCACTCAATTTGACTATTCTTTAGGTTGTGCTATACGTCACCTTACAGCAATTAAAGGAGAAGAATAATATCTACATTTACTTCTTAATAAAATAGATAAATATTCGCGGTATTTTTGCAAATAATATTAGATAAATATTTTTAATAGATATTATTTCCTGTTGGTCGGATAAGTATTTAATATAAAAATAATATATATTTTTTAATGTTAAATATTAAAAAAATAATTATAATTGTATAAATATTAAATAATTATAAAATAAAAGTAATCATATTTGAATTTAGAAATAAGTTACAAAAATAAGAAAAAAAAGTTAATATATGTTTGTTAAATTACTTTATTTTTTAATAATTTAAATCAACGGAAAAATATGAGAAGAGAACAAGTATTAGAATGAGAATCTAATGAACATACATAACTTAACATATATAATATTATCTATATCCTGTTAATATATAAATTTATTGTTAAAATTGAGATAAGTTAAACAATACATATTCCTTTTTCATCTTCATTCATAACCGAAGATTTCTTACCATCCCTAGTTCTTATCTATAACTTAGAAATATATATAATTTAAGGTTTTAAATTTTAAGTTAAAATAACATAGTTAAATTTACTGTAATAAAGATATCGAGCAAAATATTCTATATCAGATCTTGGAAACTAGCTATGATACAATATCTTCAATTATTTTAATTTTAAAAAAGAACTTTAAAAATTAAAAATACAAATACATCACTATGTTCATATTTAAAAAAGATTTCTGTTCCATAGAAAAAAAATTATTTAATAAACTTTGACTGTTTTTCACAAATTTTAATTCTAAAAAGTTTGGTAATGGTTGAATGAAATTATTTATTTTGAAAAGTTTTCACTCTGTCAATGGTGTTTTTCTTTTGTTTTGTTTCTTTCTCTTTTATTTTTTCTCGATAAAAAGTAAAGTGTAAAACGTTGGAAGAGAAGGAATGATATAGAAAAATGATACTTTTACACATTAAATTTATTTATTTATTTAAAATTATTCTCTTTTATATTTTAATTTTTATAAATATAAAATTTAATATTTTATAATTATTTTACTCTTAAACTTAATAATATGACACCCTACTATTATTCAGTTATATAATTGAATTGTTAATACATATAGTAGAAAAATGAATGTTTGGAATTTTATCCAGAATGCAGAAGCGGGGCCCGAAATATTTATTGAGCAACTAAAAGAATAATAAAAGTCAAGCGAAGGAATGGATCATTAAAGCAAAAGTCATAATTTAATTACCATTACATCACATTCACAATAATTTTAGAATAACTAATATTTTTTATACAGTTAAACATATGTGTCTTATCAATTTAAAACGGATAATCAATCCTTAAAAATCGTAATTTATATAACTTTTAATCAGTACTTGTTAAAAATGTAATATACTTTCAAATTATCATGTCTATTATTGAACTTGTGTTCTACTATATCTTATCTTCTCAATTCATGTCCTATTTTTAAATGCATAAAATTAATAATAAATATTATGTTTTCCATTCTAAATATTTGGATCCCAAACAACATTATATTTTTAAAATACTGTATATATGAATTGTATTATCGATTTTTTGTATAAAACGATGTATATGAGATGAAGGTAATAAGGGAACAACAAGAATCGTTGCGAAATCAAAAGAAATCAAGTATACTTAATTTTGTGCAGGTGTTTGAAAGTATACTTATTTTTATGCAGGTGTTTGAAATGTTAGTTGTTTTGAGACTCTCCTTCGTAATCAAAGTTCATATAAACTAAACAAATTAAATTAAAGTTGATAACTTGTAGTTGAATCTAATGAAATCCCAGCTCTATGATTATAGAGTATGAATGATCCAGACTGCTCATAAAAGAAACGAGTGATCCATACTCACTATCATGATGAGGATTGAAAGATGAAAATGACATATTAACACAGATTATGTGTATTTTTTTATTGAGTTTAAATTACGTAAGAAACAATTAAATAATAAATCAATAAAAAAATTATATGTATATTTTGTTAAAATGTTTGTATTAAAATATTTTTTTTTTATAATTTTAATGACAAAATAAAGAAATTAATAAAATAATATGTTAAAAGTTTTATATAAATTTAAGATTACAAATAACTGAGTGTAAACAAACTGAGTTTTTGGAGTTGATTTCAAAACTTAAAATTTAATTTTTAACATAACATTTATGAGGAAGATTTTATCTTAATGAAATTTGTTGTTTGTTTCACTTATTATATCGTTATGAAAATTTGTTGACTTTGTTGTTTTATATTATTAGATCACGTGTTAATATTTATTTTCATATTTTATATATCAATTTTTTTTATTTGAGTTAAACTTAAAAGTGTGTATTTCTTTTATAAACAATAAATTAAAATTGCCTAATTTAAATAAAATAAGTAAAATGACAGAGCATATTGCTTTAGGAAAATGAAAAATCTCACATGCTTACAATATCGAAATGTACCAAATTTTTATTTCTTGTCATATAGTGTCTCCTTACTAGTTTGGTTAATAAATAATTGTTCTCTTCCTCCACTTCTTTTATTTCTATAGTTAGTAAAACAAATTAACAAATAATACTTTCTATAAAATATGTTATTCAAGTTATTAAAACTCTCCAAGTAATTCCGGTTTCAAGTTATTAACTTAACAAATATATTAAAAAGTATTTCATAATTTTATAATAACAAAAAATCGCAAAAATCAATTCAAAGTAAAGTATTACTTTATTTCATGTTAAATTAAAATGAAATCGAAGTGCATTTAGCTTTTATATTTACTTTAGATTTTTTTTTTTCAAAAAATCCAATAAAATCAGAGTATACTTTTTCATTAAAAAACATAAAATGATTTTTTATTATTTTAGAAATAAATATTAAGAGATATTTTTCCAATTCAAAGTATAAAATTGTATTTCCTGTACTTATATCCCCCACAAATATTATGTCCCGGATTTCTGTGAACAACGGTCATTAGTATTTTTTTTCTTCAAAATATTAAAATATATTTAAATAAAATATCAAAATAAAATAATTCATATAAGTTAATATAATTAATAAAAAAAATTAACGTGTAATCATTTTAATTTTTTAATAACACGTAAAAAAAACTTGTTTAAGTCTTTAATTGGTAAACTATTTTGTCTTGTTTTAATTTTGCAGGGTGTTAGGATTTAAATGCCATTGGTAGTTACATATTAATATATATATATATATATATATATATATATATATATATATATATATATATATATATATATATAATATAAAAATTGACAAATTGAGTTAAATACAGATAGAAAAACAGAATAGATGGTGATGTTATGTTGATGTAAGTTAGAGTTGAAAGTTCAGTTATATTTTTCTTCAAATGTTTCCTATACTCACACATTAACAGTACCTTAATTTTGTGAAAGCCTGTGACTGGACTCATTTGAATTCACTAGAAACAAAATTCCTTAACTTAACCTTAAAAACAGCAATGGACCTAAAAACACACAAAAGTCATAGCATCATACAGGAGTCACTGTTGTTACTAGCTTCAAATACTTTTGAACTGCGGAATATGTTTGAAAACAAACATTCTCGTACAATACTCTCTTCCTTGAATGTTAAGGTGAGAACTAATTCCTTAGTTGAGAAATTGCAAAAGAATCTCTATTCTTCAAAGCTATGTTTGTTTGCACAGTATATCTCTTGCTTCAGAATTAAGACACACTATTTATCACACCACATCCATTACTCTTCCTATAAATGCATTACATGAAGAGACCTTCATCATACGGACTGTACCATCGTCCACATTTTCCATGTAAGCAACAACTTCAATTTTTGCATTGATTTTATAAAATCTGTAACATGCATATGCATGTGTTGTTGTTGCGAAAAGTAAAAGCTAAATATCTTTCTCTTTTGTTGCAGAATGTCGCGTTTGCTGCATGGGACTCTCAATGTGACCATATACGAGGTTGATACACTGCCAACTCTTAACGACTGCGATTTCAATCTCTGCTGCAAGGTTCGTGCCTTAACCCAAATTCTCCTGTTCTGTTCTTTCGTCAATGTAGTCACAATACATATCGTTTTCCTACTTTTTTTCTCGAGTACACAATAAAAATTTGATATTTTCCTTTCTCTTCATTTACACCACTTAAACAATTTAACCCAGAAGAAAAAAAGGTAAACTAACAGTGTGTTAGTACACACGATAGGACAGTTCAACTTATTTAGAGAATGTAGATGAAATAAAGCTTCTTTAACAGTAAGCTTTGACTTTTACGCTCACAGATATATGATATTCGTAAAGAATTTGTCACCATAATATGAACTACTTTTTGTATGTGTCAAATATAAAGTGTAGTATATAAGGATTATGTCAAGTTTCACTTCTCGTTTTTTGTTCATGTCTGGTTTCAATATTGTAAACAGGGTACAAATCGAAGCGTGAGGAAGAGATTCCTTTCCCAACTTAAGAGTTGTCTGTTCTGTCAATGCCAGGGCCAGCCCGGGGTACCTTAATTTTGGAGACACTTTTTTTTTTATATTTTTTTATGCTTTTTTGACATTTAATTTTAAGCATGGAGCTTAAATTTCCTTCTGATTAGTGTAATTCTTTACGTATAATAACGTTTCGCAGTCTACCCAAACGGGTCTGTATGCAACAATTGATTTACATAAGGCGAGAGTTGGAAGGACTAAAGTGATAAATGATGAACCCTCTAACCCCAGGTGGAATGAGACCTTTCGCATATACTGTGCCCATTTGATCTCCCATGTTATATTCACTGTCAAACAAAAAGACCCCATTGATGCAACTCTAATTGGAAGAGCTTATGTCCCAGTTGAGCAAGTCGTGAACGGTAACATAGTGGACACATGGGTCCCAATACTAGACGAGGATCGTAACCCCATTCCAAGTGACTCTAAAATCCATGTCAGAATGAAATTCTCTAATGTTTTGAATGACATAAACTGGACTGGAGGAATAAGAATTCCGAGTTTTCAAGGAGTTCCCCACACTTTCTTCGGTCAAAGAACTGGTTGCAACGTTACTTTGTACCAAGATGTCCATGTTTCGGATGGTTTTCAGCCGTGGATTCCCTTGTCGGGAAGAAGGAATTATGAGTTTAGGAAATGCTGGGAGGATATTTACAGTGCCATTGTGGAGGCTAGATACTTTATTTATATAACTGGCTGGTCTGTGTACACTGAAATAACCTTGATTAGGAACCCCATGCAGCCCAAGAGAATCACCCTTGGGGAACTTCTCAAGAGGAAAGCTGAGGAAGGTGTTAAGGTTCTTATGCTTGTTTGGGATGATAGAACATCTGTGCCAGACTTCAAGAAAGATGGCTTGATGGCAACCCATGATCAAGAAACTGCTGCTTACTTCAAAGACACAAAGGTGAATTGTGTTTTGTGTCCGCGGAACCCAGATGTTGGAAGAAGCATTGTGCAAGGTTTGGAAACTTCAACAATGTTCACTCATCACCAGAAGAGTGTAGTTGTTGATAGCCAATTTGTTGGTGCTGCGGTGGGACAACGACAAAAGAGAACGATAACAAGTTTTGTTGGTGGCATTGATCTTTGCGATGGGAGATACGATACTCAGGAACATCCTCTATTTTCAACTTTGGACACAGTGCATAAAGGTGACTTCCATCAGCCAAATTTCCCAGGTGCTTCCATCAAGAAAGGTGGTCCAAGAGAGCCATGGCATGATATTCACTGCAAGTTAGAAGGGAGTGTTGCTTGGGATGTTTTGTTCAATTTTCAACAAAGGTGGGAGAAGCAGGTTGGGAATCAGTTCCTATTCCCTTCGAGCATGCTTAACGAATACTTTGTCCCTCGATCCACTGCGGCAACGACAAATGATAATGACACATGGAATGTTCAGTTGTTCAGATCCATTGATGGTGGTGCAGCTTCTGGCTTCTCCCCAGACCCAAAAGTTGCAGCTGAATCCGGCCTTGTTAGTGTGAACAACAACATCATTGATAGAAGTATTCAAGATGCATATATAAATGCTATTCGAAGAGCCCAAAACTTCATCTACATTGAAAACCAATATTTCCTTGGGAGTTCATACGCCTGGCAAGCATCTGATATAGTAGTTGAGGATATTGGTGCATTGCATCTTATACCAAAGGAGCTGTCATTGAAGATTGTTAGCAAGATTGAAGCAGGGGAAAGATTTTCTGTGTATGTTGTCATACCAATGTGGCCAGAAGGCATACCTGAGAGTGATTCAGTTCAAGCAATACTAGACTGGCAAAGGAGGACAATGGAGATGATGTATGCTGATATAGCTCAAGCCATTCAAAGAACTGGAATTGAAGCTCACCCAAGAGACTACTTGACCTTTTTCTGCCTTGGAAACCGTGAGCGTCAGAAATATAGCGAGTACACTCCTACTGAGGCACCAGAACCGGACACTGATTACAGCAGAGCACAAAAGTCTAGGCGATTCATGATCTATGTTCATGCCAAGATGATGATAGGTAAGGGATCCAACCCAAGAACGCTTGTTTATACGTTAAATTTTTTAGTACTTTTATACTTGGTCGTGACATGAGATTAACAAGGTGTGGTGATTCTTGCTTCCTTCAGTTGATGATGAATACATAATCATTGGTTCTGCGAACATAAACCAAAGATCAATGGATGGAGGAAGAGACAGTGAGATCGCGATGGGTGCATTCCAGCCACGGCATTTAGCGTGTAATGGGCCACCCAGAGGACAGATATATGGATTTCGACGTGCACTGTGGTATGAACACCTCGGAGATGTTAATGATAGTAGCATTTTCGACGATCCTGAAAGGGAAGAATGCATGAAGCTTGTGAATCATCTTGCTGAAACCAACTGGGCTCTGTACTCTGAGCAAACTTTTTATGAGAATATAGAATTTCACCACCTCATGCGTTATCCCATAGAAGTAACCAACCATGGAGCCATAACGAACCTTCCAGGGCTTCAATATTTTCCTGACACTGAGGCTCGGATTTTGGGTGCCAAATCAGAGTATCTTCCTCCAATTCTCACCACTTAGCTCATAAACCATATGTAATTACTTGTTGGGAAGACGGTGTCGAAGAATTGAATGTATGTTCATGTAAATGTTTGTTCTTACCATTTCTATCATAATAAATGTAACTTGTTTCTAAGCACGACTCTTTCTTCGTAACACAAGTTAGATTTAAAATGAGTCTTTGGGGAGGCAGGGAGATGAGTAGGAAATACATGGAGAGCACTCTTTGACTCTGCAAAGGTTAAATTACTTGCAATGGCAAGAGGGGTCCACCTTATGTGATAAATGGTTGGGAATGAGTTCAAATGTTACTTGTTAATTTTGTAGTTGACCCACAAGTTCTGTCTCTCTTTCAAATCCTTCAAAACAACCTTATCTTAGTGGAGGAAGTTCGAACCACAATCTCTCCCACCGTTCATTCTACTTTTATCACTAAATCAACCTTATAGTTTCTACATCAACTATTAATAGTAAGCAAAATTTGGAGAGACATGTGGCTACAATAATCAGGACAGTTTGGAAAATATAGAAATATGATAATCTTTAAGCAGGGAAAGGGAGATCCAAAGGAAATTTTTGGTCTAGCTCAAATTACGACATGGTCTTGGATTAACATGAAATTCCTATTGTCAATTTCTCTAATAGTGATAGGTATTTTTACCTTGTTTTGTGTTTAAAATCTTTGAAAACTGGTAGCTTTGTATTGTTTCGAGTGTTTAAGTGGCTAGGTTATGCTTTAGTTATACAACGGACCAAGCATGATACATGGACAATGTGAAAACCATATTTTAAAACCCTTAAATGAATTCAAAGGGAATAAGGACGTAGTGACGATCTTTTGGATATGTTGAACTTATTTCTTCATTTATAATATAGTTTTATCATTTGTGTACTTTGGATATGTGTGTGGTTATGTACTATATTCAGGGTAGACAATGAATTGCAATTTCTTTGAAGGTGGTGATGTTAGCCCTTTTCCACTTATCTTTCTGTATCCAGGATGGACAATGATTTAATAATCTTGTTCAATTTTTTGTTAAGACTCATGATGTTAGCCCTCTTGCATTGAGAATGCAACAAAAGACATGGAGATTCCATAGTATTTGAAAAAATGATGTCGCTATTGATGACTGAAGAGACAATTAGTTCAATTGGAAACATATCGACATTTAATATACGAAGGACTTACTGTAATAATTATTTATCAACAAGAAAAATATATGATTAGTCAAAAATGTATGATTTTGAAAATTTCAACAATTTGTTTAATTGATAAAATAATAATCCGGACCTTGTTGATATTTCAATTCCAACTACCGATGATGCTATAACTTCAATTCGATTAATTCTTAACAGATTAGCTTTTATAATTCTTAAAGCTCAATGTAAATATATACGAAATTCTTGATTAATAATAAGATAAAAAATTCTTGAATTGACTAACTATCATTTTTTAAAGGATTAAAACACTTCACAAATACTTTACTATATTAATTAATTAATCTTTTGCTTTTAAAAAAAAATAACTCGTATTGATAAGTGGATAGTTTAATTAATTGTTAATATATTTAACATTTTTATATGGAGATATTAAATTAAAAAAATTATAACTAAAGGTTTTAATGATAAAAATATCTCAAAAATTATAAAAGTTGAAATAAATTGTTCTCGTATAAAGAAAATAGTGAAGGGAACACTGACTTGAACATGTTTAAACAAAGCTTCAAATTTCTCCGTAAATACTGTTGTTAGGAGATAAAGATAAATATTAAAAAAAATCACGTCTAATTTTAGTTTGCGAAGACATTTTTATTTTAATTTTACAAGTATTTTCCAGAACAAAATGTAATAAATATTGTGAAATTAAATATAATATATAGAAAGTTAGAGTGGAACCATGCTCATAAATGAATGTGGAGTATTGTTCTAAAGGAAATGAAGAATCTCGCTTGCATAACTTCATTTTCCTTCACAAATTAAAAATGTGTTCTCGCTGAGATAGCTTTGCAAGTTGAGTGCCCATGGTGAGATATAGGTACACGCATTCAACACACTTACTATTCAATCTAATTAAAAAAATTGGGTAGGGTTGGAGCTAATTATTGAATTTATGTTATTATATCTTATCCAATTCAATTATTGAGATGGATTGGATTAGATTAATTGAGTGAAATTTTTTTATTAAAATTTTAAATTTTAAGTTGTTTTTTAGATTTTTAAAATGATTTATTTAAAAGTAAATTATATTATTATAATATTTTAATAATTTAATATTTAAAATATATATTTAGTTAATGAAAGAAGGAAATAAATAGAATATTTATATTATTATTATTTAATCATTTTTATCAGTTGGATTTCATGTTAAGTGAATATAACTCACCCCTAATGGTAGTAGATTAAGTTAGATTGAATTATATTAGACTATATTTAACCTAATCATAAACAAACCCATTTGGTTTGGATTTAGAGAGATTTAATGAATGTGTTACCCAAAAAAATAACGAGGGTGAGGTTTTTTTTAATACTTCCTAATTTTAATTTGTGTAGACACTATAATATCCTCTTTTTTAACTAATTTCCATAAAATACTTCGTATTCTATTTTATTAGTTGATATTAAAAAAGTTAACAATTTGATATCTTTAATATGATCTTAAATATTCATATGATACATCTAATATAATAATACAAAAGTTATTCTAATGGCCTAGAAAATAACATTTTAAAAATGACTAGTGAGATTCCATTTTAATATTAAAAAATTTTAATATAAATAGTTTTGTTATCAATGAATTTTATTATTTTAAAACACAACACTATAAATTACTTCTATAGAGATTTTTATGTAAGAGTTCTCTTATTTTTCTCAGAGTTCTTCGACTTCTCTCTAAGAGTTTTTCCTCTCTTAAAAATTTTTCTTTTTGCTTGTTAGATTGAAAAATTGACACTGTAAGATTGATCTGTGTGATAAGTGTGATCTATTGAATTGTGGTTAGGTTCTTAAATTACATGAATAAATTGTATGTTGAAACGTGAAAATGTTGTTTGTTTGGTGTTGCGAATGAAATTGTTGAGTTAGTGAAGATTATGCAATCTGAAATTTGGTATGTTTTGACATTTGTGACTGTTGTTAAACTAAATTTGCAAGGCTGGAATGACATAAATATGAATAATTATGGAGACTCGGTGGGTGAAGCCAAAGTCCAAGAGCTTCTAACTTAGTTGTTAATGGACGAGGATATACTCGTTGGGTAAAGACAAAGTCAGATAGCTCTCTAATTTAGTAGTAGTTGAGCTAGATAAGTCTCACTAGGCAACTTTTGGGAAAATTAAGTCTATAACTCTATTGGACGAGCTATCTAGTTGTTGAATTATGTTCATGTTAAGCGAAATTAATATAATCTAATACTATTTTGTGTTTTCTAATATATTTATTATAAGACTATGGTGTTAAAATGGTAGTTTCTTTAATAAAATAGGAAAATAAAATTATATATTATATGTATTTTATCCATGCATATGAAAATAATTTGTATATATTTTTACAAATCATTTACAGATAGTTTCATAAGTAATATTATCCACGGATATCTTTTCGTGTAAGTTTACTTATACGCCTATATTAATATGAATTTTTTATATATATAATATGTGGATAATATCCCATTACATATGAATTTTATGCATTAGATTCGGATTTTGAATTTTCTTGATGGAATATATATATATATATATATATATATATATATATATAATATATATATATATATATATATATATATATATATATTTTATTATTTATTTTTTTTTTTTTGTAGTGGTAACTTATAACTTCGTCCGGATCCAGAATTTGAAATGACAGATATCTTGTAAATTGAATATCTCATTAGAAAATGGATTTTATAAGATGGAATTAAGATTAAATTAGAACTTATGATCATTAATCATCTCGTTCACCAACATAGTCGCAGAATACTAGGTGGAAGGTGAAAAATCTTAGTCTTAGAAATATAAATACATAAATGAGATACACACTTTATCTTGAAGTCATCTTTTTATGCCCTCGTTATAACATGCTGGCTCCTTGACTCTTTAAGTTTCTGACTTGCATGGGAAAACTTATTCGTTTTCCTCCTTGTTTGGTCCCAGAAAACAAAAGTTGAAAAGATCTAATTTTTCAAATCAATATAATTTAACGATTCTTCCCAATTTGACTAAACCATAAGGAGATCTTATTGATATTCCTGAGTGAGTTTTGGGTGTTTGGTTTTGGAACAATTTAACGGAAGTAAATAAACCCAGAAACTGGGATCCAAGATCACTTGCCTAGCCTTTGCCTCAAAGGAAACATAATACTGGTTGCTTCACTTTGATGATTAGTGTTGCTCATTTTTTACTTTTCGAACTACAGCAAAGATTTGATGATCGGCTAAACTTGCATAACTTAAGTCAAAGACCTAATCTATGCAAAAAAATGGTAACTTGGGTGGTGGACAAACCCCATTATACCTTGTCAAAACGGGCTTCTAGTCCGTTTGAAGGAGGCAAACGCTTCTTACAAAACAAGGAGAGAACTGATTCTGGTTTTTGGTTTTGTTCTCCAAACACATCTCTCTTTCTTCAAACAGAACATTCCCAAGATTCTCTTTCCACCTCTCCCTCTCTCTCTCTCTCTCTACATTTATATACATCATTGTCAACTTACAAAAGCTAAAATTTTATTTGACTGAATTTGATTACCCTCTATGGTTATGGTGCAGATATCATAGAAGGTAACAAATATAAAGTGTGAAAGAAAATGCCTGAGCTGCTACACGGGATTCTTAAGGTAACCATAGATGAAGTTGATAGGCTGCATACTGGATGTCATTTGGATTTCTGTCAGAAGGTATAAAACTCTTTAGCTTTCTGTCACAAGCTTTTGTTCATGTCAATGCCTTCTGCATTAATTTTCAGAGAAATTAACGTGCTTATGCTCTTTGACTGTGTTTCTTTTTCCTTCTTTTTATTTGCTTCAAAAAACATTGGAACAAAGGGCACAACACACAAGGGTAAGAGATTTCTAGCCCAAGTCAAGGGTTGTCTGCTGTGCAGGCCTGAGGTATGTTAACCAATAAACAGCTTTTCAATCTTTTAACAATTGCCCACATTACTTTTTTCACTTTTTCATATTAGTAAATTTATGAGATTGGTTTGGCTTCGAAATTTAAAAACTTGAGAATATGGGAATGCAATGTTTGTGTTTTTGTTACAGGTTTTAAAATATTACTTGTGGAATTATTGATTTTGGAAAAAGTAGAATAATGGGTTTTATTTTATTTTTTATTTCTATGATGGGCTTTTGAGAAAGTAATATTTTCATTTAAACGAGAGAAGTTATTTTGTACCGTATTTACAATTTTCACGTTTATCCATTTTTTGTTTCAATTATTTTCAATTTTAAAAAATAATCCTAAAAGCATTTAAATTTTAAAAATCATATTTTAAGTTTATTTATAAATATAATTTTAATCATGGTGTTTATGAAAAAATAACTTATATATTGAAACGTTTATAGAAGTAAATAGACAAAAAAAATAAAATGATCTTTTTTCACATTAACTCAAACATAAATTAAATTTATAAAAGTCTTCAGATATTAGTTTATCTAAAAGTTTTTCATTTTACTAATACATAAATTGATTTTAAGTTGTGAATTTTTTTTGTAAAATATTTATAATGCAGAAGTCTGAAAGTCACGCCATGGAATTTTTGAAATTATAAGAACCAGATCTCGTAAAGAACACCAAGTTTTAACAATAAAATACAGTATTTCATAAATAAATTATTTATTTTTAAATTATAAAAATTGAAGTACACATATAAAAAATTATAAAATATAGGAGTGATCAGCCTGTTTAAAGTAGAATAAATGTGAGTTAACTTTTTAAAACGCCCTTATATTGTAGACGGGACAAGTGTTTAGAAACAAGTTTATTAAAAAAATGTGACAATTACTTTTTCAGAAAAATATGATTTTGGTTGGAGTTTGTTTGATGAAATTGAATTTAATCATTAATCTTCAGATGAATTAAATAATTTAATTAACCTGTGAGCAAGATGAAAATAACATTATGGGGAGATGCAGAATTATTTTTTCAACAATTTTAAGAATGATAAACCAAAACTAATTTTGACAAGTGAGGGTACTAAGAGTAGAATCTTGTTCTGTTTAATGGAAACATGTGAAAACTTGAGGAAGATTGTTGGAACAAGATTGTATGCAACAGTTGATTTAGACAAGGCAAGGGTTGGACGAACGAGAATGATAGGAAACCGACCCTCAAACCCAAAGTGGAACCAGGACTTCGAAATCTACTGTGCACATCGTATCTCAAACATCATATTCACTGTCAAAGATGGCAATCCAATCGGAGCAACTCTAATCGGAAGAGCCTATGTCCCTGTGGAGCAAGTTCGTAAGCGCCCCATAGTTAAGAGATGGGTTGAGATATTAGACGAAGAAGATCGTCGTCCCGTGCCGGGTCACTCCAGAATCTGCGTCAGCGTGAAATTCACCAGCGTCACTCAGGACCCAACATGTTCATGGTCTCAGGGAATTCGCATGCCATTTTCTGGAGTTCCTCGTACATTCTTCAATCAGAGAGAAGGTTGTCATGTTACTTTGTACCAGGATGCTCATGCCCCGCGTGGCGTTGGTGTTGTCCCATACATTCCAATATCCGAAGGAAAAGACTACTTGCCCGCAAGATGTTGGGAGGACATTTACACTGCCATTATGGATGCTAAGCATCTTGTTTACATAACTGGTTGGTCTGTTTACACTGAAATAGCATTGGTTAGAGACAAAGAGGAATCAAATATCACCCTCGGGGAGTTACTTAAGAAGAAGGCTGACGAAGGTGTTCGAGTTCTTCTGCTTGTTTGGAAAGACAGAACTTCTGTACCAGAATTGACCAAAGATGGCTTGATGGGAACTCATGATGAGGAAACTGCTGCTTATTTTAGAAACACAAAGGTGCATTGTTTTCTGTGTCCACGGAACCCGGACGATGGGAAAAGCATGATTCAAGGATTTCAAACATCAACTATGTTCACTCATCACCAAAAGAGTGTGGTCGTTGATGCAGGTTTTGTAGGGTCATCACAGAAGCGAAGTGTGGTGAGTTTCATAGGTGGCCTTGATCTTTGTGACGGGAGGTATGACACCAGGGACCATCCTCTATTTTCAACTTTGAATACGGTGCATAGAAACGATTTCCATCAACCAAACTTTCCAACTGCTTCCATTGATAAAGGTGGTCCAAGAGAGCCATGGCATGACATTCATTGCAAGCTAGAAGGCCCTATTGCTTGGGATGTTCTGTACAACTTTGAGCAAAGGTGGGAGAAGCAAGTTGGGAAGGAACTGCTATTCTCGCTTGATGATCTTGATGACATTCTAGTCCACCCTTCTGTCGCACAAAAATCAGAACTGGGAGAAGAAGACACATGGAATGTTCAGCTGTTTAGATCCATAGATGGTGGTGCTGCTTTGGACTTTCCCCAAGCCCCGAAAGAAGTTGCTGCATTAGGCCTTGTTAGTGGGAAAGACAATATGATTGAGAGAAGTATTCAGGATGCCTACATTAATGCTATTAGGCGTGCAAAAAACTTCGTCTACATTGAGAATCAATACTTCTTAGGGAGTTCTTATGCTTGGCACCCAACTAATGACTTTGTGATTGAGAACATTGGTGCTTTGCATCTTATACCAAAGGAGTTGACATTGAAGATTGTGAGCAAGATTGAAGCAAAAGAGAGGTTTTCTGTGTACATAGTGATCCCAATGTGGCCTGAAGGTGTACCTGAAACTGAGTCGGTTCAAGCAATATTAGATTGGCAGAGAAGAACCATGGAGATGATGTATTCCGACATTGCTGATGCCTTAGCAAAAGTCGGCATTCAAGCACACCCTCGAGATTATTTGACATTTTTTTGCCTTGGCAATAGGGAGCATAAGGAACCGGGAGAGTATACTCCTCCACAGGAACCAGAGCCTGAGAGTGACTACAGAAGAGCACAAAATTCTAGGAGGTTCATGATCTATGTCCATTCCAAAATGATGATAGGTATGAGATCAAACACCATTATGTTAAAGTTAAACACTTTCCACTGTTGTTCCATGTTTGGTAAAGATTTAACAAATCATTAACAGTGTGTATCGGTTCCCTCAGTTGATGACGAATATATAATCGTTGGGTCTGCTAACATAAATCAAAGATCAATGGAGGGTTCAAGAGACAGTGAGATTGCAATGGGTGCATTCCAACCACGTCATCTAGCATGGAATGGAAGACCCAGAGGGGAGATATATAGATTCCGACGTGCACTATGGTATGAGCACCTTGGGGACCATGGTTTTGACTCAAAAATCTTCGACAACCCAGAACATTTGGACTGCATAGATCTTGTGAATAGGCTTGCCGAGGAAAACTGGGACATGTACTCAAAGGAAACATTTGATCAAGTTAGAAATTTTCACCACCTCATGCGCTACCCTATACATGTAGCCCACGATGGAACCATAACAACCCTTCCAGGGTTTGAACATTTTCCTGACACCAAAGCTCGGATTTTGGGTTCCTATTCATATTTCCTTCCTTCAATTCTTACCACCTAACAGTACCTATCCAAGTAATGATAGGAAAGACGGTCAAGAGAAATAATGTACATTTTCACCTCCTAGTTAGCATTACATCATTGCATTTTTAATAAAAAAAATGAAATTTTCTAATTTCAATTATTTTCTTCATCCAAAAAAATTACAAATTTTGCTAAAGTTGACCGAGTATAGTATTGCTTCATCATCATGAATCAAACTCAAAGCGCTAATTCAAATCATTAATAGTCTTGCTTTTTCTAGAGTCAACACAATAGACTAATGCATTAGAGAGGAGAGTCTCGTAGTTTAAGTACATAATTAATTAGTTTATTTTACTCTGAACTTTTTTATTTTAGTAAGAATTTGACTACGCTTTTATGTGAATTTATTTAAATTCAATTCACGTTTTAAATTTTGTGCTTCTTTTTTCGGTAAGAAGTGGGGTAGTTTAACCAAAATACTATTAATGAACATTAAAAGTTGTGATGTGATGCGTTAGCAATTTAAAAAATTACCTCTAATTTGTTAATTATAGTATATCATGCTAGAGATTCTTCTTAGCATTCTGGTGAAGAATCGAAAGCTGTTATTGCTAACCCCATCTCAATTTCCAATTTGAGGACATAAAAAATTCTGTTGATGAGTTTGAGGTTTCTGACTGAAGTGGTTGTTGATTCTATTCCAAAATTTATCCCTTTTTCTGCAAAATTGTTATCATTTGAAACAAAAATGCCAACAACTAGAACAGAGGCTTTTATCCTCTTTATTATTTGCTATAGTACTATTTTGCTTTATTAAATTCAGAGAGAGAAGAGATTCTCTTTGCCTCTTCATTTTTCTCAAATAAACTGAAAATAAAAGATTGTGCATGCATGTTACTGAATTATCTTCGTTCTGGATTTGGATTTTGAGGTGATAGATCTGCTAAGAATTCCGTAGATGCATATCTGTGGATATGTTCCACCTTGGCTCTGTCAGATTCTCGCTTGCATGGGGTAAATTATTTGTTCCCTCTCTCTCTCTCTCTCTCTCTCTCTCTCTCTCTCTCTCTCTTTGTTCGGTACCAGAATTCTTTAAAAAAAAAAGATTGTATTTTTCATATCAATACACTTGTACGATTCTGCCAAATTTGAGAAAACCGTAAGGAGATCCCTCTAATAGATATGTCGTTTGCGGTCCTGAGTGAGCTTTGGGCGTTTGTTTTTGGAACAATTTAGTGGGAGTAAATGAAGTCAGAAATTGGGATCTAACTTTTCAAATTATTGGAAACTGAAAGTTTGATCTTTTTAAACTGTTTTACCACTGCTGAGTAATTTAATTTAAGGTTTTTCTCTTTAGTTTTTAGTAATTGTTTAATTATATGGAAATCTTTGCTTGTACTGGCTTGCTTTCTGATGTAGCGTGAGATCTGGTGATCAGGGAAATTTGAAAAAGTTTACAGTTTGTTGCTCTTTCTCGTGTTCCTCAGAATCTCGCAACATTAAACATAGAATTTCGCTGCCCTATTGAGTTTCGTGGTATTCTAGGTTTTGTTTGTTAGCTCAATTGAGAAGATGCTATGTGAACAAAACTGCTATGCCTTTTTTTCCGTTTTGCCATGCTTGCTTTAGTTCTTTTGTCTGCCATGGAAAAGATAAGGCTCCAATTACCAGGGGAGTTTCAATGTAAGGAGAAATTTTATCTTAAGCCTGGTACTGCCCTTCTTGATTTTATCTTGCTGTCCTTGAAATTTTTTTGTTTACTCCAATTTATAGCTGATAACTTTATCATTTTCATATGTTGCTCCTCTGTTCTTCCATTTTTATTGCTGTAGATTGCTTGACTGTAGTATGTAAACAGAAAATCTGAAATCCAATGTCTGTTTCTTATAATGTAAAGGAGAAGGACACTAGTTATAGGAGTAAATTCATACTTGTTCATTATGCTAATTGGTCTGAGAAAGCCTCCACCAAAAATATCATACCAAAATAACGAGGGAATCAAAGTGGGTTGTTGCATCCTCTCGCTTTTACATTTCCTCAAAGTATTGATTAGGTTGAATGAGAACTAAAATACAGTAGATGGACTGAACGGCCATATGCTAGGTTGAGTTATTCAACTTAATTTTTAACTGGTACATTGAATTCTTTTGTCACAGAATCGTCTTCTTTTAATCAAAGGTAGACTGATTATATGGTTAATAGTTTGTCTTAATCAAGCTTGTGGTTAAATCTGCTTTGTAACAGAGCAGAGGTTGTCTGGGATGTCTCCCAGCTCCACCTATAATTAAAGGCCAAGGAACGAACAGAGACATATCAGAAGATTTTTGGAGCAGCAGTGCTTTGGAAATAGATCTGAGGGCATTTCAGTCCCAGAAAAGCATCTCATCAATTATCATACCTTCTGATCCTCAAAGTAGCTCTGGCATTCAGATTGATTCTCCTGAATTTGTAAATGATGGCAAGTATTTTGTTATATTCAGCCTATCTTTAATCTTTATTGGCTTATTGGTTAGTCTCATTATCTAAGGGTGCTTTTCATCTTGTATCACCTTGGGAGTAGCCATTTCTCTGATGCGGAGACAATCTTGCTCAAACTGTTGATAGAGTCGTGCCAGACTTATTTGCTAACTGTCTCATATCTTAGTATTTACATGGAATTTTCAATTTCAAAACCCTGACCATGAGGGACAGTTACAATTCCAATGCCTTGAAATAGCTTGAATTCCACACTTTTATGCTGGTTCTGCCATGCAACTTTCACTTTAAGCTTTTGTGTTACTTTTTATTCTCTTGTTTCTCTCTCTCAGGCACTGATTGTCTACTCCTTTATTTTTGTACCTTTTTCTTGTAAACTGTGTTTTCTTTCAAGTTGATTTAATCTCTTTAATTACATGTAACGACCATATATGGAACTTGAAGTTCAAATCTAGTTTTCTGGATTTCCCTTGATCCACACCGTCTCTGATTTTGTTTTTATTTAACAGGGTTTGTTTCAATCTTTCATTTTTGTACACTTTCTTACATATCTCCAGCTGATTATTATTACATTATATGCAGGTCTTCTTCTCTGGAACCAAATGAGGCGACACTGGGTTAGAAATAGAAGGCCCCAGAATAAGAAAGAAGTTAGAGAACCTGTAATAAGGTAAATAAATATACAAGCAGATCTATAGTATTGCATGATTTCTAACTTTGATCCGTTGTTCCTTGATCTGTGCTTGTTATTGTGTTGAAAATTTTATTGTTTTGACCATAAAAATCTTCTGCTGTGACTGTAAGTAAAAAATTGCATGGATAAGGTGGAAGATGAGGAAATTGATGGAGAGGTGGAATTGGTGAATAACTATAGGATTCAATTCAGTGATAAAAGTCATTTCTGAAAATGTTTGTTAAGTTCTAATTCTAGAGTTTTGACTTTATAGTTGGAATGCCTCTTATGAGAGTCTAATGGGAACCGACAAGGCTTTTCCTCGGGCAATTCCTCTTGGAGTAAGTTCTTGCATGCATTGGATTGTCTCCTCTCATGTCCATGTACATGACAGGTCATGTACAAGTTTAGTGTCTATTTCTCTCTTTAATAATTTTAATCCAGCCCCACTCATTTATAATGTCTATCAAGAAAGAAATAGATGCAAACACATGACTTTGTCCTATAAAACTGAAACATTTGCAGATTTCTTCTCATCCATGAACAAGGATTCGGGAAATGCTCCTAACTCATTATAATATCATAACCTGGCAGGAAATGGTTGACTTTCTTGTTGATATTTGGGAGATGGAAGGATTATATGACTAAGCAGACAAAACAGGGTTTTTTTCCCCTTAGATTTTGCAGAAGGAGCGAGGTAGAATCTGTTCATCCTACTGTATCCCCACTGGATAATTCTACAAAAGCTAAATGGGTTAACTCTTAACTAATTGGGTTTATTTTTTCTTCTGGGGTCGTCATTTCTGCGTAATCAAGGAGGTGATTCATAGAAATTTGTTAAACCTGTTTTTACTATTTGTAAATATAGTTAAATTTATGCTACTCCTCCAATTTGTTTTATGTAGTTCAAGGTTCTCATATAATCACCATGCGTATACGTTAATGATACTTTTTTTTATGGTGCAATTATTATTAAGAACTTGACTTTCATAAGATGAAAGGGTGTATATAAACTTGTAATTATTTATTGAAAAGAAGTGTTTGATATTATAATAAAATCATAGTCAGATAAAATAAAATGCTGAAAAAAAGTATTGTTTTAGAATAAAATGATTTATATTTCTTAAAAGATCACGAGAAGATATGTGGAAGAAAGATCCACAGAGAATATGATTTAGTGACTCTATTGTTGCATAGGACATGGATTTTTGTTTGTTTTATTCTATTCAACTTGTTGCAGAAGTTAATTGGGCCACTATTGCTACATAGATATATACAAAAGGATATTATGAATTCATTACGAAACAACTAAGAAATTTACAAGTGCTATATTCGAGTTCTTGAAAAGAATCCTTGGTTGTCTTAGATGCATATCATAAGAAATTAGAGAATATTTCAACCAATTCAACACTTTTTGGCCTTTTTTTTATTTCATCTTCTTTTTGTTTACAACGTGATTCATGAAACTTATTTTCAGGATTATGATTTTTCTTATTTATTTGAAATGCCTCCGGATAAAATTGTGTACAAGAAATTATAAAACAAAGATAAAATCAATTTAAAACTCATTAACATAATATCTCTGTATTCGACAAATAAAATATATAGTATTTAGAAGTAATTTACCTCCAAGATCTCATCCTGCACCTCCAAAAATTTCAATTTTATCCTTCTGACATCTCATCATCATCCTGCACCTCCAACTTTTTCAAAACTTTATTTTTAACTTTAATAAATATTTTTCCATTTTCTTTTCTTTTTTATTAAAAACAATCTTCACTATCTTAATAATAATTTAATTTAATTTATTTTAAAATTTAAATATTATTTAAAATAATTTTGTATTTTAATAATTATTAAAATATAATTTATATTATAATAATAGTTATATTAAAAACATAAAAATAAAATAATAAAAATAATAAAAATAGTAATAATAATAAATAATAATAAAAATAAATTTGATTTAATATATTCAAATATATTAAATTATAATAAAATATTAAAATAAATTAAATAATTATTAAATTTTAAATAAAAATGAAAAATTTAAAAAGTTTATTTATATATTAAAATCTATAAAATATGTTAATACTTTGCTTTTTATTTAAAATTTAATTAATATTAAACTTAAATAAAAATTATAATATTACTTATTATATTTTTATATTTTAATAATTAATAAAATATAATTTATATTTTTAAAATAGTTCTATTAAGAAAATTCAAAAATAATAACTAAAATAAAAATAAAAACAATACTTAAAATCATATTTAATATATTTAAATATATTAAATTATATTAAAATATTAAATTTAATTTAATAATTATTAAAATTTTAAAAAAATAAAATTTTGAAAAATTTGTTAATCGGATATAGATATCCGATAAGTTATAAATCGGATATGCATATCCGATAAAGAATGTTTTTAAAATTTTATTTTATATATAAATTTTAATAATTATTTAATTTAATTTAATATTTTAATATAATTTAGTATATTTAAATATTTTATTTAATATAATTTTATTTATTATTTGATAAATAACTGTTTTAAAATTTTGTTTATTATTTAAATTTTAATAATTATTTAATTTAATTTAATATTTTAATATAATTTAGTATATTTAAATATATTAAATATTTTATTTAATATAATTTACTTTTTTTTTATTTTTATTTTTAATTATTTTATTTTTATATTTTTAATATAATTATTATTATAACATAAATCATATTTTTATAATTATTAGAATATAAAATTATATTAAATAATATTTGAATTTTAAATTTAGTTATTATTAAGGTGATATAGAGTTTTTTTAACAAGAAAAAGAAGAAAATAAAAATATATTTATTAAAATTAAAAATAAAATTTTCTATAAAGTTAATGGTGTAGGATAATGATGAGATGTCAGAAAGATAAAATTGGAATTTTTGGAAGTGCAGGATGAGATCTTGGAGGTGTAGGATGAAACACTCTTATTTTAATGGACTTGTTAATGATCAGGTTATTGGGCCTATCTTCAAATTTAGGCCCAAAACTTTAAAATGTGTTGTTGGTGAAAGAAAGAGACTACCAGCCGAAACTAAACTTTAGGGAAAAACAAGAAACATGTTTAACATTATATATTTTAATTTTTTTGGTCATTAAATATTGTCATTTACTTTTTATTTGGCTCTTATATATTTTCAGTATACAAGAAGCATCCTTATATCCCACCCCGTATTACTTTTCAATCAGTAAAATAAAAGTAAAACAATACTCGTACTTATTATATAAAAAAATTTACATAATTGTTTAATTTCATGTACTTATTGTATAAAATAATAGATGTACTTATTATAATAATTCCTTTTAAAACACACGACGCATATATTTATTAATTTCTAAAATCAGCTACATATGATTTTTATACTCTACTTTTTTTAGTTTATTTATGCTTTTTATATTTATTATATTTCTCTTCTTAAAAAACATTACATATCCATTAGAATGTTAAACGATATTCTTTTTCAAATTAAAAAATGTTGTAGAAAGAAACTTATTTTAAGTACGCATGAATGTTAATGTCAATGGAATTTTGAAGAAAGAAAATTTGTTGGTGCACTGACAGTGACAGTTGAAGTGGCATGAAAAAAGTGTTATTTTCTCTGTCAAAGACTTATAGCAGCAAGCCACGGTGATGTTGCTTCATGGCCAACACTAGCACAATCAAAGAGTAAAAACAACAAAAGATAAGAATAAGAACGCGTTAGACAGAATATTACGTTAGGATAACGATATTTTGACAACATTTTTTTACAATATTTTAATATCATTTATGTGTATTTCTGTGATTGGTCCATGTTGATATTTATGATTATTATTATTAATTGTGGAGTAATTTTGGATCAATCACAAAATGACACACATAGATGGTTAAAATATTGTCAAAAAAATATTGTCAAAATATCATTATCCATTATATTATTATCAGATCTTATGACGATTAGTTTCATATTAGAAGAGAAAAATTTCCAATAATTTATATGGTCCTAAAAATTAATATTTAGTGAAAATTTGAATTACAATAGTTATTAAAACTTTGTTGTTGAGAAAAATCTTATCGAAAGTAATAAAGGAGGTATTATAAAATATAATTTAGATTTGTTGAAAAATGAGGAAAGAAGTGTGAAAGAGATAACTGTAGCCTCCAAAGTGGACTTGAATGCCCTGAACAAGTTTCTTGATTTCAACGTGTTTTATTGATCAATGGTAATAACATGGTCAAGCCATTACTATCTTATACATAAAGATAGATTGAGCTCAAATTGTTCCGTTTTACAAAATTTGAACTCAAATTATATAAGATTATGACAAAGCTCTAGTTATCACCATTCTTAACAAGTTACATCCAGTACTTTAACTCTTTAGGTACAGAATAGATCTTTACTTTTATTAGTTTATTTTTATATTATTATTATTATTATTATTTTCATTTCTCAGATCTCTTTATTTATTTTCTATTTTCTCTACTATTTTTAAGTTGTATAAAGTTATTTTTGTAAAATCCATAACATATTTTCCTTTTTCATTGTTCTTTCTTTTATTCCATTTAAAAACTTCTCTCTCCTTCTTACACTAGTACACTAAGAGGATACTGCACCGGTTACTTTTGCTTTTAGGCACCGGTTCTACAACCGAGGCATATACCGGCGAGGTAAAAAGATTAAACTTTATGTCTCGGTTATAGACCGGGATAAAATGAGACAAGAATATGCCTCGGTTCTTAGATAACCGAGGCAGTAGAGTGTATTTTTTTTTTTATTTTTTCGTACTGACTCTCTTTCCCGGTTCATTCATTTCTCAGTTTATTCATTTCTCAGTCATTCTCTCATATGCCAAACAAATCCAAATCCAAGAATTCTCCCAAAATTTCTTCCAATTTCAGCTCCCAAAATTTCTTCCAATTTCAGCTCAAAAATTTAAAACAAAGAAAAAACTGTAACAGGAATCAAGTAAAACAAAGAAGAAAACCCAAATCAATGTCCAGAGCCTTCTTCCCTTCCCTTTCCTTTCTCAGTTCTAATCAATCTCTTTCCCTCTCCTCTCTCAGATCCCACTCGCAGTCCAACAATCACCCCTGTAATCCACCTGCGCCGCCGCAAGACCCTCCGCATGTTCCTCGCCCGACGCCGATTCCATCCCCCGCCGCAAGATCCCCCGCCCCTCCCCGAGGCCCGCGTCCGCCACAAGCTCAAAGACCTCTTCGTCTCCTCACCTCCGCCACCCCTTAACGAAGACAAAACAATCTTCCATCAACAACAACAGCAAAGAAAAGAAGAAGAAGAAGAAGAAAATCGATGGTATCTTTATGAATACCTTCCTCGGACTGGAATCGATTGAGGCATTTACCCTGTTGGACCCATCATTCAGATGAGGTCGATTGAGGCATCGGCTTCAGATCTATGAAGAGGCATCGGCTTCGGATCTACGAAGAGGTGAACGACAGGGGCAGCGGCGGGGCAGGTGGAGGTGGCTCCCGGCAACGGCGGGGCAGCGGAGGGGGGCGGGGCAGCGTAGGGGCAGCGACAGGGGCACTTAGCGTAGGCAGCAGTGGAGCGTATACAGAAGAGAGAGAAGCAAGAAAAATAAAAGGGAAATGGGAGAGGTGTTAGGTTTTCTGAAGATTTGCACGGGCCAAGCCCAAGTTTTAATAGTCTTATGCCTCGGTCCATATGTTAACCGAGGCAGTATCTCTTTCACCTAAAGTATATACCTCGGTCCATTTTTTTAACCGAGACAGTATTCGGTTTAGACACCGGTTGCTTAACAACCGAGGCATATAGTGGTTTAAAATTTACAAAACTGCCACCGCGTTTTGATATGCTTCGGTTCTGGAAAAACCGAGGCGTAATGTGCGAGTTAAAAATGCGATTTTTTACTAGTGTTATCTTTGTGCAGCTGCATCCTAAGAGAGAATA
This sequence comes from Vigna umbellata, assembly GCF_029865625.1. Lineage (NCBI taxonomy): Eukaryota > Viridiplantae > Streptophyta > Magnoliopsida > Fabales > Fabaceae > Vigna > Vigna umbellata. Next base: position 46,679,174 of record NC_142166.1, read on the forward strand.
ACTCATTTCCTTACAAGTTCTTTCTATTGATCTTCTTTCAATCTCACATTAAAGAGGGAAAAACTTCATTCTCATCAAGTCCTCTTTTTTTAACACTCCTTTTATGTTTCTAAGAGTCAATTTTGTGTTTTTCCTTTTATGTTTCTAGGAGTCAATTGTTATCCACAAACAACATGAGATTCAAGGAATAAATCTACCAAAACTCTAAAAAGGATAATTCTATATTAGAATGAAACGAGGAAAGACAATAAATGAAATCAATAGATGAGAAGACACAAAGATAAAAAAAAGAAAATAAAAATAAAAATTGATTATAAAATAATAAAGATAACTAATTATTATCTTTTTCTGATCAAAATTATAATTTATTAAAAAAAGTTAACTTAATAAATATCATTTTTAACACTAATAAAATTTAACAAATACAGATAATAATTTAATTAAATTTTATTTTCAAATATAAAGTTATAATTAATTTAACATAGATATATTAGTACTAAAAAGTTATGCTAAGTTGTGTTGTTTGATTTGTTAGATGATTTTGATATTTTGTGAATGAAAGAATTTTAGGTTCATAGGTCAAATTGGTGCTATTTTAGAAGTGTCTTGCAATAACTATATAGTAGAAAAGAGTTAAAAGTGTCAATTTGAGCAATTGAGCAAGCTAAGTTCTATCAATTCAATGTTGAGTGCGTCTTGTTACCGTCGATTTTGTTGTATGTTCTGATACACTGTTTGTTGTATTTTTAATTGGTTTTGGTGGTTCTAATATTTGATATTATTGTGGTTCACGGTTTTAATTGTGGTTATAATTTATGTTGAGAAGGTTGTAATGGATACATGAGTTTATGAAATAAAAGGAATTTCATGGGGGAAAAAAACCTATTATTGTGTTACTTTTTATTGTATGTATTGATGTATGTATTTAAACAATGATATATTCAATCTGACACTCTAATAACCATTCACACTTATATATGATAGAATGAGTTATGTGATGAGAATAGTAAGAGGTTGTAGTCTAAAGGCATAATAATGACCTAAGACGTGAAAGGGATTAATCTTGTAAGTAGTAGGGTGAAACCAATTGACATTGACTTTGTAGAATATTAAAGACCACCACAAATGCATGTCTCTTGTGAATTTGATATCAATGAATGTATCCAAATAATTGAGTTTAGAAGAGTATTTGATTACATTATTTATATTATATGATTGTTTGTTGTGCATTGTATTGTGATACATCATGTTTTATTAATATATGATGCCTCTTATGCAAATTAGTTTATCCTATTGTTTTTATTTGCATTGTTTGTCATTATTTCTTTCTTTTGCAATTATCACTTTATGTGTGAGCATACGAAGATCTAAGTGTAGAGACACCTATAAAAGACAGAGAAGCCAACATTTAGAGTTGTGAGATGATTTAAGAGCATGAGTGATTAATTATGATAAAAGTTATTTTTTTGGTTTAGTATCTATGTACAAATATCATATTTTTATACTTTATAATTTAGATTATTTGTTCTAATATTGTTATAAAATGTATTATGTATTTTATTAGTTGTATGTATTAAAATAAGAAATTATAATTTTTCTTAGTTTTTTTCATTATGATTTTATCCCTTAGAGAGTGAACATGTGTTAGTAGATCATTCATAACTAAATAAATTTTGATTTTGAGTATATTTTATTTTATTATGAAATATCTCTATTTTTCTCTTATGATCTCGTGTATGTATAGTTTTAGAAATCTTTGTTTTATGTCAATGCGTAAGTCCTTCATATAGTTTTAGACAATATTTATATTACTTGAAAAATAAGAAATTTGCTTACTGGACATAGAAAAATACGAAGGTAATAATTAATTTTAAATAACAACGTGAGTACTAGATATTGATAAAATAATATATGAAAAATAAAATAAAATATATATCCCACGTCTAAGAATAAGAAACTGAGTTTGCTTTATATAAAAATGAATAAAGTAATTGATTTTTTCCACATAAAATAACATTTAAATTTAACACATAATTTTGTATTTTCATTCAAAGATACAAACTTCCATAATTGAGATCATCTTTTAAATTTTTTGTGCTTTCTGTATTTTTAAAATACACTCATTTTAATAATAATCTAGCATAAATAATTAACTTGTTAAACGATTATTATTATTAACCTAAAAGAGGCTGACAATAAAAAATAAGGTGGAAAAAAAAAACATTTGCACAGAAGAATGAAGTGGTGATAGCTTAGAAGAGTCAAACACTCATAACACAACTGGTAAATAAGGAAAGTGGATGTTGGCTACCATCATCAAATGAATTCTACTGTAGAAACATTAGGTATACATGTTGGTTTAGGGCTAAATAAGTGATTGAATTGTGAGCTGAACAAGACTGCTTATAAAAATATATAACTTAGAAATGTGCAAAAACTAATATTTGATGTCCTCATTAGTGCTAAAAGGACCTATAACTTTTAAATATTAGGTAAACGAGAAAAAAAAAATTAATATTCAATCTCATCTTAGCATGGTTTAAAAGATACATAACACTCCAAGCCACTACCTTTACTCAAAATTTTGACAAGAGAATGATAAGAAAAATTTGAGGATGAAAATGCTGCAATTAATAATAGTGCGTAATTTATTATGTTTAATGGTTTAAATAATGATATTTTATTAATTAAAAATTATTATTGAATATAATTATAAAGTATCTTGGATGTCAATTAAGTATCATACCCATCCCTAAATTGCTTCAGGCCAAACACGTTTAACTATGGAGTTCTTATGGGTCAGACTACCGAAAAACAAATGCATTTGGTGATGAGTAGCCAAATCAATCCCTTTAAGTTATCCTTTAACTGTATAGTCCCATACCTACAGAGTCTCTAGATCCCTCTCATTCCGGTGTATGTTCGATTCGTCTATGTGCCCCTTCCACTGGAAGCCTGCCAGGAGCCGCTCCTTGTCAGTGTTCCTTGCACCATGCCTCTTGCACCGACGATCACTCCCCGTCCTCGTCAGTGCCCGGGTATCACACTAAGTGTGTGTCCCTTATCGTTGGGTGTAAATTGAAACTTAGGTTCATAGAACTCTATCATACCTTCATTAGGAACAAGAAAGATATTGTTGAGCACTAATAGAATAATGTCATAAATTAATATCTTTTAGATTATGTATAAATGGTGTTGGATTATTAAGGAGAGAATTCTGTATATGACTGTATAGATGAGGAGTATACAGTGACTTTTAGGGAAGGTGCTATGTTGTTTTGTCTTAAGTGTATTTAATTATAATTTAATTAACTTATTTTAACTCTATTAATATCTAACTCATAAAAGAAAAATGTTGAGAGTCAATAAATATTCTTATAATATGATACTTTGGTATGAAACAAGATTGAACTAGATTAACATATGATAAATTTAGTGTTATATTTGAAGAATCTTTTATCCTAATTTATTGTTCTGTGAGAGTTAAATGAGACTTTATCCTAATTTATTGTTTTGTGAAAATATAAGATAATACGAGAGATGCAAAATATTTAATTTTATTAAATATATTATGTTCCAAAAATAGACTCAAATGTCTAAGTATTATAAATTTTATAAACTAAACTTCGTAAGTTGTAATTTTTATATAAAAACCAGTGAGAGTATATTTGATATACACATTTGATTCTTGAAAAATATGTTGAATAATCAAATTTATGAAAATTGTCTATATTATAATATAAATGTATATCTTATTATTTTATTATAATTACACTAATTTACACTTTCTTTTTATGTTTATGATTTATCTATCTAATAATATGATCGTATATATTGTGTAATTGAAAGTGATGAATACTAATGTTAAAATTTTGTTTGGAAATTTTATTTGCACATTTTTATTTTGTTGTAATTTACACATTTATCTTAAAGTAGATATGTTTTAAAGTTTAAAAGAATATATTTTGAAAATTTTAAAAGACTATATATATTATTTGTTGGTTTATATTGATACCAAACTTTTAATATTCTACTGTTAAAATGATAAATTTATAAATATAAACGTTTTTTCGATAAAAAGTTAGATATGTAAAATATTATATCAATGATGTATAACATAAATTTATTTGAAAAATATTATATTTTATTTTAAAAAATATTTTTTAATTTATAATATATACAATATAAAATGTTACGTGTGAATCTATGTTTACTTTTTTTAGAAATTGAAAATTTTTTCTATACATTTCCTTGTAAACTAGAAAAAGGCAAGTTGCTTGAATTTGTTAATTTCCTTCCATGTGATTCTTAAGTCACTGCCCCTCAAAAAATAACCTACCTACCCCACTTCATTCAACCTTCCTTGTGAATCCAAACTTAAAATTAATGAATTAATAATTTTGTTTTATTAATCTTGCATTTATGACTCTGTTCTGTTCATTGAACTTGCTCTATAAATAAATACTAGTAAATTAATGAATTTATAAACATCATTAATTTTTTTTAAAATATTTTTTTCCTCTTTATATCTCTTTATTAAGACTGTCCTTATATAATGCTTATAGCAATGAATAACTGGTGAACTTAATTTTTTTATATATTTACATTTATCAATATTTGCTTAATACGGATATTTAATGTCAGTATCAAGACTTATTTTCAATTCTTGATATTAACATAAGAAATGTGTAATTCAAAATTCCAAAGCGTTTCCCACTTTCGAAGTTTCTGACAAACCGAATTTCCCATCAAACATCGTACCAATCCCATTACAAATTTAATATGTACTAATTATAAGATATAATGACACTACAAAATTTTAAATTTAAAAATATTATATAATTCTTTTTATAAACAAAGTATTCAAGTGTCAAAATTATTTAAGAGAACTTTTAACTTAAGTCACATTAATTTATTTTTTTTACAGAACAATTAAACAATACACTCTAATAGAAAATTTTGTTAAACAATACCAACTCAGGTAAGGACACAGTACGGATGTTCTAATATGTTAATTGTGTACCTGGTCAAACATTTGTGATATTGATTTTGAATGATGTTTTTTTATACATTAATTTGATTCAGTGGGTTTATTAAGCAATAAATTATTCTTTTATGATGTTTTTAATATTATTGTAAGACGTGATTCATGATACTTTTTAATTACTCTTTTAGATTAAACACACTTTAAATTAGTGAGAATTTATAGAAATTTTAGAAAGAGAAAAGCATTTATGATAAAAATAGTTTCCTAATATAAATTTAAGAAAAAAGTTATTATCAACTAATATAATTACTTTGCTTAATATGATAAATTAAATAATTGAGAAAGAGATAAAATATAAATATGCATTAAAGATAAATTCCACCCAACAATTATGAAATTCCTTAAAAAAGATCTGTAAAACTAATTTGGTAAAAAAAAACTTTAAAAATGTGGGTTTATTTATTTTAAACAGAAGCCAATAAAATAATATAATTATATTTGTTCATTAAAAAAAAAGTTGAAATGATTAAACTATAAAAATGTATTATTATTTCATTAAATATTTTAAGAGTGTAGATGTAAAATTTTGCAGTTGAAATAATGAAAAAGAAAAGGTAGATATAGAAAGGGAAAAGCTGTATGTGTGGTTTCTGGTATTGATTTGGTGGAAGAATAATACAAAGAAAAGAAAGGGCACTTTGTGTGTTCAGATACATTGCACTTAGGAAGCTTTGCATTCATTGCATCCGAATCTGTTTGTTTTCACTTTCAATAAAAGCCTCACTTTGGCTAACGCAAGCCCCTCATTTCTCTTTCCTTCACTTTCTCTCTCTTTTTTTGCCCTATCTCATAGGGTTTTCCTCCTTCTCCCTCCTTCTTCCTCATGCATTTTTGCTCTCACGAGTTCTTCTTCCTCGTCCCTCTCTTCTTCTTAGCTATTGTTCAACCCTTCTTTTGTGCGGAGCACTCCAGATTTCACCTCCCGGGGTTTTCTGAACTGCGCCCATGTCTCAAGTCTTCAGCTTTTCAGGTACCTTTTTGTCTGATCGAATCTTTTACCCGATTCAATTCATGGGTCTGGCTGTTGTGTTTGTTGTTATTTTTGGAGGTTGCGTTAAATGTTTATTTTCTTGTTTGGTTGGTCAAAGATTATTATCTGGGTTTTAAGTGATGAATTCTTTGAATCTTTGTCTTTCTCGGTGGATCTGATGAGAGATGGGAAGAGATTCAAAGTTTTTTTAGATAGTGAGATAATTTAACTTTGGATTGGCCTAATGGTATTTTTTTGTAGTTGTTTTCGGTCTTCCCTCAAAATTGGATCCTTTTTTTTAGATTATATAGCAGAAGTTTCAACTTTTGGGTAGTTAATCTTGTGGACAAAGGTGAATTTTATAGGTAAATAGTCTTTGGATCTTGTTTTTGAGGTCACTTGGCAGAAGCTTCAACTGTTGAGTGGTTAATCTTGTAAGTTCTGCAAAATTTTCAGAGATGACCTTTGGAAGCTGCTGCCTTTAGATGTTCATGGATATATATGGTTTCTTTTGTATGTCAAAACTATCGCTCATATGACAGATGCTTTCTTTGTTTTAGTTGTGCAAATTTACATTTCCTCGGTGTCTTTTGTGCGTTGTTTTGTTGCGATCTTGACCTTGGACGTAATTGAATTTTCTTTTCTTTTCAGGAAATGATGATTTTTACCCTGGGGGTTGCATGTATCCTAACCCCAAGGAACCATGTCTCTTCTTGTCTCTTGGCCGTTCTGTTGATTACTTTCCTCTTCAGAAGAGATCTCGCGTCAGTTTTCCCTTTGATATCAATCGAGAATGGTTTGATGAGCCGAAGCAGAAGGCATCTATTGAATCTCTGCCAGATGAATGCCTCTTCGAGATCCTTAGAAGGTTGCCTGTTGGCCAAGATAGGAGCGTCTGTGCTTCTGTATCCAAGCGCTGGCTTATGCTTCTAAGCAGTATTTGTGAGAATGAAATCTGCAACAATGGAAGTACCCTAGATGATAATTTGGTTGGTGATGATGATGATGAGGGATTTAGCAACGAAGGATATCTATCCCGAAGCTTGGAGGGAAAGAAGGCAACAGATGTTAGACTTGCTGCCATTGCTGTTGGAACAGCCTCTCGAGGAGGGCTGGGGAAGCTTACAATTCGTGGATGCAATTCAGATCGCGGGGTGACTAATGTAGGTCTCAAGGCCATTGCTCATGGATGCCCTTCTCTGAAGGTTTTCTCTGTCTTTGATGTTGCTACTATTGATGATGAAGGCCTAAATGAGATTGCTAGCGGGTGTCATAATTTAGAGAAACTTGACCTTTGCAAATGTCCCAATATTTCTGACAAATCTTTAATCGCTATCTCAAAGAAGTGTCCAAATCTGGCTGAGTTATCAATTGAGTCATGTCCCAACATTGGTAACGAAGGTCTACAAGCTATTGGGAAGTTGTGTTCCAATCTAAGGTCTGTATCAATCAAGGGATGCTCAGGAGTTGGCGACCAGGGAGTTTGTGGCCTCATGTCTTCAGCTTCTTATGTTCTATCAAAGGTGAAGCTTGAGTCGTTGATGGTGTCTGATCTCTCTCTAGCAACGATTGGGCATTATGGCTTTCAAGTTACCAATCTTGTCCTAAGTGGCCTGCCAAATGTCAGTGAGAAAGGATTCTGGGTTATGGGTAATGGCCGTGGACTGCAGAAATTGAATTCAATCACAATCGAATGCTGCCAAGGTTTGACAGACACAGGGATCGAAGCTATTGGAAAGGGTTGTCCAAATGTGAAAAACTTCCAGCTTCGTAAATGTGCATACCTGTCAGACAAGGGGTTGGTATCATTTACCAGGGCTGCTCTATCAATTGAGAGTCTAAAATTGCACGAGTGCCACAGAATTACCCAAATTGGGCTTTTTGGTGTCTTTTTTCACTGTGCTGCCAAACTGAAGGTTCTTACTCTGATTAGCTGCTATGGGATCAAAGATCTGGACATGGATTTGCCAGCAATCTCTCCTTGTGAATCGTTTTGGTCCTTAACAATCCGTGACTGCCCTGGATTTGGGGACGCTAATCTTGCACTACTTGGAAAGCTGTGCCCTCGTCTTAAGCATGTTGAATTGAGTGGACTTCAGAGAGTAACAGACGTGGGGTTTCTTCCACTGCTGGAGTGTTCTGAGACTGGTCTGACAACAGTTAATTTAAGGGGGTGTCTGAATGTAACGGACAGAGTAGTTTTGTCTATTGTGAACTCATATGGATGGACTCTTCAGGTGCTATGCCTTGATGGTTGTACAAGAGTCACCGATGCTAGCATGATGGCAATTGCAGGCAATTGCCCGGTGCTGTCTGATCTTGATGTTTCCAAATGTGCAATCACTGATACCGGTATTGTAGCTCTTGCACGCGGAAAACAGTTCAACCTGGAGATTCTTTCTTTGGCAGGTTGTATATCGGTTTCAGACAATAGCATAGCGGCATTTAAAAAATTGGGTCAATCCCTTGCAGGCTTGAATATCAAGCGTTGCAGTGCAATCAGCAGCCGGGGAATCAGCAAGCTTCAGGAACATCTCTGGACGTGTGACATCCTCAACTGAACAGGAAATGCCTCAGCTTTTATAGTTAGTGTTGTTCGTTAGTGTTTTTGGGTTCATTCGCGATGGATCTTTGTCATCCACTACTCGGTTCTCCTTTTCCAGAGGGTACAGTTATATTTAAACTCCTTTTTTTCCAGGTTTCCTTAATTGGAAATCTGTTGAAAGCTTTTTGGCATTCATTCTATCGATGAGATGCCTCTTTTATAATGACTGTATCACTGTGAGCAATAGTTACCGGGTTCTGGAGTTTTAGGTATCCCTTTTCTAGTGTTGGCACCTGATGTTTTTAGCAATGCTTTGTATCGGTTTTGCCACCATGTGTGTCCTTTGTCTTTGTTTCTTTGCAGGAGTATGTAACGAGTGTGTCCAGTGGTGTTTACCCAAATTTTCACGTATGTGAGCCACGTGGCATGCGTGTTGTTTGGGACTAAGTTTAATAGTCAAGGGGGCGTCTTGAAGTTCCAGTTGTTACTTTGACAGTTCAAGGTTTATGAAGCCTTTTTGGCTTTGGGTTTGGCTATGGCAGCCCCATGTACAGGTCTGTCATCACAATCCTTTTCCCTTTTGGGGGATGGCTTGTTTTTTTACCACCAAACCCTACTTTTTTAGGCTTCATTTTTGGAACTCTTCATTGTAACTAACCTCTATATGCCCCTTGTACTCTCTATGTTTATTTTATGAAAATAATGAATCAAAATTTGGTTCCTTGGTGAAAATTTCAGCCTGTGAGCAAACACTTTGTACAATGGCACGTGCAGTTCACATGCATTCTCATTAGGCAATTATTAAAAAATGACAAGTGGTACAGCACTAGTGAAACATTGTCATGTTATTATCTATCAACCAAAATCCCAACTTGGATCCAGTTCATCCTATTTTAACAAAATTCAAACTTTCATATTTTCTCTCCTCAAAAAATCATTTTGAAATTTGAAGTTCTATTTCCTTTTAATTTTAAAAATGAAATCACCTTCAATTTTAACAATTTAAAGCATAATATCTCAAGGACTTTGGTTGTATGTACTTATAATTTATTCAACCATTTAATTTATAAATTAGTGACGAATTTCTACTGGTTGTGAAGAAGGACAATCAATCGCAAGCTTCTTTTTTCATCAATCATTCTCTATCGTATACGTTGAATAGTTCAGAAGAAATATACATCTAGAATTAGTCTTAACACAACTCATATTTGATATTAAAGAACATAAAACTGGTATGATTATTAAAAAAAAAAGGGAAAATGATAGCTATCCTATAATATATGTTTATTTCGTTTTTTATTGTGTGGTTGAAAGTTGTTGGATGCATAATGAATATGATGTTAATAATAAAACAACCACATGATTGAAAAATCTACGTACATGTATTGTCCTTCTTTTCTTATTAAATTTGCGTAGTCAATATTAGTTGAAAACAACAAACCACAAACGCTCTTGGAATCCGAATTAGTTCATCAATTAAAATTGTGTTCACACGTTGGTCAACATAACCCTGCCAAAAACAAAAAATACAGATATTGGGATAACCAATATATATGATGCAGCTTCCAAACCTGACATGTGGATAATAAGAGTTAGTCTTAGTCATATATTTGTTTGATTTTTTTACCTTAATATTTTTGTAAAATCTATAACAATAATGAGTCATTTTATAACTCAAATTTGATTGACAGGAGAATGATAACTTCAGTTTTATTTACTTATGTGTATGTTGCTTCTGGTTTCTGATGAAGATATAAGACGAAAGATGATTGTGTAATGAATATAGTTTTTGTAATGACATAACCAACTATACTAAAACTACATTTTTGACAAAATATTCGTATCATGTAGAAGTTCAATAGTGGTTCAATACCACGTATACTTAAAGAACTGAGAGTAGCACATTCATTATACTGGTGTTTTGGGAAAAAGTAATTAATTAATCATCAGGAATACAAACAAATTCAATAATTTTTTAGAGACAAAAAATGTTTAAACCTTAAACTTTTGTACAGGAAATATAACAAAATTTAAGTTTAACGACTGCTTCCTTTTTATTGATTTGTTTAGGTGACTTAGACCTTATGTATATGGCCAATGAATTTGGAGAAGGCAATTGCAGAGCAAGTCAAGCATTATAACAAGTGTTCACATAGGATATGATAGAACGTGCGTGAGGATCATATGAGCCAAAAAGACCATTCAAGGGGAAGTCAATTTATGTTTAACCACTTGACTGAAGCATGAATTACAACAAACACAAAAATCACTCAAGTGAAACAAGTATCATCATTAACACCTGAGAGAAAGTACCTAAAGGTGAAGGGCTGAAGCTGGAGCAAGTAATGGAAAAGGTCTGCATCCAAAACCAGAACTGTAGATAAGATGAAAAAAAAAATGACTAGTTTTTAAAGATAAGGTTTTGATCAAGAGATTCCAATGGTTGTTGGCTACATCGAGAGGGCTTGGTCTCTAATAGAAGGAGCCGTGAGTTCTTGAGAAAATGAAGGACTGAACGTTTCAATAGAACAATTTTAGAGAATAGATTTGAAAACTGATCAAAACTACAGAAAAAGTAAGGGGGGAATCATAATGAACTTTAACTACATGTAACATAGTATTTATTTGCTTGAGTTGCTTGAGCATAAGCGGTTACAAGGTAGAATCCAGAGCATAAGCGGTACCACAATCATATGGCTCGTGAAGCACGACACAGCTTGTTTCAAAATGTGACTGAGCCACCGATGATGGCAAACTATCTCAAAATTTTCGCCAACATATTAACTAAACAGACAAAGGTTGCATGTTGAAATAACATCAGCTAGAAAAACAACCTGAGAAATGGTTACATACATTGCTCCAAGAGGAGCAGAAAATCATAAGGACAAAACCAGCAAGCTTTAGGAGCAAACACAAGAAACAATGCTGCTTGGACAAAATGACATCAAAAACCACAACGGAATTCTGCAATCTCAGTCACGCTTCTATAACATTCGCCAGTCGAATCAATTGATCTGATAGTTAATAATAGTTGGTCCTGTTCCTTTTGTTTGCTCAGAGCTCTGCCACTATAGGTTCTTGTGACAAGGTGAGTTGTTGCGGTTTCTCTTCAATGGCTAAATCCCCATTCACAGCAGGTGACTTGGCTTCACTTGGCTCTACAATCAGAGGCAGAGTTTTACTTGTCTCATCCAATAAGACATTGCTCTCTTCAGTGGCTGCGACTGCTTCAACTTTCTCTTCCCCAGTTGAAATGGATAAGGTGGTAACTTCAGTTGTTACACCTGATAATGAGGTTTTGTCATCATTCACCGCCTTAGATGGGGTCCGAATAGATGCCGGATTGGATGAACTGGTCTTTTCAGAAGTCAGTCGAGGAGGAAGAGACTTTCGTTGTGTCCTCTTTTGATGAACAAGAGTAGCTCCTTTAGTGAGGTTAGTCTGAGACACTTTCTCATCCAGACTTAATCGACCTTGTCGAACACTATTGCTAGTGTTTCCTTCTGACTCCGAAACCAGTGAACTCTTCTTACGACCAAGTTTGGGAGATTTAGCTCTTGTAGTGGGCATCTATATTAGTAAGTCCAAAAGCTTATTAAATTTGCAAATGACACAAGACCAAACTTGCAAACACAAAATAAGAATAAAACGACATCAACATAGAAACAGTAAAATAGAAAAGCAAACAAGACTTCATTTCACCATTGAAAAGTTTTAGTGTCACTTAGAGAGATTTAAAACCATATGCTAATATAAGAAATATGTTTCAGAATGCTGTCTAAGTTTAAATAAAATTAGTATAGAAACACCTGATCAAGTATAGAACAAATTAAGACCTATAATTTTAATGCAGAAAGATAGGAATCGAAACTCCTGTGAACTTACTTTGGAAAATAAACAAAACCACCTAAAATTTCATAAACCATATGATATGTGCCATGAATAATATAACAGGTTTATCTTTTACATCACCTGCAAACTAATGTTGGTCCAACAACTTAAATAAATACAAGTTCTAGGGCATGTTTGATTACTCTTTTAAAAAATAGTTTTATACCCTTGTCACAATTACTTATTCGGCATTTCCTTACATTCTAATATCCAACACACCTAAACTTTATGTTGTGCATGGCTATAAATCCAGTGATGCTTCATTTTATACATCGTATATTGATCAGTCATTCTTAACAACAGGTAAGAACAAGCAAGACAATTTCATTAGGCAGCCCAGGTACAAGGCCATAGGAAAAATATGTCAATAGCCTTAATGGTCCAATGACAACTAAGGCCCCGACATTTTTTCATACCCACAATAAATTATTCTCATTATTCAGTTATTGAGTAAAAAATTTAAGGTATTTTATTCTTTTGGTCCTTTATCTTTTAAATTTGTGTCAATTTAGTCCCTTAAAATAATTATTGTTTTCAATTTTAAGATAGGATTTTTAATCATTTCATAACTGATTCTAGGCATGGAACTTGTCTTATTAGATTCACATAATTCATACGGAACCCAGCTGGTATGTAAACAAAAAACAGAAGCATAGAAATTCATGTAAAGATTAGATTTCAGGAACTGCCAAGAGGAATCCGATTGACAATTTTGTTGTTCCGGGGGATTCAATTTTCACGCAATTTGTAACAGTTGGGTGGGCTCTACAACCAAATAGAATAAGTTTCACCTCCTAAATAAGTAAAAAACAATGGTTTAAAATGTATCTTAAAATAAAACAAAAAAAAAATAACTATTTTAAACTGACCAAATTGACCCAAATTTAAAAGATGAAGGAATAAAACAACTTTTTAAAAGAGAGGATCAAACTGAAACTTATACATAAAATTAAGAACCAAAAATATGTTTTAGCTAAAATCTTATTAAAACCGAAGTTTCATTCAGTTTTCCTTTGTTTATTTTGAAATGGGTTTGTTATCAACATAATAGTTACAATCAAGTTTTGAAATGAGAAACAGAATAAGGTTCATTTGACTCACTAAACTATTAAATTTGAGATTTAAGAAGCCACGTGAGAAAAAGTGGAGAATTTTGACTCATACATTTTAAAACAAGAGAGATATTCAAAATTGTGTAAACTAGAGCAATAAAAGTTATGATTCATGCTGACAATAAGACAAAAGGTGATGAAGCCATTGATTAAAACAGAAAAAAAGGATTGCAGAGAATCAATTTGGTTTCATACTAGGAAAGTCTATACAACAGAAGCACTTTAACCAAAATTGACGAAAAGGTATTGAAGCAAAGAAAGAGAAGACATGGAAAAAGATATGATCGAATGTCAAGCGTGGGAAGGCTTTAAAAAAGGAAAGTGTTCTTTTCTTGACTTATATTCAGGCTATACAAGACATGTATGATGGATAGTCTAAGAACTCCTAGAGGTGATAGACTTTTTCCTTAAGCATAAGTTTATGAGTCCTTGACTAATAAAGAAATGGATGCCCTTAGAAAGGACAAACACAAGATTCTAAATTGTACAAAATATGATTAATTTTAGTTGACGAATCAAAGGAAGAGGTTAACTTTATATTTGAGCTTTGGAGACATACATTGGAGCCGAAGGATTTCTACTTGAGCAGGAGTAAGACAAGTATGAGCATTGCAATTTTAGTAATAAACAAGATGAAAATGACTTGGAAAGTAAAAATGGGAGAAGATGTTATATCATTGGTTTCTAAGTTTAATATCTAGGATCAATTTTACAAAAATGATGATTAAATTAATCAAGATGTCAGTCACACAAGACATCAGTAGGGTGGTTGAAATGAATAAATACTATAATTGTCACAGCACAATTTCTGAAAAATCTTTTCATAACTACAATTATTTAACTCTTGTTTGAGATCATTTATCTATTAAGGTGCATTATACGAATTCGTCAAATTATCTATTGAGAAGAAATACTGGAATTACTTAAATATAAACTTCGATAAATAGTTTAATAATCAGAAGGATAGTAAAACGAAATTGATGAATGGGTTATACTAATAGGACTGGATCTCACAAAAATTCATTCCATGGCCTTGGAATTTCTAGACCCAACCTTGAGACACATTTAGTTGTGGACCTGTTTAGGAATGAGGGTGGGCATTGCACCCCTCATTTTTTCCAAAATTACAATAACATATATTAAACTTTCATTTTTGTACCATCTAAATTTATATATTGACCCACCCTTAAAAGAGAGACTCGTATGTTAATATAGGTTTGTGTGTAATCATATATTATACAGTAATAATATTTACTATTTAGTTTTTAAAATACATTTCCCTCGCTCCCAGTTTCGAGTCCTTATGTGTGTCTAAATTGTTTGTGTGTGTATGTACAATTCATACAAAATTGCATTCTTTGGTTTATTTTATCATCAAATTGTCTTTATTTTATATTAGACTCCCAATTTTCTGTTATTTTTTTGTAAATAAATGTGTTAGGAATAGATAATTATGGTTCAGAAGGAATCTGCAGGGCAAAAATTTAACTTGGAATCAAATGGAATAAGAAAAGACGGATCAGAAGAATTCACAGGCTGATTGTAGATGAGACTATCTACGTGGAAACATTTCAAAAGGGAAAGTTAAAGTAAAAAAATCATCACAACCACGAACAACATTTATTTTTGCAGTTTGGTGCAGTTTGGCCCAATTTGAGAGAGGATTTAAAAGGAAGAGAAAATGAAACTTTTGGTTGGGAACAATTAATCGTCAGAGGAGGAGGCCAAAAGTGGGAGGTGGAGGCTACACTTATGCAACCAACGTTTCACCAATATTGGACTCTATCTTTTTCCATTATGCATTGCTAAATATTCTCTAGTTAGAGAATTGATGTACAGTACTAAAATATGTTTTTTGTCTACTTATCTATGAAGAATTTAACACAGAATTGTTTGTGATTAGAGATAGAAAAATTAAGTCTTGTCACAATTGGAAAATTGGACATGCTTTTAACTGTTCTATTAAATTTATCAAATTACCTAAGGGATTGCAGATTTAGATTTCAATGAACAGCTTTACTATCTAAGGCATCAGGAGTAAAGAACTCTTAATTAACTCAGAATACTAGGAGTTCTTTGAGTATAGAATAAAAGGATAGAAACATATAAGAAAGAATACAAAATCAATTTTCTAACATTTTTTATTGTAATTGAATTTTTTCTTTATAATTGTATTTAATTTTTTTCATTTTGTTAATTTTATAATTAATTGTTGTTATCTTTAGTTTAAAATATCTCAAATTTGATGTTTATCAACAAAGTGATTATTCAACAATTTCAATATCTTTATTACAACAAGTAACGATTGATACAATTGTCAAACATATATCAGGTTTGCCATTGCATAAACTATAGATGGAACGAAGTGAAAACAGGAACAAAAGGGATTCAATCAGCTGGTATGGCTCTTTCGAAATTAATTCAAAAGAATAGAAGATTGCTATACGCTCTAACTATTTGAGACCACATAAATATGTGGGTGCTGTGGGCACACTGGGGTATATATCAACAAATCGTGCATTACATATGAATTAAAAACTATCAGAAATTAATTAGGAAAAGTACAAATAGAGAGTTTGCATGCAACCGACAAACAAACAGGTATGCACACACACACAGAGAAACTTACCTTTTTAAATTCTACTCTAGGAGGAGGAGGCTCCTGGTAGAAGCTTGGCATTGGAGTTGCTTTAAATCCTAGACTTTTTCTAAGCATCTTAATCTCGGCTTCCTGGGTCTCCTATAAAAGAAGTTAAAGATTGATATGATTAAAAGGCAACATCTGCAAGTTACATTTCCACTAAGATATCAAATATTATCACCTTGGTTTTCGCTTGCAGGTTACTCTCCTCCACTTCCTTTGCGTGAATCTTTTCCTCAAGTTTAGTGTAGAACTGGCCACCATAATAACATTTTTTTTTTTTAAAACCGAGATTATTCAAAGAATGGCAGAAACAAGTAATAATTATATACCTCTCTTCTTCTCTCAGCTCGCTCATCACACTTGAAACTGAATCCATAATTTGGGAGCATCCCTACCCTGCGAGGTTTTGCATCTTCTGCAGTAGGACTTACAACAGGATTAAGGATAAAGCATAATCATACATTTTGTCACTCTCATAAAAATTATAATATAAATATAAAAAAATCCGCATCAGCTCTCCATTTCCAGTCGTGAGAAGAAAAAAATGCTCCGCCAGAAAATAAAAAAGGATACGAAGAAGATTCTGCTTCTTCTTGAAGATTAAGATTATCAGGGGGCCCTTTCTTTGATAATCGTGGTCTGTTCTTCTCCCTGTTTCCAATGAAATAAAGTCCACTCATCAACTAATGAAGATGAGGATTATTCATACCCAATCATTCTTCAACTAATATATGATGAAAAAACCAAAATAATTGAAATACATTGATGCTTCCGAAGGTGCCACGCTAGACTTCCCAGCATGCTGCAAGCATAAAATATAGGAACTATCAGAGTGCCAAAACTATAACTTCTTATAAATCAAAAACAAAATAATAAAAGAAGAAACCAAGGGCATATAACTATTTGAATTCCTGACCATCTATGAAAATTTTCATAAACAAACAAAGGTACTAAAAAGTTAGTTTACCTTCGACAGTCGAGCCTGCTTGTCCGTCAATGATCTATTTTTAATATGCTCTCTTGGGATGGAGTCCGAAGTAAAAGTACCATTGGAAACAGTAGATGCTACCTCTTCACCTTTTCCATCTTTGTTCTTTTTAATTGTACTTGCATGAACACCTCTGGGGCTTGGTGACTTTGCAATCTTACTCTTGAGAGAACCTTTTCCTGCTTTTGATTGCTCTGTCTGGTCTATGATTTCTGCTTCCTCTTCCTAGCATTGAGAAAATACATGAGATGAAATACTAAATCTGAATAGTATTAATGAGTTAATTAAACCAATTCAAGGGAATAAAAATCCTCTCACCTTAGAAATGGTGACATTGTTCACACATAAGTAGTCATCTGATCCTTCCTTGATTTCTGCCTTGGATGAGTAATCAGTTGCAGTGCTATCATACTGGATGAAATTTTCAGAAATTCCATTTGGAGCTTCAGTTTGTGCAATTTTAGTGACAGCAGGGTCTACATTTGAGGCAATACCATCCATTTCAGAGTTAGACAATTTGCCATTAACACCATTTTGGTAGACCTCTTCAAGTCCATTGCCTGGTAAAAGGTTGCTTGGATCCATCATTCAAGCCAAGCTACAATATTCATGAAACCAATGACCAGCTACTTAGAGATAGTTTAATACGAGTGAAAGGAAATAATTATAACCATACAAAACAAGATTGTTCATATGAAAAATTCATCATTTGTCCTGTAAGCCAGAATGGTTTCCCAAAAATATCTAGAAAATCCTCATAGACTTTTATTTTACTATCAAAAGAGATTGATTTCCATTTTCTAAAGACAAATTCACCAGCCTATGTATCCAAACGGAATGCAATTTACCCACTTGAAGAAAGAAAGACGAGAGTGACATGTTAAAACAGCATGCCTGTCAGGTGGTGCCATGAGTCACTTACCAGTCAAAAGGGTGAAAGCAACATAACATAAGATAAAATACAGTAATAAAGAATATAAACAGGGCACTTCAAAAGTATAGACATTAATGAATAATGTGGAACACACTAGGTCTAGGTAGATAATAGTATGCATCTAATCTCCACTTGGTGGCCAAGCTCATGAAGACAAACTATGAAACAGGAGCTAAATTGACTTGCTTCCAAAGCATTCTCTTAGGTCTTAGAAACCAAATGAAAAAAAGAAGTACTTAGCAATGAACTAACATCAACAAAATAAGTGCAGTTAACAGAGAAAATCAAATCAAGGGACAGTAAAACAAGCCAGATTAGCATTTTCCACTGCAACCCCATGCCCAAAAAAAAAACCTTGATCCCAAAAAAGAAACATTTAGCAAAGCTCCATTTAGCCGCAGAATATAAATCAACAAGTACACTACCATCTAAACTCAAGCACAAGACTTAACATGAACAGAGAAACAAAAATGAGATTTTGATGTTTTCCCAGAAATTATTACCTGAGGGGTCAGCTTCAAGAGCCGAATGGCATCGTGGGTTCAGAGATCTGGGGAACGGGGGATCCGAATCCACCAACAAGATCCGAAAGATTCAAACTGTTGTAGAAGATGTTGGTGACGCTGATGCTTTATCTATTATTATTTTTTATTCATTCTTAAATATAAAATAAAATGAAGTGAAAATGAAAATAGGAGAGAAGGAAGAGAGTGTAAGGTTGAGAGTGAGAAGAGAAGTGTGGTGTAGGAGACAACGGTTTCATTTCAAATCCAAATGCTGAATTTCAATTTCCGGGTCAGGTCAAGTCGCTTTCTCTGAGGTACTCACATTTTACGGTTACATTACATTAAGTTATTTATTTGGTTTAGTTTAAAGCATTTAATCTTCTTGTAATCATGGAGTTTATTTTTTTGTACAGTATTTGAGTTCCTATATCTTTTTGCAGGATGAATTTTGTTAATAGGAACCTGAAAACGGTATAAAATTGAATCGATCACTTTAATTTAAAGAAATACGATAAAATTAAATTATATTTTTTAATATTTGTTTTATGATAAATAATATCAATGTATAAATATGTTATTATGTTAGAAAAATGTTCTTTATTAAGTTAAATTTTTTATTATTGTTGCATAATTATCTTGAAAAAAAGTAAGAGAATAATATAATATTGAATTGAATTGAGACATTGAGTTTGTCCTTAAAATACAGTATATTATATTTCTTAAATTCAAGCTTATCAAAAGTTTTTTTGGATCGTATCGATGAAATAAATTGGTTATGAACACTTGTAGTTGTAATAACGAGATAGTTATAATGTTTAAGATGTCTCTATAAACTAATATAGAGTTGCTTTATTTTGACCATCATTCTCAAGGTTTAAGTATTATATGTGAAAAAATATTTTGATAGCAAGGAAATAGAAGGAAAGAAAATTTTTAAGAGTGAAAATAATGTTGGCTTTAATTAAATAAAAATAAGGTTAAATTTTTTAGTACTTTTATTTTATTTCTCATAGATTTTTATTAATTTATATATAAAGAAAAAAAAAAGACTATTTAAAATGTTTGCGTTCAGATAAAAAGAAAAGAAAAATAAAATAAAACAAGACTGACTGGAATAAATAATAGATAATGTGGGATAAATTAACAAGTGCCGTTTAATTAGATCGCTGCAAATTAGTCTAATATTATTATATTTTTTTTTATTTTTATATTTATCATTTAATCTTTGAACTTAAGTTATTCATGAAATTAACAATCTATTTTGTTACTAAACATAAGATATGTCTAGCATGCTTTTGAGTGGAGTATTTGTTTGATGGGTGAGAGTTTCAACTAGGGTCTTTGAGAATATTTGTTTTCTGGGTTATGTTTCGAGAAATAATATTTTCACCTCAAAATGTTTTTTGTTAAAATAAAAGTTTTAATACAATAAAAATATCATATTAACTCTGTTTTAATGTAATAAATAATTGAATTCTTTAAATTTCCCTCTTAAGGAATTAGTCCTCTTAAATTATCCATAAAATAAGAAAAATATATAACTTATCCAAGTATGATTTTATCATTTAGAAACATATAAAAGAGGGCAAGACTTGAGAATATATATAATTTTTTAGTGTTTTTTCTCCTAAACGTGATGGTGAAGAAACAATCCTCCATACAAATTGTTAATATATACATATATATATATATATATATATATATATATATATATATGTATATATATATATATATATATACATATATATATATATATACATATATATATATATATATATATATATATATATGTATGTATGTATGTTCTGATTGATTGTGTTTAAAGGAGGAACTGTGGTCATAAAAAAACTGTTCCATATGCCATGCCTTCACACTTTAAATTTAAACAACTTTTGCATGAAACTTATTGGCCGCCCTGCATGCAGATGCTTCATAGCAACTCTGCATAAACACTATTAGCAGGTCAATAAAACTGCAAGTTGCCCCTTCAGTGCAAGTTAGAACATTCAACTCCTGAATTACATGTTTTTCCACCTCACACCAGAATCAACCAGCTTGACATACGCATTTTTGAAATCTTCAAAGAACAGATTCTCACTGTCGGCGTATTTTTTAATCCATCTGTTCAATCAATGGAGTTGTTTTAGGTTATGCACACAATAAGAAACATATAATTAGCAGAAATTTAGACATGCAGTGCACCAGGATATGTAACGTGCAAGTGAATTTTTAGTAATCCATAATAAGATATAATAAAATGGTCCAGAAAAAAGTTTTTGTTAAAATCTTTCCCTCCAAATCACATGATTGATGGAAAATTTTATGGATCATACTGACTCTAGTTTACTTATATGACAACATTGTTTTTAGCACGTCGTTGTTTGCTCACATGGACAAAAAGGAATCAGAAATTAAATGAGTCCCTTGGCCAACAAACAACTATAATATAAGCATTTGAACAGAAACATGTAGGCTCGGGAACATGACCTAGGTATTAGAAAATTGACATTTTAGACTTCAAGTTTAGTATTTTGTGTAAACTCGTAATCCAGGGGCAAGGATCAGGTTTAAAAGGGCATGACAATATACGAATTATAGTATATCAGAAATCTAACTGACATAACTTATCCTTTACCAATTGATACGAAGATGTTACTTGTTTTCAATTGATGAATTATTTGCCTTACTTGTTATTTTCTTGAATTCTGAAAAATAAGTAAAAGAAACGTTTCTCATTTTCATTGTTTTATTGTTTCAGATAACTTAACATTAGGTGAAGTATTTAACACTTTTGAACTAAACTTTTAGTGCTTGGCCAGAAAAGGAAAAAAAGTGTGTGCCAATTTCATACAAGTGTAGCATAGGTTGTCAAGAGATACGGAACCTTAAGCATTCATCATCCTCAACAAGGGCGTGATCTGAAGGAAGGCCAATCATACTCGACATACCACCTGCATAAAAGAGAACAGAGGCAGTTGACAAATATAATAATTAAAAAAAAAATGATGAAAACAAACCAACAGACATGTTAGGTATATCCAGAAAAATGAGTGCAGAGCTGCCAATTTGGCCTGAACCGAGTTTACTCACACTACCAGATATTAATGTCATTTGTAGTAGTTTATAGAAAGACAAACTTGATGCCAAGAAACTGAAAAACTTGATTGGAACGTTAAGACCCAGAACAGACTAGACAGAAATGATGTCTTAATCCAGTCTCTAAGCCTAACAAAGTAACATGCATTCAACTCCAGCATTTCCTTATTGTTTGCTTCAGGAAACAATGATTGGTTGTAAGTTTACAGAACATACAAACACAATGTTTAGAGGAGATAAGCTTTACCTGAAGACGTCCATGGCTTTTCCAAAAGGACCTTATAATATGAATTATCAAAAGAATTTGGGCTTCCAAAACCTTTGCTTCCAATAGTATGGGCTCCGGATAATGCCACGAGTTCTTGTGTTCTATGGAAGAAAAACTCCAAGAGGATAAGGATACTTAAAATTAATTGAGGTAAAATACGTTGAAAAGTTTATATGATAACTGATAAACACACGATCAACGTTTTTTTGGTCAGTAAATAAAAAATCACTATATTTTTTGCCTTGTTAATCTGGTCTAGAGTTAAGACTTTATAAGATATAGTAATCAGTTTAACTCTGTAGTGTTAAGATTCTCGTGTAATGAGCAATCGGACAGCTTTTAGATGATGTATAGTTGCAAATAGGTAAAAATAACTAACATTTTATAGAACACAAATACAAAGTCAATTATGAGTTTCCCTCATACTCACGATAAGCCTTTGCTCTGGAAACATTTCTTCAAACCAGAAGCATTAAGAGATTCCTCGGGGAGTCTCCCTTCTGGATCAGGCACCCTATCATTAAAATGAATACAAATATTATTTGATAGAAGACAAAAACGGGCTTCGTTATGTGAAAACCAATGAGTTAAATTCCCTTAGAAGATTTTATTTTTCCTTCCTCCAAAACGGTTGATTATTCTCATTAAACAACAGATTGAACATTATTCAATAATTGGATAAAAAATATTTTCAGAGAACCTAATCTAACAAAACTAACATTTAACTGCTTGTTTTCATCCTGTTGTGAAAAAACCAGTTTCTTGTCACGCAGTTCAAACTAACAAGAGTACAATATACTAGAAACCTGGCCTCTTACAGTGCATCTAGTCTGCCCAGTGAAACTTGGATAGGTGGACCTCCACATACTTCAACTGCTTCAGCTCCAGCCACAGCAATCATGTCCGCCCAAGATACTAAGAAAGGTATATGAAAACGTGTTGGTCTACACCAAATTATCACTTACTATTAGCAGCAGTTATCAGATAGAAGAAGGACCTGGTTGGATGGCATCTATCTGAGTCTTTGCTTTTTGCAGTACCTAAAAAATATACATCCACTTAGATATTAGCTGGCAGTTAAATGTAGGATAAGATATTTATCTTAATGATAAAGTAATTTAGACTATAGACATACTATCATGTGGAATTCTTCAAATAATAATAGAAGGAGCGGTGATAGAAAGGAATAAAAAAATAGTGAAACAGAGCAATGCCTTTACTGATTTTTTCAGGCCGGCATTTTCGGGTCTTTCAAGTTCATAGACTATAGAACCATTCATACCACCTGCAACAGAATGGAAAGGGCATAAATATACACACACATTTTAAAATTGATAAGAATAAGGAAATTGACGTTACAGGTGATGATGACACTATCACCAAGAAAACATAATAAGAGAACGCGTAGTTTCCTTTTTAATTTCTTAGCTCATGCCTTGCGAAAGCTTACTAAGCAAATTCAATCGATGAGCAAAGGCAAGAACTACTATTGAAACGGAGTTACAGAAGGTAATGCAGAGATAGCATAGAAACTTAAATCTTCCATATTGATAATTCATTACATGAGGAGAAGCCACATAATAATTTTCTTTCAAAACAATTTGCCATGACTCATCGGAAAAAGTCATCACTGCCTCACTATCCTGGTTTTGTCACCATTCTAGCGTGGATTGGTTTTCTTCCTGAAGGCTCAAAACCCTAATCAAAATAAGCATGGAATTGTGCATGGCTTTAGTTTTATGCTCATGATGCCAAATTGGATGATCGAGAAAGCATGTGTAGTAGTGGATGCAAGCTTAATATATGCATAGACAGCGTAAAGGTCATTTATACTATCATCTAATCCATTCTAATTACAAAACTTCTGGTTGGTTGACACAGACGCAACACACCAATTGAACTATTTAATCAGTACCAAAACCGAAGATAATTTTCAACCTGATGATATCCAATCTAACTGTTTCAGACGAATATCTCACTTTATTGTACAAGAGAGTAAAACCTCATTGGGTATTGCTAGAAAACTGGGAGGACTGCCAAAATAACAGCAACTTTGAATCACTGGATAACATTAGTAAAAAACCTGAATTGTCATTGATGTCAAAGGTTCCAGCATCGTGGAAAACCAATCGAAGCACCCCAGCTGCCTTTCCCTTAGACAACACCTTCCTCACCTCTTCTTTAATGAGAAGATATTCCTTTGCACCTGCCCTTCAATGACCACAACGCATTCAAGACATGAGTGTAATATTGTGATTGCGAACATTTTCGTGCGCAACATCCAAAGTCATTATATACATACTTACTGCAAGGCGTTGGCTGGGAGACAACCTATGAGAGGAAGAAGACATGGCCACGTGACTATGCATATCAGCTGTCTCCTGCTGCTACTAGAAACCGCTAAATCTACGATATAGAGTTACCGGGTTGAGAAATTGTGAAGTATAAACGAAATAACAACCTTGTCCGAGAGAGTTTTTGGGTTCAAGGTTGTTGTCTCACTCACCGGAAGAACCATCGCCGGGGCGGAACTTGACGGCTGAGAAAGACGAACGTTGGGATTTGGCGGGAAAATGGGTTTTGGACTCGCCTGAAACGGTGCCGATTGAGCACCGCACAACGTGCTTACTCACACCTAATCTCATTATCTCTGCCCAACGCCACACACTCAAACGCGCTTCTTTCTTTCACTTCCTCCTCGCTTATTTCTTTTACACTTTCATTGTTTTGATATCAAAATTAACATTACACTAATCTGCTGTAGATAATCTTTTCTTTTTCTATTTTTTATAAAAATAAATCTCAACAATATGTTTTAAAATTAAAAATAAATATTAATTATTATTATCGAATTTTTATACTTACAAATCAGTTTCTTCTCCTTTACGAATAATAATAAACTTTTTTGTTTTTTACCATCCATTCTGTTGCACTCATTTATATTTATGTTTTTTTCTATTTATATAGATAGATACAGTGTGGGACGACGAAGCTGCATAAAACTTTAAATATTTATATTATATTTTGTTTTCTAAATATAAAAGTTTCCCAATATCAGAATAACAGAATATTTTTAAAATAATCAGTGGTAGAAAAAAATAGAAGAATATTTTCTAAATAGGAAATAGAAATATTTACACTGTGTTGTGACTGGAAAGGGACGATTATTTTTTATTTGTAAAACAATCGGATGACTAGATACGATGTCTACAGTCGTAGGATGAAGTTTAGTACTTTGATTGTCTTTTTTTGTAAGTATTGTTTTACTGTTTGGGATTAAAACTTCAATGGATTTTGAAAACTACGTTATAGGCTATGACGGTGATGATCGAAAAGGAATCTGTTTTGAAGTGAGAAAAGTTATAAATGTATAAAAGATGAAGAAGAGATGGAGGGTGATATTACAAAATTTGAGGAAGTTGAAGAAAATGTACAAGAGGAATGGCTCTGGTGCATTAGATAGTAATATAGTGAAGAACACAAGAGAGAGAAAAGATGGAGGAAGGAAGTGTTATCTAGGCCCTGAAAGACGAACAGCAGAGAGGTAAGCATCACTGTTACAGTCTGAGGGAGCAGAAGAGGTGGTGGCTCCTCCTTCACTGGAGGATTTGAAGACAGCGGAATAAAGGCGAGAACCCAAGAAAGAAGTGGTTGGTGGGTTAGGAACAGTGCAAAGACCCTCCAACATTTGAACAACTCTACTCATAGATGGCCTCATTGACATGTCTTCCTGTATGCACCACAATGCAACTTTTATAGCACATTGAAACCTCTCATCGTTCTCGTCGATTCTCAACACCGAGTCAAATATATCCCTCACCTTCCCTTCTTCCATCATTTTAAAGGCAAAAGTTGGGAAATGGGATTTCTCTGAAGACTCATTAGGATCATAGTTTTTCCTTCCTCCGATTATCTCCAACAGCACCATCCCGTAGCTGTAAACATCACTTTTCTCTGATATAGCGTAGTTTGTTATCCACTCCGGCGCAAGATAGCCCCTCGTGCCCCTCAGTGTTGTGAAAACATGGCTTTGTTCTCGATTCATCAGCTTCGCCAGCCCAAAATCCGAAACCTTCGCCATGAAGTGTTCGTCCAGAAGAACGTTTTCTGGTTTGATGTCACAATGAACAATCTTCGAGTCACAATCTTCGTGCAGATAAGCAAGTCCTTTTGCTGTTCCCAGAGCTATATTGAACCTAGTATCCCAATCCAACTGAAACTCACCTTTGTTTTTCTTGAATATCCATTTATCCAAGGAGCCATTGGGCATGTACTCGTAAGCAAGCATCCTATGAGATCCATCAGCACAGAAACCCTTTAGCCTAACCAAATGGAGGTGATGAATGCTGCCAATGATGCTAACTTCGGCCCTGAACTCTTTCTTTCCTTGTCCAATACTTTCCAATTTCTTCACTGCTATTTGAGTTCCATCTGCTAGAACTCCCTTATACACTGACCCAAAACCCCCTTGCCCAAGCTTCACAGAAAAGTTATTGGTGGCAGTTTCAAGGTCCTTGTAGCTGTAACGGATTGGCATACCGGTTAAATTTTCCAAGAAATTTGCCTCTTCTGAGCCATCTGAAGGAGACTCGGGCACCCTTTGCTTTCTTCTTTGGTATCTAACTCCCCAAAAGACAAGACCACAAATGACAAAAAAGCTTACTAAGACAATTATCACAACAACTACGGTGTGCTTATTGCCACTTCCACCGCCCCCAGAACCCGAGCCAGAACCTCCTTCATTCGAGACCTTGATATAAGAAACATAACCAGGATCAGAATCAGATTTCTGAAAGCTTCCTACACTGTCCAACAAGAAACAATTCCCCGAACTTCTCTGGAAGAACATAGCAAGGCAAGAACAGTTTCCACGGCAAGATGTTTGGCAACCAGCCAGATCGGTTTTGGAAAACGGTTGAAGGAATTGAAGAGCAAAGTAATGAAGTCCATCATCAGCTTTAACCAACTGAATGGATTTTCCTGAGTCACCACCACAAGGAGAGTCAAAACCAGGTTTGCAACTGGGAATAATAGAAGGGCAGCTACACCTCTTGTTACCCGTGCATATGGAATATGCATCACAAGGTTCTGGAGTACCGCAAGAATCTTCGGGAATTGTTTCAGAAGCAGCATTTGACCCTCCACTGCCGAGGGTGGAGAAGGTGATGAAGCCATCACTCCCCAAAACAGCAATCCAAGTCGAATTTGAGTCTTGACCTGAAGAGAAAATGAACTGCGACAACAGCGATTTTCTCTTGTCATAGAACTTCCACGAGTTTCCACTAATGCTTGCTGAAGCAACTTCATCGCCGCCCTGGTTGATGGTTCTGCGGCTGTCCGTCTGCATAGTCCAATAAGGCTGCGGAGTTTGAAAACTTGCGGAGAGAACAACAATACCAGACTTGATCTCAAGAATATGGGTCAAGTGGTTCGTGCTAGGATTACTGACGAGTTTCATTCCCTCTGTGAATTCCTGAGTTGGAAGCAAAGTATCTGTTGGATGGCCGAAACTTTGCCAAATCACTGTACTATTATCACTCCCAAGCAAGACCAAATTCCCAGTGTCACGCAATTCCATTGAAGAAACCCCTTTGCCGCCTGTGTTCGTGGACCAGACCACGGTTCCATCTTTCTGCAAGAAGGCGTTGCCCTTGTCATCAAACACAAAGTTGTCGGAATTAGCAACAGGAACTGCTCTATTAGCACTCCAAACGACCCGGGAAGCTCTCACGTGGATGATTGAGAGTAGAAACAAGGTGGTGTCATTCGCTGTGGTGACAAAGCCAAAGGAAAATTCTCCATCGTTTGATACGAGGAATTGGCCATTTCTGTCAATCCAATTCATTTGAGAACCCTTTATCCCCCCGGCTGAGATCCTTCCGGTATATTGATTCGCAGCTAAACAAACTTTGCACAAAAGGAAAAGGGTGCCCACAATATGCAATAAAGACCAATCTTTTCCCATGCTCACCCAACAGCGAATGGAAATCAAACGAACAGGTAAGAAATAAAATTCATCTGAAAGAAAATGCAAAAGAAAAAAATCTAACCGTAGCAATACGAGCCCAACAACCCAGAATAGAATAAGAAGTAAAGATAAGATCTTTCTAGCGGTTTTATCTTTAATTCAATGCTACATCAAGGTCATCCAAGATAAGGAGAAAGAAGAAATGAGAGAAGATGAACAGCGCAAAAGGGGTAAGAAGAATAGAGGATTGACCAACCAAGAAAAATAAAAGATGAATTTTAATACAATGAATAGTGATTTAACACGTGAGAAAACGGAGTGTGAGCATTGAGTAAAAGGGTGATTGAAAAGGAAGTGTGCAACGGAAGGGTGGATACGGCACGGCGGGTTTGTGGTTATGGAGGAGCAGAGAAAGAAGAGAAGAGAGTAGAAGAAAAAGTCAACAATGACAACTGGAGAAAGTACTCATGGTCTGACCATGAGTCTATCTGGCACGTGAAAAGAGATAGATAAATAGATAGAAAGATGAGATTGCAACGATGGGGTGGGGTGGAAGCAGAACAACAGTGACTTGTTACTGATAGCAATGAATGAACGAAGGTGGTGTTGTGTGTGTTTGTATTTGTATATTTTGTATATGCAGTTTGGTGGATGAAATGGTTTCAGACTCTAGATCTCACGTTGGTTGCCTCTGTACTTTACAGCTAATTCTGGTTTTGAACGTCAAAAGCATTTAAGGAAGGTGTCTTCTTCCTTTTTAAATTCATTTTTCTAGGATTCATGGATTTACCCATTATTTCATAACAATCACTCCACACCAAATAAATAAATGAGTTAAATATGATTTTAATTTTTAAATTATTAGTTTTTTTTTTTTGTTCTTTTTTCAAAATAAGTATAATTTGATTTTTATTTTTTTTTAAATTCTAATTTTAATTTTTGAAACTTTGGTTTTAGTTTTTGAAAATTACCACATTTTTAGCGGTGTTAGTTTTCGAGGATTAAAACCAAAATTTTGAAAAAAATAAAAATCAAATTATACCTTATTTTGAAAGAGGAATAAAAACCAAAAACGACCAATTTAGAGACTAAAAACATATTTAACTCTAAATAAATATAAGAAATTTATAACTCTAAATACTAAAGATAATAACTTTTAACCTATTTCTAACTTTTTATTAACAAATTTTAATAATCTCTTTTCTTCTTTTTTTTGGACAAGATAACTTTTGCTTTGAAGAAAAAAAAATAATACAAGTGAAAATTCGTCATAAAAATATTAATTTTAGATAAAAATCAGAGTTTTAATTTAAAAATAAATAAAATTTTTCTCAAAAATACAAATGCGTGTATAACTCGTGTCTATATTAATTTTTTATATTTCTATATATAAGCATATAAATTTAATAAAACCTACAAATTTAAGAATAGAACTCAAAAACACATAAAAATAATAAAAAATAAAAATTACACATTCAGGTTTTTTAGTTTTGTAAAATTAAAATAAAATTATAAATTTTTTAATTTTTTAAACTATTCTTTAATTTTATTTATGATTTAAGAAAACATTATATTGGACCTTGTGATATAAATAATTTGAATTACTAAGAGGTTTTTTCCTCAAGTTTTTCTCTTGTTCTTCAACTTAAAAAAATATTTTTTTCATGGTTAACAGGACAATGATTAATAATTTATAAATGAAAAAAATATTAAAAATAGGCATAGTTATCTCGTAAGTTTCATTATTTATTTGTTTACTTAGGTATGTAATTAATGAAAAACTAATTAAACCTTTAATTTTTAACAGACTAACTGTATAATATTTCTTTTATCCAAAAGATAACAAATAAATAGTAATGACGTTTATTTTGCAATAATGTAATTTATTACAAATTTATAGTGATGATTTATTAAACTGTCAACTTCAGTTCCAACTGAAAGGATAGTTACATTATTGTTTTTGAATGATTAAAAATTAATTAAACCTTAAAATGGTTAGAATTTTATTGAACTTTTATTTAAGAAAAATATATATGCGATGGAAAATGTTTTTTAAGTTTATTACATATATTATTTTTATTTTATTTATTATCTTTAATTAATTTTATTATTATTTTTTATTTGTATTTTTAGCTTAGTCTATATTTCTTTTATTATAAATAAAGGACCATATGTATATATTCAACACAAGGAGATTGATTTTATTTATGGTTTTTTCACTGTATTCAACATGGTATGCAGAGTCGGGTTCTTTTGAGAAAAAAAATTTTGGTGACTCTATCATTACATGTGTCACTGCTGGTGGTGGCGCCATCTACCATCGGCGGCGCCATCCTCTATGTTACTGTTTACCGTTGTCATTATCGGAGTTCAAGTTTTGACCGATGATCACATGGTTTTGATCGTCTCGGTCAAACAACCATCATGTCATTAACAACGTTTTCATCGGAGCTCCTACATGCTCTCAAGGCCTTTTCAAATTATGGATTTACTCTCTTTTTTGTTGTGCATGGTGACATGTCTAATAGTAATTCAGAGCGTTGAGGTTGCTCGTTTTTCGCTTTCAGGTTTATTGTGCGTTATTGCACATCCAATTTACTCTCAGGCAGGTGTCTTGATTGGAGAATCTTGAATTTTTATAGTTTCTCTATCCTGTTCATCCATGGATTCTTCCATTGTCGTCTCTTCTGACCTCCCTTTTATCACCATTGTTTTTGACTCGTTCATATATGTTTTTTTTCCCATGGAAAAAATGGTTTTTGTTAGTTTATTTATAGTCGTTATGGCTCTTCAACAATGACCTCTTTATCCACTGAATGTCAAGAATGCATTCCTCAATGACGATTTGCAAGAAAAATTTTACATGGAGCAACTTCCCAAATTTGTTGCTCATGGAAAGTCTTTTGGGTTGGTATTTCGTCTTTTATGTCGTCTTGCAAATCGTTAACAATTTAGTGTCACTCGAGTGCAGAAGAAAATATTTTCACTAAGACTTGATGGATTATATTAGTAACAAGCTTAGTGTATATGTAAGTATTAGTTTGAGGGAGAGTGTTAGATATATTATCTTTATTTTATATTAATCTTTTATCTTTAGTTAATTTATTATTATTTTTATTTGTATTTTGAATTTAATTCATATTTCTTTTATTATAAACAGAGAACTCTATATATATATTTAACACAATAAAAATTAATTTCATATATAATTTTTTACTATATTCAACAAATTTAATAATTTATCAATATATTCAAGAAAGTCAATAGTTTTTCACTGTATTGAAAAAAATTAACAACTTAGTGATTCTTTACTTAAAGTAGAAAAAAAAATCTTCATCATTTTTCTTCCTCTAATTGTACTCTTATGAAATCAGAATTGGAAAAAGGTACCAAGCCTTTGAAAACATGCGGGAAGCCTGATGTTTGTAATAAATATTCCAATAATTAACAAAATGTAAGAGAATAAAAATAGATCATTAAATTCCTCATTATATTAAAAGTGTTATCAAACAGGGTAAATTAACTTTAATTGTGTGTTATATATCATTTGATATACACACATCTTCACATCTCAAGATTTAACAGTAGTATTGATTATAGTTTATGCATTTTCATTAACACGTGTTAGTGACACCAATTTGTGATACATCATTCATACGTATGCATTAGCCAATAAAAACGTTGGAATAATCAGTTGTCGTATTTTATTATTAAAAATGCAAACGAATCCCAAAACATGCACTGTTTGGACACAGTATTGTAACGCAACCTGCTTTCTAACTTTATTTATTTATTTATTTTCTCTCTCTTTCCGTTTACTGTAATTGCAATTTATTGCTACCGTTTGGTTGGTGTTGAAAGACTGCGGGACCCGAAAGATTATGTTAAATTAAGCCATGAGTCATGTAAGATGGTTGTTTTAATTGTACTATAGTTTAAAAGCTCAAATTTCTGATAATAAAATGTTTTTATTATTAATTTGAACCAGCAAAATAGTATTGCATTACTTTTATATTAGGTTTTATTTATTTTAGAACGAAGCTTTGTGACTGCACTAGTATGATAATTTGGTCTAGAATTAGCTTCTGGAATCTGAGGTTCAAATCTCTGATTTGAGTTATGTCGTCGGTTAGAGAGATCCTTTGACTCCATCGAAAACTTGTACCCAAAAAAGTTAATTAATTAATTGATTAGGTACTAAGCACGCCAAAAGAAAATGATAACCAAATAACCCACCAGGAGAGCGAGTGGTTAAATCGATCGACTATTAGATCTGTGATTTCACCATAACTATTATTATTATTATTATTATTATTATTATTAGTGTAATCTAATTACAAAGAAGAATAACACAAGAGATAGGAGCAATTTTTAAATAATTTTTTTACGCCATGTTGAAATACTTTTCTAAAGTGGTAATATTAATCATTAATATAGCAGTAAAATTCAGACCTTTTCTTCGGCGTTCGGTAGAATTATGGAACAAATTTCTACCACAACTCTACTAAATAAATATTCTTGTTATATTGACTAACGTTGTAGTACTAGTTAGGTACATCATATTCTCGAGAATTGTGACTATAATAAATATCCTTAAAAATATTAGACAAGTTGCCATGATGTAGCACTGTTGCTTGGTATTTATATATTGATGATAATAATGAGGGTCTATCGGTTTAAGCAAAGTAGTAAACAACAATAAATCCCACGCAGAGTTTTTCAAATTTAAAAAGTGATGACGTTTTATAAAACTACGACTATGTTTGAATTATTGTTTGGTTATTACACTCCGATAAAATATTCTAATACATGAATTGGTATTGAATATGCATTAAAATTAGAAAGTGAGATCAACCTAAAACCAAACGCGCACTAAGAAAATTTAATGCACTAAATTAAATATTTACTAGGTATTTCAAGTAAATATAAATTTAATGCGCATCACTTTTACTTACACCGCCAAAATTGGAAAAAAATGTACAAACATATCTTATAATTTTGGTAACTGAGCTATTGAATATTTTTATATGGATCGGATCCTTTCACGAGGCTCCACATTAATCTTTAATGCCCATTTTTTTAAAAGAATCGATGATTTAATTTTTCTTAACCGAAGAATGTGCTTGAGTTTATGTGAATAATTTTCTATTAATCTCAATATTTTGTGAATGTTGCTAGTCTCAAGAACCTTCTAGATCTTGTTTGCGTGCTTAAAATTAAAGTAAGTAATGTGA
Organism: Vigna umbellata; assembly: GCF_029865625.1. NCBI lineage: Eukaryota > Viridiplantae > Streptophyta > Magnoliopsida > Fabales > Fabaceae > Vigna > Vigna umbellata. The sequence continues at coordinate 46,712,377 of NC_142166.1, forward strand.
GATATTTGAAAACAGTGTAACTTTCTGTAAATGATTATATATATATAATTTCAAGATTTTTATTTTAATTTTTATCAAATGTGTTATTAAAGTTGGTCCAGCAAAAGATACCAAAGTTACCTACGACCAACGTTTAAAAATGACCTCATCATTAGATAGGATAAGGGGACAACATTAAATCACCAAACACGTCACGTGCCGTTTTTTTATCTTCAGCCCGTTTTATCATCTTAAAAGTTTTCTTTAAGTAGTCTATTAAAAAACTTATTTGAGTGTAAATTAACTTTAACTTACAAAATCATTTTTTAAAAATTATATATTTCTTACTATAAATTTATAGACGATGGATAAGGTAAGGTATCAAAATAGTTAGAAAGGACTGAAAGGACGAGCGATTGACAATGTAAGAAAACATCTCATGATCTTTCAGTTTCGATAACTGTTGAACAGAGTTAAAACGTAATTAATGTCACAACAGCTACGGTTAAACGGTTAAAATTTACATTAATAATCATTAAAAGGTAAATTAATTGGTTAGATTCTTTTAAACTTTATAAATAAAGGTTTAATTTGTAAATAAATTCACTTTTATTCACTGTTTAATTACAAAAGACATACATAAAAAATTTTGATTTGAGCATTGAAATGTATTCTGCATATCACTCCTCCACACGATCGATTATGGAAAAAAAAAATAAGAAAGACGTTTTATAGAAACATGAACCCTTCATTCGATTATTCTTGTCCATTTTAGTAGGAACAATATTAAAAAAAAATTCTTTCAAACTAACCATTGAAGAGAAATAAACGTACATTATAAGTGTCGTGAGAGAAAACCATGGTAGTGATTCCTTGTCAGAGCCATGAGCATACTATATAGTGTACACAGATTTCTATATTCGTATAGTCAGTGGTGTATCAACAATTATCACATACCATAATATGCATGAAAGTCATCTCCTGAAAATTAAATGCTCATTGACAATTAAATTAGGCCGAATGATGCATATGAAGTCAATTCGATTATTTAAATGATGCGGCACGACATGAATCATGTATTTATTATGTGAGTTCGGTTTGAGGTTAGCAAGCCAAGGGGTGTCTTTAGCAATTTGGAATGTCTTTATCTTCCTTCACACACTTCTAAACTTTATTATGTGCCATTCATCTTGCAAGCAACAATGTAAATTTATTAGTTGTGCTGTTAGGTATTGAAAACAGACATGGTTGTTCTTTCGTGGTACAGTAGTGATGTTTCGGTTTCAAACAGAAGTTGTATGATTTTGGTGTGTATTTTCAAAAAGCCATTGATAACCCTTTTAATTAATTTAAAGAATGCGTTTGGTATGACATGGCGGCCATTTCAGATCCAACCATATCCCATTAGACTTGAATTCATCTCACCTTCCCTCTCATGTTATCAAGGAAAATAATTATTAAATAATACGTAATTATTATTTGTCTCATTTTATTAATTTATCTTATCTTTCCTCTTGTCCGTATTGTGATATATTTTATTATTTATGAAAAAAAATCACATGGATAATCGGTTTTTCAAACTTTAATTAATTAATAGTTAGTTTTTTATTTAATTCTGACGGATGACAATTTGTGGAATTGTAACATCATATGCTAAAGTTAACTAAAAACAACCAAACATATTCATTTAATGAGAAAGTTGTGAGTAAAATAATACTTTATATTAAATACATTGAAGATTTTTAAACAAGCAATCAATGAAGCATGTAACATTAATCATACCGAGTAACCCAATGTACTATGAGTAGGCTTCTTGGTCATGGAAGAGTTAAGGCTCTTGCAAAATTAAATCTTTACATAGTTTCAAAGACACTGGTATTTACTTGTTTGATGAACTTTTATGTAATTATTAAGAAAAATATTTTAAAGATAAATTAAAAGTACTTTATGTTTAAATTAAAACAAAGTCTCTAAAAAAATATTATAAAGTTTTTTAAATTATATTTCATATATAAAACAGTTTTGTGATAGACTTTGATATATTCATATATTATATTATTTTGATTAAGTTGTCACCTTGACAAAGTTAGATAAAAAAAAAAAATTTGTGTAAGATAAATTCTTATGGCCTACTAGACATATTATTTTTTACATTACATACTGGTTTAAATGAGAAATATCTTCTTAATTTTGACTACATAATATTTTTCTTCGTGCAAGATCAATATAAACAAAGTTAATGTCTCAGATAAAATATCAAATTTAAAACATATATTAAACATTTCAACGTAATATTCTCTCCTATAAAATATCCATGTTTACAAATCATGATAATTCATTACATAAATACTTATAATCAATATTTATATGTATATATTTACAAAAATTACAAATAAATCAATTAAAATAATAAACCAAAAAAAAAAACTAACAGAAAAAAAAATAGTTTGAACCAAAACATGAAAAAGAGAAGACTTAATTATAGTGATATCTTTCACTTTAAAGGAAATAGTGAAGAGATAAGGATCAATTGTAGCACTATTTTCGTATGAACAAAAATCTTCTTGTTTTAGCAAAAATAAGTCTGAGGCTAAGTTTGGATTTTGTTTCTTTTATTTTCATTTAAGAAAAAATATTATAAACCAATATTACCTAATCAACTTACAAAACTCAAAACATCTTTCAAAGTATTTATCGAACATCAATATAAAATTTTACAACTTTTATAGAGCATACAAGATTTAAATAGTTTTAAATTCCTCAAAATATAGATTACATTCTTATTAAATTCATAAATCAACATATAACTCAAGTTCAAATTCAAAACAAACAATTTGATCAACAACTTTTACAACCATACAAACTTCAAATACTTCATAAAAAAACATCAACATCACACCATAACTTTTACAACCTCAAAATAAAAAATTATTTATCAAACTATCCAAATTTCATATCTTCACATTTACAAAAGATATAATTTCAAAATCTTTCATCAAATATTATTGCATAAAATATATACTAGTGTGACAAACTTGCATTTAGGCAGTCCAAAATTCAGTATTTTCAAAACCATGGAAGTTTCACTCAAATGGTAAGGCTTGCTTAAACTCTAAGTATAAATTACAACTTTACTCATATCATAATAAAGCTAAATATTTTTGTAAGACTGTCATAACGACTTCAACATACCACTATGATTATGATCTAACATAAAATCATATTTATAAAAAATACCACATACACAAATGTACTATACCTGGCAACCGACCGGCTGTCAGACAAACTAATAAGGAAAGGTAAATATCATTAATGATCAATTAATACATTTAATGGCCATATTAAATGCGAATATACGCTATTTATGAGTGATTGACAGGTTATATTGTCCAAAAATATACTTCACTAATGGTTAATCAATGGACTTGACTGCCACAAGTCCTATAATATATACAATTGTTATACAGGTACAAATATCCTTTTTTATCCTAATAAAATATAGACTTTTTTATGAAACATATCTGACTTGAGCGTCGGGGTGTCTTTTGCAAGTCAACAACAAATTGGAGTGTATCACGTTCTCGAAGAGGGTTAAAAATCAAAAGAGAGCAGAACAAGGAAGGACGACCGACCCTCGGACCAATTCAACCAAAACAAAAACCTTTAATTCTATAACATGGATAATGACGTGAACATTTGACACGACACAAACACAGACACTTTAAGAAAACATACATATACTTATTGGATAATTAAGAATTATTTAGTTTAACAATTAATGTTTATACACTCAAAATCATCTATAAATAAGGTTAGTTAACTATAATAATTTAAACACATAATCACCTAATAAAAAAAAATCTAATCCATTTATTTAATACCAAAAAGTGAAAACTATTTATCATATAAGATTTTCTCCTTCTTTGTATAATTATAATATAACTGTATTCAACAAATTTACAAGTTTATGAAATTTTATAAAAATATTATTTGTCTTTATTAACATTGTGTTTGAGTCATATCATAAAAAAAACAAGAGAAATGTCTTCTAAATTGGACACTTCACTAATACATGTTGTATGAGTGTTATACGCGTATAGATGAATGATACTATGAGACATGTGAACACACCATTTGTAATATCTATAAATTATGCGCTTCAAATCATTAAAAAAAACAAGTTTCTAAACCTACAACAAAAACAATAACCAAAAGTATAAAAAATTACCAAAAAAAAAGAAGTAAAACACAGATCACAATTTCACATGTGATTAAATATGTGTTGACATTTGACAATGTGTACTTTTGACACATAACATAACACTCTTTCATCAAGTATAATATATGAAAATTACTAATCCACCTCCACTTATAATTTAAACAACTATTTTATTTATTTGATTTTTTTGTCATTTTAAATCTCAACAACCATTCCATTTACGAAAATATTCATACTATTTTTCTTAATATACAAAAATGTCACTCATAAACAACTCTACTACTCTTCTTATTTTACAAAAATGTCATTCAGATTATTATTATATTATTATTACGATTATAATTACTATTATTATTATTATTATTATTAATATCAATATATATATATATATATATATATTATTATTACTATTACAATCAATATTAATATTATTAGTATATAGTATTATTAATATCATTATTAGTATACACTATTATTATATATATTACTATTATGTATTAGTATATTAATATATAATAATAATATACATTAATATATAATAGTAATATGTATAATAATAGTATATATTCATAATATTATGTACTAATAATAATAATAATATTTGTAATAATAATAATAATAATATTATTATTAATACTACGTACTACTACTAATAATAATACTAATAATTTTAATTGTAATATTTATTGTTAACTTCTTGACCTATTTCTAATTATAATAAAAATTAAATTCAATGGTCTTAAAATAAGTCAAAGTACTAGTTTTGTACATGCAAAAATTATCAACACTAACTCTATAAAAGATATAAAAGAAGTAAAGTAAAAAAAGTTGTTCGAGTAAACTCATTATATTTTTCACCAAAATTTATAAAAATGGAACATATTTTTTTATCAATTTATAAAAAAAATGTTTATTTGAAGAAACGTTCGTTTTTTATAAATAAAGTTTAAATAGTTAAATATTTTATTTAAATAATAAAATATTTATATTTGATCTCAAATACTACATTTTATATTATATATATATATATATATATATATATATATATATATATATATATATATATATATATATATATATATGCTAAAATACAATTCGTGGCATTGGCAGGAGAGGAAAATTAGTGTTTATGTGGTTTCAAACAGATTTATTTTATAAAGTTTGACTGTGTTAACACTAAAGTATTATTATCCTAATTTTTTATTGAACTATTTTTTTCTTTAATATATGATATGCTGCTGCTGTTATATTTTATGTCTGTTTGTTTCCTCATTTTATTCTTTATTCGTGTTAGAATATTTTAAATTTTAATTTATTCTCATTCTCATTAATATTAAATTAACGACACTTTTTAATTTATTATTTTATCTAATTAATTTTCCACGTTAATTAAATCTAGTTAAATATATCATAATTTTTTTCTTTTTTTATTTTCTTTCTATAAACTTAAATATTTTAATTTTTCACCTCTTTTCCATTTCTTTTCTGCTTCAATCTGAACAAATCATAAAAATAAATTATTAAACTTAAGATATGTTTACAATAAAATAATATAAAAGTGTCTTTTCAAACCGCAACACTATAGTAGGAGAAGAAAGAATTCAGAAATATTGTCTCTTTCTATGCGGAAAAGGCAGATGCAGAACCATTGGATATATATATGCATTGCCATAGCCAGATCAAAATGTAAGTAATTTAACTCTTCAGTTTCCCAAACACCAAACCGAAACTTCTCCAATTTAATGCTACTTTTCACTGTTAATTGGTCTTATTAAAATAATTACCAATTATTTAATGTATTTCTAACAAGATATGAACATCACTCAAACAGCATAATTTGACAAATTTTTTTAATAATAAGGATAATAAAGGTTGAGTATTATAATTTCTGATGTTGATGAATACGTGTATAGTAACTGATTGAGTCATTTTCTTCAATGAGATTATCGATGCTATGGTGTGGACTTCCAATTCATGGGCCCATTTCGATACTTCACGGCCCAATCAAAGACTGCGCAAAACACAACTGTGATAAACCCACTACATTTTAATACACCAAATAAAAACCCTACTCGGATACCAGAAGACACAGATAATTTCACATAATAATAAAAAATTATGAAAATATTCTTTATGCTTTATTTTTCCACACATCCTGTGTAACAGGGAGAATTAAAATAATTATAAATAAAACCAATATTATTTTTACTAATTTATTTTAATTAAATAATGTCTTTTTAACCATCCAAGTGAATGTCTGGGAGCTTGTTTTTATAGTTTCCTTAGAAAAGGAGAAAAAGAATATGCTGTTATTCTTTGAAGGTGATGATGCATTGGTTAAGAGAAAAGAGAAAAGAAACAACATAAGCTGAAGGTGAATTTGTGTGGCCATTTTCTTTTTCAAATTGATTATACGAGAAACTAATTCTGCATAATTGATCTTACAAATTTTGATTCATGGTATTATTATATGAATAATTGCAGTAATATGGGAGTGAAGAATGTGAAAGTGTGAGGATTTTATCCATGGAGGCTGAGATTTTTATCTGAAAGTAAAGGTAGACGTGTATGGCTCTTCTTCACCAACCGACTCTCTTTCTTTGCTTTGCAAATTGCTCATCACATGACTCGTGTCACATCACTCTATTAACAATCGATGCAATATTACCTCAATCATCATCATCATCTGCCATGTGTAAACCTCCTTCAACCGTGGTCGGTTCTGCAATTTATAGCAACTAATCCCTTCTCTTAGATTCGTATCTTACTCATGTATTCAAGACTTTCAACCGATTAAGATTATGTTTGCCAAAACTAGTTCATAAATTAACTGAAAGATGAAAATAATTAAGTACAATTTATGCTAATTCATTATAAGTATTTATTAAAATTACTTATCTATTATCTAATTGTAAAAAGTCCCGAAATCATTTTTATTGGTCATTATTTTGTTTTCTTTTTTGCTAAAATCTCAACGTGGTTCACAAGTCAGTTTAATCGATGAAATACATAGATATATATGTATGTATGTATATATATATATATATATTTGGCAAGCGTGTGTTGATGCAAACTGTTGAAGACCGTGGCATTCCGCTGACGCGGAAATATAGAAACTGAGAACTGTGACTAATTCGCTTTGACTCCAAAAGCACGTTCTCTTCTCTTCTCTTCTCTTCTCTTTATTCACTCCTCATTTCACTTTCCAAAACCACACCACATATATACAAACCCAACCGATTCTACCTGTCACTGCCCAAATTAACTATCCCTGTCTTCAATCCATGGTTATTCCTCCGACCAAACACAGCATTCAGCGTACGGAACAACGACATGTCGCCGATCAAGTGCTGGGCCACCAGGATTTCCGGGCACGCCAACAACCGCGAGCTCAAGGTTACCCAACTCAAGCTCCAATTGGGTCTCTTCGGAACCACCCTGGGTTCCCCAAACGACAAGCTCGCCTTCGAAATAACAGGAACCGCTACGAACAAAGAAAAGAAACCTTCCAATTCTTCCAAACAGAAAACGACACCTCTCTCACTCGCTCCTTTCTCAAAACGACGATGTTCTCACGCAACCTCTTCCTGTAGGTCCATCAGTTCCAAATCCCCCTCTCTAACATGGGACGAGCGCGACCTCTGCGCTTTTCATCTTCTTCTCAAAGACAACCCCCTCGATGTTTGCGACCTCGCATTTCTTGTCTTATATGTAAGAACAACCACCACTGTTTATCTAATTATCTAATTAATATTTCACTCTTATTGTTTTATCGTAAAATGTTTGTTTAAAGAAATTTGTAGTGTCGTAACACATGTAACGATGTTTTTCGTGTCTTATTATGAATTTCAAAAATATGTTTAGAATAAAAAACCGGAAGAAATGCGGAGGAGGGTATATAATCTGTTTATTTGTTTATTAATAGATTTTTTGTCTTTGTTTATATAAGGGAAATAATGTTTAAAAATGAAATGCAGGGAGAGGGCGGTGGGGGAGAAGCGAAAGCGAAGATGACGGTGGTCGGAAAAGCGGAAATGAGCGTGACGGTGGCGGAGCTGGCGGGGAGGGAGGAGAAGAAGACGAAGTCCAATTCTCATAATCAGTTTCAAAGAAGGCTTCCAATCAAGTTGAGGGTCAATGGTTTATGCATAGAAGCTACCCTTTTGGTACGCTGCAACCTCGTTTTCCTTGTTGATTATTTTGCTTTTAGTAATTATTAATAATTAATAAAATTAATTATGTGTGTTATTTGCCCCTTCTTGGTCAAACCCCTTTCATAAGCACACACATAAAAAGTGGAATGAAAGTCTTGGTTCCTTCATTGAAATTTTCCATGTTTACTTGGATGGATACAAACTCATCAAACAAAACCACTCATGTCATGTCCTATTTTGTTGTTTCAAACTCGTGACTCTCCTCGTTCATTTCTCTGGCAATTCACTTTTAGAATAACGTGATTTGACCGTCGTTAGCGAAGCTTTTGTCTTTTCCTTTTGTTTCTTTATTTTAAATTTAATAGTTTGTGGCTGATATTTGTGAGTCAAATATAACTCTTTACGTTGTATGAAAAAAAGTTACGGCATCAACGTATCATTAATTTTGTTTGAATAAGAATAGAATACGACAGTAATAAGTGAGATGTCTGTCGAGAACAGCACTTAATTATTGTTGTGTGTTCTTTTTGAAAAAAAGAATTTGGCAGCCTCATCTAACCCAAAAAGGTTATACAAATGTGGTGACAACATACAACTTCTCACCGCTCTGCTCTTTTTAACAGGTCTCTATAAGGTTATTGAAGTTGAGAGATTCTGATTCTAAGGGTGACTCGGTTTCAGCAAAACCCTTTGAAAACAGCGTCCAGCCGAAGAAGAAACACGGGATTATAGAGAAAGTAAAGCATTTCACAAGCTTGGGAAAGAAAAACAATGGCAAGATTGACGAATCAAAACAAACCAGTCCTTGTGACTCGGATAGATCCCCCATGTTTGACTCGGATGACTCGTCCAACGATTCCAACACAAGCAGTGCTAGCAACAACAGTGGTACCCACAACACACGGCCAACACTCACAAAGGGCTCTGAGAGATTTACAACCTCAGACAGAAAGACCCGTTTGCAGAAGAATAGAAGCCTCAATGGGTGGAACTTTCAGACACCCACTACTGACAAACAACAAACTCAAACCTCGTATCCTGGTCCTTTCACGGTGTGTTTCATTCTTACTTTGTTACCTCATTTTTATGTTTAACTAATGGTTATCACTGCAAAGGTCCCTCCTTTTTTACCAACTAGATAGTTACTAAATGGTTTTGTTTACTTATGGCAGAAATCAAATGAAGTTTATCCACAAGTATACCAGAAAGGCACTGCAAAAAATTGGGAATTCAGGGAGATTAAAAGTAGAGATGGGAAGGCAAAGCTGAAAACCAATGTATTTTTTGCTTCCTTTGACCAAATGAGTGAAAGAGCTTGTGGTGAGAGTGCGTGCACGGTTTTAGTTGCACTCATAGCCCATTGGCTTCACTCAAACCATGGAATGCCAACGAGAGCGCAATTCGAGAAACTCATCACACAAGGTTCATCAGAATGGAGAAGGCTATGTAACAGTGATTACTACTCGAAGCTCTTCCCAGATAAACATTTTGACCTTGAGACGATCATCGAAGCCAATCTAAGACCTCTTGTTGTTCTGCCTCGGAAATCGTATACGGGGTTTTTCTCCCCTGAGAAGTTTCAGTGCTTAAAAGGAGCCATGTCGTTTGATGAAATTTGGGACGAGATAAAGATGAAGGTGGGTGATCATGAGCCAAGAATTTACATAGTGAGTTGGAATGATCATTTCTTTGTGTTGAAGGTAGAAAGAGATGCTTACTACATCATTGACTCTTTGGGGGAGCGACTTTTTGAGGGGTGTCAACAGGCATTCATATTGAAGTTTGATGATTCGAGTTTGATTTATAAGAAACACACCACAAAAGAGGAGCCTTCAAAGGGAGAAAGTCGTGAGATAATTTGTCGTGGAAAAGAGTGTTGTAAAGAGTTCATCAAACGCTTTCTGGCGGCTATACCACTTTGGCAAATGGAGAAGGAGGAGAAGAAATGGAGTGTTTCAAGTCCCTATCTTCATCGACAATTGCAGATCGATTTCCATTATAGCTCTTCTTCTTCCTCTACCTCTTCTTCTTCTTCATCATCATCATCTTATTCTTCTTCTTCTTCTTCTGTTACTTCAACTGATTCTTTGTGGTCTCTCTTATCAAGTGGAACATTGAATTAGAAGCATAATCATCAAATTATTATTCTGATATATCACCCACGGAACACGTGCAGAATCATTCGAGTTTGATGACCCTCCTAACTTTGTTGTTGTAGGATTGATGCTTATAAACCTTTGACATATCAAATTATGTGTCATGTTACAATCTTTTAGATTAGATATCGAAGATTGTCCTTGAGCAATTGCCAGGACCAAAATTGATAATTCACAATAATTTAGTTTTGGTGGCTGCACCTCTTTTTTGCTGACTACTTTTAAACCTTTAAAACTGTGCCATTGATTTTACTGAAATTGAAGATCAAGAACATTATAAAAGCATCATTAATTCATACAACAGTTATCCTTTTTTATTTTTGATTAATTGAATGGATTTCAATTAAAAAACGAAAGAAATCTCACTGCAGATGCCATGTAATTGTCCATAACATTTCATTTTTTAATCAATTTTTTACCGTCTAAAACTTAACATTTGATCCAACTACTTTTTTGGACATCTTGCCCTGCAAATTTTATTTTATCACTTGTTATATCTATCATTTTATTTGTCCTCCTTCATTTTTTCCTCCCTGTTTCTCTTGTTTCTATTATACATCTAAAAATAAAGTGTATGTTTATAATTGGATATATATATATTAGGATTTTAATATTATATATTGGGAGATATGAACTTACAAAAGCTATCCCAAAATGTAACTTTATAGACTTGATTGAAGTTTGTCTTATTCATGAATTATTATTTTAGCATCCAGTTCATATTTCAACAGGCAAGTGTCAATTATCAAGTTTGCTATGAACCACCCCAATACCAACTAAATTTACACTACCTAACCCTTTGTTTAAATAATGTGATGGAAAATGGATAAAAAGGGAACATACCATTCATGTAAAAACACAATGATTCATTTGTGTCTTTTCACCAATACTCGTGTCTACATCTAAACCATACATTTTCACAAGGTGGTTCCACTCATTCGTTTAACTATAGATTTCAACATTCAAATATATTCGATATCTGGTACCCGTTGATTATGTTCTCTGAATATTTCGAGACTCGTCAAAATACCATTCAACCGATATTTTAGCAACTCAATAAAAGACCGATACTTAGAAATACAAATTCCAATATTATAATATGATAAAACGATAGTTTGCATTAATTTTAACAAACAAATCTAGTCTACAGAGAGACCACGGTTTCTCAAAGTTAGTACACACCCAATCTAAAGCGGAAAACAAACCTTAAAACCCACGTCGGTTGTTGTACTGCCATTGGTTGCACTCTATGCCCTTGAAGCTACATACTTTTTTCCCCTTTATAAGGGTTTCCAACAATTAAACCTGCTTTTCACTTCAGTTTCCCGAATGTGACCATTTTCAAAACTAGGGTATGGTACACTACTAGATGGTCCTAACCTCAATGATAGATCACACTTGTTTGTGCATGGATTCTCAAAATCCCCATTGAAAATGAATGATTGGGAGCCCCCACTTGAAGAGTTGAAGTTATGGGCTAGGGGACTTTCAGCACCAACAACAGGGGTAGATCCACCGGTGTGAGAAACAGATACATGTGACACGTTGAACCCATGTCGAGACTCGTCCAGTTGAATGTTATTACCATAGTACAAAGGATAAACTGAAAACAAATTTGGTGGTGCTTGATGTTCCACGCACTGTTTTTTACTGGTTGAAGCTACATGCTCAGACACATATTGCGATTTTGTTGAGAGATCATGGAAGAGATTGCGAACCTCTTCAGTGTTGCGATTTAGGTAACAACGTTGGTTGTTGGGCTGACTCCTTGAAGCTTTTGTCAGAGAGCATCCCAAACTCAGAGCAGCTGAACCATAATAATAACAACAATGGAAGAAGGAAAAGTACACATAACACGTGTGTGCAACAATTACCACCGATTAGAGCATTTTAGATATGAGCAAGTCCAAGAATAACTTGCGTTAATAATAGCTAATGTAAAAAAATATTTGTTGATAGATTTTAGGAATGAGAGAAAGTACATACATAGAAAGAACAACAATGATACGTTCACAACTTCATTTAAACATCCAACTATTGCCACTATTGCTAAAACAAAATTTGGAAAATGACAAAACCCCTTTCAAACAAACATGTGTTTGCATATTTGTCAAGTGGAAGAACCTATTCCACGGTTTCTACTTTTTACATTGGAATGGTAAAAATCCGTTAAAGGACATGGCTTTCCAAACATATTGCTTAGTCCTAAAAGTCATATAAACCTATTTCAATTTTAAATTTACAATCTTGGTTATGATCATAGAATTGGAGATAAACCAACCAAACAAACAAGGCAAGAGTGTTTCTTTCACTTATTTTCTTGCCTAAAAATTCCTTCTAACTTCATTCGAACCCAAAAAGTGTTAAGAAAAAAATCCTTTACACTGCCTAAATTTACAGTACTTCACAAGTGCACTTCCTCCCTTTGGTGCTAAAAGAAAAGAGATAAACCCTTGTGGAAAATCTTCTCTTCTCTCTCCCCACATCTATTCCCTTTTTATTTAAAAGGTGATGAACAAAAGTTGAAACCTTGGACTTTTTTTTTATTTGATGTGAGAGTTGATTATAGTAAAAAATACCTTCGATGCAAGGTCGCAGATACTCTCCAGTTTGTGTGTGCTCATCACATCGAATTATTGTATCAATGGCAGCATTGGTTCTGTCCAAAAGAGTTGCAAGGTCCATATATTCCACCTGCCCAAGAAAATAATTCCAATTATTATTACGACCACTATCGATTCAACACCAGACAAGCTTTCATCCTCGTAAGATGTTTTTCTCAAAAAATAAATAACCCTCAAATAATTTCTGTGTTTCCCTTTTTAAAAGGGAACAAGGTCGGTTTGGTTACCTCGGAATTGGCTTTGGAGTAAATAATTTCCTCTGCCTTGAGGACAACAACGGGAAGCTTCTCTTGATAGTCTTTCTTCTTCTTAGTGGAAGAGGTATGTATCTCGTTGACAACCCTACAAAAGAAAAAAAGATAGTGAAGGTGAGAAATTAGAGGAAGAAGAAGTGTGAGAGGGAGAAGAAAATGACCTGAAAATTTCTTGAATGAGAGTTCCTCGAACGGGTTGGTGTATTTGACTGTGCCATGTTCTTTTGACGCAATCGTAAGGTTTGGGAGCTGAACGGGGCATGGTGGTGATTAGAGAAAAACAGAGTCCTCTGTTTGTTTCATGAAAAGAGACAAACTATAAAATGTGAATTTTGTGTGATGTTAGTGGGTAAGGGTAACTCAACTTCTACACTGTACTCTGTCTTTTGCTTTTTCTTATTTCTTCTTTCTTAATTACTTCTCCACTTCCAAAACAAATTAAAAAAAAAAAAAAAAAAAAACACTTTTGTCTTCACTGTTCACCTTTTATCCTCTTCTCACTGTCGGTGACCCCGAAAACAAATACATTAGTGTTGTATCACTGGTATAACACTGTTTAAGAAAAGACAATAAAAAAACAAAAATAAGTGTAAACGTCTCTTCTCTTAAGGGCAATAAAAGATTCATCCATAAATTCGGAATATGTACGAGAATTGGGACGGTCTTCCCATATTTAATATTGATTAATATTTATAATTTTCTTTTATAGTTTAGACAATAAATTTGTTTTTTTTTTATTTTATAAAAAGTTTAATTTTAGTATATTCAGTGCTAGTCAATAATCTTGTCAATCACTCCTTTATACTTTTCTTTTTAGTTGAATTGTGTGTACTTAGTTTAACTCTTATATGTTTTGATACTTAAATTATCTGTATCATTCAGATATGTCAAAGGTACTACTGTACTAAGTGAATGATATAATGGCGTAATATTAAAATTTTAAATTCATAATAAATATTATTTTCTATTTTTTATCTCAAACTTATATTTATAAGTTTCAAAATAAATCTATAATTAACATAGTTATAATTATGATCCAATAGTAAAACTTACCTCAATCTTATATTTACATATATTAGCTTATGATTAACATATCATAATTATAACCTAATAAATTTTACTTATTAAGTATTCCTAATAAATAAAATTTATTAGTAAATTTGATTAGACATCATACTTAAAATCACACAAAATTTAAAATCATATTTCGTGGACCACCTGTACAAATATATAGTAAAAACTATTTTATAATATTTGTATAATTTTTAAAGATTGTATTTATATTGATTGACTCGCAAATTGATAAACTAAATATTAATAGAACAAAATTTTGTATCCATAATCAATCCATCTTTTACAAATCAAATGTAAAATGAACTAAATCGTACTCACAAGTTACTTTAAAGTTATAATATTTTTTCATGTTCATCAGTTTTGGTATTAGAAGAACAATGAAATTTTATTTTATATTTATATTCATACTTAATTGATATTAAAAAATAGAAAATTTCTACAATGAATATCGTAATTTCATTCTACGCCACAGACTGTCAAAAAGTAATTTATTTCGAATACTATTATTGAAATGTTTTATTTTGAGATTGTTTTAATGTTTAAATAGTTAATTTTAAGAAAATTTAAAAAGTATTTGTATAATTTACTTCTAAAAAATAAAAGATAAAATATAACTGTTTTGGACTCTTGTTTTTTTTAATCTATTCAACTTGATCATCCTATTATTAGATACTCAATGCTATCCCTTTTTTTGTTAGCACATAAAAAAGAAGAAGGAAGAGAGTTGAAGTTGGAAGTTTGAGAGTGTAGAAATTTGAAGAATTATTTTCTTAAAAGAGTGGAATGCTTAACTTTTTTTTCCATACAAAGCATAAAAGAAAACGCATGAAAAATCTTATGGATGACAATATAATTAATTATATTGATTAAAATACAAAATAATTAGTTGGTTTTGGCTTTTCACACTCAATTATGCAAGTTCCATTTTCTTCTTATTATAAGTGTAAATAAATGGGTAAAATAGCCAACAAAACTTAATAATAAATTAAAAATCTCAACAAATTAATTTTTACTATATTTATCCTTTATTTCTATTCTATTCTTCACATGTTTATTTTTGTTCCTTATATTTTTCACCTTTTTTTTCTTCATTTTTATAGCCATTAGTTATCCAAATATATGAATGCTACCCTTTCAATTTGTTTTATATTAAAAAATAGTATGAAATCAAAGTATTTAATCATAGAGAGAAGACAGAAACTGTACAATAAGGATTAAAATTAATAAACACAATATAATATGCAAACATAGAAAAAATAAAGTAAGAAAATTCAATCATTAATGATTATTAATATGTTCTTGTATTACTATTGCAACCAAAACGAAGATGAAGAATAAAAACAACAGTCTAGCATTCGGAAATGGGAATGGAAATGAATGCAGTAGAAGCACGTATAAAGAACAAACAAAACTCTAAGTTATGTTAAAAATAAAATAAAATAATCATTCAAACTATTAAAACATTAATGATGTATTAAACGTAATTATTTATTTTTTAATCTTTTTATATTTATATATTTTGAAATAAATTTTTAATTATTAATTATTTAATTACGGTTAAATTGATGATAGTCATTGTCTTAAATTATTTAGAATTTTTAAGATTGGTTAATATTTTTTTGAAGTGATTGTTTGATTATCTTTCCTAAACTTGCAATCATAAAAAGAACTTTTTGGGGAACGACTGTTTGATCGGTCATATGACTGACTATATGGTCATTAGCTACATTAATAGTTAAGAAAATACAAGAAATCTTATAATAGTTAAAGGTTGTTTCATTATGCACTTTCAAACATTTTAGTCCGTTTCAAAATCTAATAAAGAAAAGACTCCGTCAAATTTCAAAATCTAACGAAAAATGAAAAATTATTTATTGAATTTCACTGATAAAAAAATCTTTTATCACATTTCAAAATTTCACATAAAAAAAGTTTTCATTAAATTTCGGAATTCAATAAAAGAAATAAAAAAACCTTTATTAGATTTTAAAATTTGATTAAAAAATGGAAAAACTTTTATGAAATTTCGAAATTTAACAAAGAAAAAAGAAAAAATCTTTTATGAAATTGGATAAAACACAAAAAGTAGGCTTTTTACATAATAAAATGATTGGAAGGCAGGTGAAACAAGTATAGTTAGTTATAAAAGAGAATTTATTTGAAGAGTGATGAAAGAAGAGAGAAGTGAAATTGGAATGTACATGACCTCGTACTCCTCCAATATTATTAGTACTGAAAAAAGAATATCCTATAAAAAGATGCTTCATTTCAAATTATTCTCAAAGCATTACGAGAGTTATGCTTATTTAGTAATGCCCACAAAGTATGGTTTTACTTTAATTCCTCTGTTCCTTACTTAATATGTTAATATTTTATTCTAGCAGGTAAGTTTCTAAGGCTAAGGTACGATCCTTCCTAAAAAGACATACCAAACATCTCTTATTTGGCCACAAATATAATGCTTTTCCAGAAATTAACGTAGAAAATAAAAGTTATGACCAAGTTCTGATACATTTTTTTATTGAATTTTCAGTGTTATTTTTTTGTTATATTTTTAAAATATATTAAAAGATACTAATTTTAATATATGTTAAAATTATTTTAAAATATATTTTCAAAATTATAGTATAAAAATACCGACAAATAACCTGAAATCTGTTATAATCTTTCCATTTCTAAGGCCAATTTATGAAATCCACCAAAAAAAAATCCCATTCCTTTGGTTTTTCTTCGTTAGTTGGGCTTCAACATATTTAATATGTAGTGTTTGGCAACTGATATCACGTCACGTTGAGTTTCAAAATCATCATAATTCATAATTGAAGGAGATGTATTTTAGGGGTATATTTGTAAAGGAACACATTCGAAAAGGTGGATGCACGAGAATCCTACGTCTGTCGTAAAAATATATAGCTTTTTTTGGTTCACCTTCCTCCTAAGGCCTATTTCTATACAGAGTCAGACCTATTTTTATAAAAACTAATGATACACTGAACATATTTTTATATCCATTTGATATATTATAAAAATAATATAAAGATAAAATAATCATAAAAAAATAAAAATAATAATAAAGTATAATATCAAATATGAATGTTTATCTAATTGGGAAATGCGACAAACAAAAAACAAAATAGACGGACAAGTCGATAAAGTTCTATCACAACAAAACTATAAACAACCTTTCCGTCATTCTCTCAAATTTTACTTTTCTTTTGGCACGTACTTTTCAAACTCAACTTCTCACTTTTATTTACTCCCACTACTTCAATTAAATATTCTCAATATTCTACCACAAACTACTTTTTTATCCACCAAAACAAACTAAACCGTTTCAAGTTATCCTCATTCTATATATTTTAGTAACTTTCTTCAATCTAATACTTTTAAAAATATCAATAATTAAAAATAATCTGGTATCAAAATTACAATTGTTAGTATAACCAAAATATAATCTCTAAATATGTATGTACGCATTGGCAGTTGACCGGGAAAATGAATTGAAATATAAAATCACAAAACCATTTTAAGCTCGTCAGCGGCTATCCAATCCAACTGATTCTTTTAATCGTTTCATTTCATTTACTTCCTCTAATTTATTTTTTATTCTAAAACAATTTATCAAAGAAATGCATTTACTTTTATAGATTATTTCTATCTTAAAATATTGAGTCTTAAAACATAACTTATTTTCATACCAAAATAAAACAGAAATCCAAAACTTCGAATTTTTTTAGCCCATAAAAAAAAAAGTAACTCAGTTGAATATCTCCATTCACTCCGCCTATAAAAGTTAATTAAATGAACCAGATCATGAGACCGGGTTCGTTACCACCTACAATTCATGTTAATACAAACAATAATATCAAGAAAAATTAATAGAACTTTGTTGTGTTCGTAAAAATCTTGAAATGATTGATTAAAACAAAATCCTCTTTCGCAAGTTTCGTCTAAAGTAATTTGGAAATTCCACGCAGAAAGCATATTGTGACTTTCTAAAATAAGTTTAACAATTATCGACGAACTTATTAATCAAGTAATCAAGTAATTGAAACATACAAAAAATCATAAACAACTTTCCTAAGGTCGAACATGTCTTTGCTGTTTACCCATTATCTATAGTTCAAGAACAAACTCATTTAACAGTCACCATCATATCGACTGCAGCAAGCAAGCTGATACTGTTACTAAAGGTGCTATTTTAGAAAATTATAGAATCATAGGTTGTCATATAACTCGCATTATTTAAAATTTCACTGTCCGATAAAATATCAACGGATAATTGAATGAAGATATTACAATAACTCTGCATCAGTACACAAGCTGACAAACTATACAAAGGAAAGAAAAGCTCCAACAGGCCACAACGCAACCAGCTAACAAACTCACAGCAGCAAAACTTTTCCCATACCAACCGCAAAGCTTGAAGAGAGAAACAACTACAGCTTACAGTGACAGACGGTCTGTCTGTCTTCTCTCGCCATTTAGACAATTTTCAACCAAAGATCTAAAAGAAATAGTTTCAAAATTCAAACGGAAGAGGTATGAACGATAGGAAATGAAGAGTATGGGACAACCATATCGATGTTACTTGACATCTAATTATGGTACATAGAAAATATCAATGGTGAAGCAGTTAAATTAGGTGACCAAAGGTAAGAAGAAAACAAAAAATGTGCAGAGGTTGAAAATCTATTCCCTAATATATCAAACCAAGGAACTTACTAAGATATCTAACCCTAACACCACTATAAAAGAACAACTACTTCCGGAGTACCTCCGATAAAGTTTAAGAATAGGCCGTCAAGGCAGGTTCCTACAGGATGAAACATTATTTGGTATAACCAATCAAGATCATCAGCACCAGCATTCAATAAAAATTTACAGTAGTTAATCGTTTGTTTTTTTAAGGAGCAAAAAGTACAAAATCGAGAAGAAAATGCTAGTATTACAAAATACAGAGAGACATCACAAATGAGGTACACATCTCCCAGGCATCAAAACCCAACACGAATTTGTCCCTTTTAACTCAGTCCCCTTGGCATCCTCGCAGTACTAATGTGCAGATCTCAAGAATAAGATGACATCATTTGAAACAAGGAAAACACTATGTCATAGTAAAAAATAAACGAAACAACCTATAGATATGTGACACAAAAAAGGAAAGGGATATCAGTAAGGAGTTTGATAATACCCGGCTGGAGGCCCCATTCCATTGACTGGGGGCATTCCATAAGGCATCATGGGCATGGGGCCTCCGGCATAGTATCCAGGGCCACTCAGTTTGGCCAAACTAGACTGGCCTTGCATCCCATCCCTTGCATACTGATGCCACACCTGCTGCTCCTGCACAAGCAAATGCTGCTTCTTCTCCATATCAGCCATTTGGACATAGGACGGGGGTGGAATGCTCAAGGATGCAGCAAATGGATCCTGATTAACTGGCTGCACAGATCCATCTGGCGCAGGGAGAGCCAAAACAGGGGTTGTAGTCTTTCCCGGTCCTGGCAATGCCACACTGCTTGCACTCCCCCCACTCAATTGGGTAGTGCTGACATGCTGCCTGACCATTCCTTGATCATACATGCCAGTCAACAACAGAGGATCCAAACCACCACCTAAAGCTGCCTTCTGCTTCGACAAATTGCTTGCGGTCTCTACCAATGCCAATTCCCAATCAGCTTTCCCTGGCTCTGCAGCTGGGGTTTGCCAGGCTGAAGTCACTTCTGGTTGTCCATTTGAAGGGAATGCTTCCCATGATCCATTTGCATTATTGGCAGGCGCACCAGCAAACAGTGCCAAAGCAAACTTATTCCCCTGGTCATCTGCAGTGACTGTATCATCTCTCAGATTCACCAAATCCTCTGTAACCTGCGGCTGGGGCTTAGGCTCCGGCTCAGGTGGAGGAGGAGGGGTATAATTCTCCGGAGGAGGCAATGCCTTGATTTCGTTCATATCTGGTGCCGGCTCCTCCTCTACCTTTTCTACAGGTGGAGCCTCCTCTTTCCTCTCGGGACTCTTCGGCCTCTTAGCCCTATCCCTCACAAACTCCTCCAACGTCTCAAGCAACTTGCTGGTAATCCTCTGAACCTCAGGGTACTCCGAGGACCTAGCCACACCAGTATTCTTACACCAATTATAAAAAGTAACAAGCTCATCAATCTGCTTAGCCGCACTGGCATAAGCATCAAAAGCCTTCACGCAATCGGCATACTCCATATCAAAGAACTTGTCAAGCAACACAGCCAAAACCTCACATATATCAGCATACAACTGAAAACTCTCCTTAACCACCGGATACAAAGCAATCAAGACCATCCTACTATTCTTCGCCAACCCAGTAGGCCTACAAGCCAGAAACCGATCCAACAACCTCTGCAAATGGCCCATCTTACCAAAAACCCTCTCCGGGGTCATATCCCTCAAAGGAGTCACACTCACAACACTCCTCTCATCTCCCCTGCCCACCGATTCACTCATGTCCCCAAAAGACCTCGTCCTCCTCATCCCATTATCATACCCATAGCTACCTTCCCCTCTATACTCCCCACCACCGTAGTCATACGGCGGCGACCGGAAATTGTCCCTTCCGCCAAACCTATCATCAGCACCACCGCCGCCGCCAACACTACCACCACCGGCACCGGCGGCGGTGCTTTTTCTATCAAACAGCATCAACTCAAGCCTCTGGTCAAGATACATGGCATAGGTCCTCACAAAAGCCGAGTGATCCCAGGAGCTGGAGTGAGCCTCGTCTCTAAAATCAGACATATTGAGGAGCCGTGTTCCTCTGCGGGTGGCGTAAAGGATCTCCTCCTGGAACAGAGGGGGACCCTCGTTCATGAGCCGGTGTACGAGCATGAGCGCCTTGAGCGCCACAATCCAGTCGCGCGTCTTCCCCAAACGCTTGGACACCGCGGAGACGCATGCGTGGACGTAGCCCCGCGAGTGCGACATGAGGTTCAAGATCTCCCTGACGTACTTCTCGCTGGCGGGGTCGTCATCGTGGCTGGTGGCCTTGACAACCGCGACTTCCATCTCCGGCGCCATGTTGCTGGCGACCTTCGCAATCCCTATGCTGGTCTGGTCCTTCACCACCCCAATCGCCTTCCGGATCGTCGTGGGAGCCATCGCAAACCCCAACCTTACTCACTCACACACTAAACCCTCGCTGAATTAATCAACAAATTTTGGAAAACCAGAAATCCGTTCAGTTTGAATTGATAAATCCTCAGGACTTACCTGAGCACCTAGATCCGCGTGAAATCGGGTAGAGGGATCCGATTGGAGGGATTCGGAGCTAGATTATTGGAGCGTGGCGTTCGGGTGAATAGCAGCGGAGAATAAAAGGGTCCAAATGCGTGAACTCCGTGGAACCCTGTGATCTGTGAGACTCTCAGATCTGCGATGAGAGAGAGAAACAGAGAAGAGAAGAGAAATACAAAAGTCTGTTCTTGTAAACTCTAATACCAATAGCTACCGCCTACCCAAACTCTCTGTATCTGCAGGAAGGGTAGGGATTCTCTGCGACGCGTACGGCTTACGGTGACGTGGACAGCTTTCCTCCTTCTTCATACCCATTTTGTTTTTTATATTGCCGTTGCGATGTGAACACGTGGAGCCCCATTGCTGCTGTGATGAGGTGGGTTCCACTTCCTGAAGTACAACTAGCAAGTCGTCGGTGGGATGTTGAAATCTGAAATGCCTTGGATTCATCCCAAGCAACCAATGTTAGCATTTGTCTCCTGTGTTTGCCTTTTTCTCCTTATTTTCCATTTCATTCCTTTTCCTTTTATTCTACTGTCTCTCACTTCCATTTTCATTATTTTTTACTTAAATAACAATAATTATAATAATAAAAAATCACATGAATAGTGCTTAAAAATATGACAGTGAATCCGGTCCATCAATGTACTCATATTAGATCGGGTTTAAAATAATGTATTTTTTAATACAGATCAACTTTTAATCTGGTTTATAATTCAATTCCTCCGGGTGGTGAATCAAGGTGAGTCACTTGATTTCTAATTTAATTTAATTATTTTATTAATTTATATTTTAATATTATTATTTATATATTTTTGTTTTGTTGTAACGAAGAAAAAGAAAAATATATTATGAATTTATTTATTTAAGACTCTAATACTATAAATAAATAAAAATATATAAAATTAATTCATTTAGAAGTTTTATTTTTCGATTATATTTAAATTGTTTGGTTCTTTTTGTTTTGAATTGTCTTTAAAATTTAGCATCATTTTATTTGAATTATAAAAAAAATTGTAATTAAGTGAATGATTGAGTCAACCGTTTAACCTACCAATGTGTGGTGAGTCAGACTAAATTCAATTTTTTTGTTCGTTGATAAATAAAACGGATTAGGTTAACTCACTAAGTAAATTCATAGTGAACCAGAACCAATCGAATCGAATTACTGTAAGAATATATATAATCTTTATTCATGCAAATTATTATTCTTGGAATAATCAACTATAATAAGGTGATAATTAAAGATGTAACTAACCGCTTCCTCTGAAATTAAACTTGTGCTTCATTTAGTGCTCATAAGTTTGTCCATTGGGATAAAAAAGTCAAGTTATATAATGAATGAGGCAAATAATACTTGTTAACTACAGCATATCCGTTAAAATCAATAATGTTTAGTAGAAAATTTTAAAACTATAAATATTATAAAGAATACAGGTAGCAGTGTTCACTTGCCAGCTAAAAAACGATGGAAAAAATGTTTTTAATTATGTGCATCTAGATCACAGCTGATTCTGAACGAGTAATTAGCTGTTGAATACTAATCCAACTCATGCTTTCTATTGAATTCTATTTTGACTCTTTAAACCATTTCTTTGGTCGTTGGAGTTAAAATTGATTCAACAACAGTTATTAAAATCTAGACTTTGAATTTCTGTTTCTTTTTCAACAACGACTTCGTATCCGTTGGAGATCCATGTGACCAAAGGATAGAAAGTGGAAACAATCAACCAATCCTTTTTTTTTTTCAGGTATTCTGTTTATTGAATTTGATTCTCACTATTTTCTATTTATTATTATTTGCTGAAGGTTTTAATTAATATCTTAAAACTGTGTGCTAAAAGTTTTATTTTTATAGTAAACTCTTAAAAATTATTTTTTTAATGAGCCTTTAAGCGGATGTTGTATCTATTTAGCTCAACACTTGCCCATAGGTTGAAAGTTACTTAAAATATTAAATCTTAACCCCTTTATGCATATAAAATATTGACCTCTTTTATCAAACAAAACATCAAGTCTTAATCTAATAGTCATCAAGTTAGGTCGCTGGGCAATGATGAACAACCACTCACATCTTTACATGTAGATGTGGATAACTCATCTTAATCTAAATAATATATAAAATACATTTTGATGTTGAAATACAGCATGAAAAGGTCGCGTGGCCTAATGGATAAGGCGCTCGCCTCCGGAGCGGGAGATTGTGGGTTCGAGTCCCACCGTGATCGATCGACTTTTTAATTTTTGATGATATATTTATTTCCAAGTTTTTTATTAATCAAAACAAATTGAATTCAACCAATTTTCAAATGTCAACAGAAACTAAGAAAACATAGTGAAAAGACTTTCACCGTGTTAAGTAATTTATATTAATTTTTCTTCTTTCCTTTTTTAGCTTTTTATTTGAACTGAAAAGATTTCAGTTTTTTTTGAGAACGATGGAGTCAAAGGGAGTAAGACATTTCAGAGAGATAAAATAAATAATAGAATTGTTTTATCTGAAAACACTCTAATCAACCACAACCACTGTAGTCAAAGTGGATGTGAAGTTAGGTATCTACACTTCAATGACAATTATATTCAATGGCGTGACATATCAGAGAAAAAATTGTTGGAACTAAATTTGTGGTGATTTTAAGGCTGCCATTACTCAGTTTAATTTAATGGACAAACGAAAAAGGGGAACCAATAATAGACAAAACAACTGCATGTATAAAAGTAAAATATCATACTTTGTTTCTTAAGAAAGAAAAGTGTATTGTTCGTAGTCGAACATTCGGCCCTATCAATTATAGTCTCAAAATAGTTATCTAACACACTAATATAGGATACTATTTATTGGGTATCTACACTACTAGGTTGTAGCAAGTAGGATGATCACCGAACACTTTGTTATGGATGGACTATTTATGATATCACATATTGTATTTATAAAGGAGTAAGTTTAATGTTACATACAGTGGATACCAATGATCGAATAGTGAATATTATGTTTCGTGAACCAAAGACTACACTGATTATCTAATAAGCATACTCCTCACTAGAACAGGGTGCCGCGCCACCTACTAATACATATGCTTGTTTCGGGAAGACATTATCGCATTAGGTAATTTAACCAAAAATAATTGTCGTTTGTCACATATAAGTTGGTCATTGGGTTCATGGGCCAATAGACTCAAGAGACCCATTCAAGTTCACTTTTTGCAATAATTCAATTTTAATTAGAATCTTTAACCAAAATACTAATTTGAGTGTCAAATAATCTTATGCAAAAACTCCATCTTTCTGTAGAAGACGAAAGAAAACGAGTATCATGAAGTAGAAGTACGTGAAATGAAAAAATAATTTACCAACTCCTTAAGAAAAAAAAAGGTTTAAACAAGATATTACAATTTCACTACAATTAAACTTATGCAAATTACATACCCATAAATGGTTCCTTATTAGTTTTTCAATTATTTCCACTTTAATATTGTAATTTTTAGATTATTGTCAATCATTTCAAGATTTTGTGCGAAACTGGCATCTTTTGTGACTTGAAAAGTAGTACAAGAATAAACAACTTTGTTAGTTTAATTGTGACCAGAAAGGATACGTGTCTAGCATTTAAATAAAAATGGAGTAAAATACTAAAGGTATAACTGATTACATATAAATAATTGTAACTCTTACTAAAATTTAAACAATTAATGTTACTAAATTGAAAGCATTTCACCAAAAATATCAAGTGAACAAAACAAGACATAACCAATTTACTGTGTTGAAGACAATCCTTGATCACAAAGAAAAGTGTGCAGTGAGTTACAGTAATTTGTATGGGAAGAACAAGGTTGTGGAATCACAAACTAGGTAAGACAACTGCAACACATGTCTCACTGCTGTTACTACTGGCAGCAGAGGAATGCCTTTGGATACCAACTTCTTGATAAATACTTCTGCTACCTTACTATAATGCAATATTTCTACTGATACAAAGGATCACTCAGAAAATGTGAAAGTGCGATCAGGTTACTTGTGACTGAAACGACACAAAGTTATTATTAAAGAATTAAAGTTGAAGCAGTTACTTGAAATCCAACTTTTCATATATATTGAGGCTTTTGCTCTCTACAACCTTTTCAAAGCAAATACTTTTTCCCCGAAGGGAGCACCATAAACAGCATCATAGCAAAATTATAAACTCTATCAAATAGTTTCACTTCCATTCTTCAGTAGCACCAAACGCCGCACTGTATCAATAAATGATCTGCAAATCGACAAAGTGCTGTTGTTCTTTAGATACCTTAACATCATAATATTCCCAAACTCTCACTTTTTTTATCCAAATAATCAATCTATATGTAAAATATACACTTACTGCCATGGAACATGTCCTACTTGCAGCCAATCTCCTTGCTCGTTTCGAAAGGTGAGTGTGTAACTTTCTCCAGCCTCCTCCAATTTTTGGTCTGCATAAATATAAAGTGTATGGACAAAATCAAAAACAAAATCCACTGTACACACTAAGAAAAAAATGCAGAACTATTCACTTACATTTAGCAAACATGTTGATCAAGGCGTTTGTAAGTGTTTTATACGAGTTGAAAAGCCTCAGATTGATTTTCCTTCCTATGGTTACCCCTTCCATGTTAACTTTGACATATAAAGAGTTTGGTCCTCTACTTTGATTCCCGTTAGCTTGAATCCTATCGTTCCTGATTTGGCCTCTTGCAGGTTGATGCTGATGAAGTTCTTTCCTCCTCCATGACTTAACTGGTGGCCACCCCACCAAATGGTTTTCTTCACTACGGTTCCTGTGTATACATGATAAAAGTAAAAGTAAGACATATATATAGCTTCTCATTTTTAGAAAGTTTAATTCTCCTGTACTGAGAACAAAACAGTGCAATTATTCTATGATCAATTGAAGTTTTATCTTGATAATATGTATAATACAAATATACTAAAGGTCAACTAAGTCCAATTTTGATAGAAGAACAACACATATTTATAGAACTGTATCTGAGTGTTGTCTTTTACCGAGAGGTGTGTATATATGATCCAAATGTTAATTTCTACTTGGGGAAGCTACTTTTAGAAGGGTAAGAAAAGCTGGAAATAGAAAGAAACAGAACTTACTCGTTGGGTGTGTGAATGTTTCTTCTCACTTTTTGACTACGGTCATCTTCTTCATTTGGCTGCCCACTCCATACTAGTAAAGGGAAAGGTTTCAGAAAACGTTCAAAGGACTCTTCAAAGTTGCGCTTGTGTTTGACATGCTTTCCACTTTCAGAACCGCAACTGGGTCTCCATAACTCTGAACTCACTATTTGTTTGGACTTGCTGAGCTTGAATTCCTCGGCGGAGTTGTGAGTGGGGAGAGCAAGACCTAACTGAAGTTCCATATGCACGTGGTATAACGAAGAAGCTACCTAGGATATATGCAACGGGCACAGTCGAACATTTATATGGGCTATTCTCAAAGTTAGATATAGATCACTCCTAGCCTTCTCAAAAGTTATTGAGATTATTATTAGACCTTTGAGACTTGCAATAAGTATATATATATATATATATATATATATATATATATATATATATATATATATATATATTTATGTGTGTGTATGTTCTTGTGTGCATGTGTGAGTGAGGCATAAGAATGAAAAGGACCACTGTCTTATGGAAGAAGGATAGTTAAAGACAACATGGAAGGTGGGTCGGCTAAAAGTGAAGCAGCATTATAAGCTAGTTGAGGAATGAGAGCACCAACGTGCCACAACCACTTTACCCGCTTTCTTTTAGTTGTCTCAATTTTCCTACATGTGTCCCCACTACACATATATATTCTCTCTCTAGAAGTTTTTTCATTGCTTTGGTTAATTATTATATACTTAGTATAATAATAATCATGTATTAATGTTTTAGGAAACTATCGCATTCGTTAAAACCGTAATCGGGTGAAGATGATCATTCTGAAAAGATTAGAGATTAGGTTCATCAACTGGAATCTAATCTTGGAAACACGATGTGTTGATATCCATTTCAAGATAAATGAGACACAGACAGATAAGCAGAAAGAATGCAGAGATAGATATATATAACATAATATAATGTGATATAATTTTATATTATTTATCAAAACGGAACAACTTGTATTTGTTTATGATACGATTGGTTTTCTTTTTCTTTTTCCAGTGGAATCTCTTTATAGCCTAACATCGTGTGTCAAATTTTGTGTCGCCTCCCTCGGATTCTGATTAATGATGTTGAACTTGTATCAAACTCATGTAGCAAACGAAAAATACGATTTGTGATTACGGAAGAGGTAGCTTCCAAACAAAATAAAAAATGTTTAGCAGTTCATGCACCTGTTGATATTGTTTGCTAATAAGTCCAATGTGTCGGTTGATGTCCGTCAAACGTATCATGATTTTAGAAGAACTCAGAACTTACCTATTTCCACTGATGCACATACGCTTCACCTTGGTTTGATCTTTTAATTAATTGGTTGATTAGTAATTAATTAATCCCTTAGGTACCTGGTACCATGTTAGTGTCGTAAAGAATAGTTTGTTTTAGATTATGTTTGAAAATAGTGGTGGAGAAAGGTATGTAGCATGGTTAGGTATATGGTCGAAAAGAGAATGGTAGTGTAGGGCTATGAATAGAGGAAAATGGAGTGCTGGTCCAGCCAGGTTAAGAGGTAGTGAAGGCCACGTGATGGTGCAAGGGAAATGGGAGATTATGGTATTCAGTGAAGACTGCACGAGCAGTGGAAGAGGTTGTATCTGGTTGTGGTGCGGTGAAGGTTGCAAAGTTGAAGTAGTAGGACCCTATAAATATGATAGGTCTAATTCCTTGCTTGCCCTTTACCTGGCATTGATTACTGCTCCCACTCTCTACAACTCACCATATCCAACACTTGGGTAACCATCGCTCTTCACAACTCCCACCTTTGTCTCTCCTCAATCTTACTTTTCAGGATAACGATTACAGTAATTCTCTCAAACATCTTTACATTCATTTCATTTTACATCTATTATAAGAATAAAATACTCAACATACCATAGGACTGTATGTTTTCAAATGATCATAACAGGATCATTTTCACTCTCCCTTATTTATTTTCAAACTGAATTGTTGCTTTGATTTGAACACATTTATCACATTTATATAAGTTTTTTTTTAATTTTAATTAAAAGTCTATTTCGAAACGTATAAACACATAGATAAAGTAAAAAGATAACTGATTGCATTTATTGTGAATTTGAAGTTTTATTGTGATAATGATATTTCTTTAAGATGTATCCGTCCATACGATTTAAAAGTTGGAATATTATAACCAAGACTCTACACTCAAAACTATCATAAAATAATAAAATTTTGTATTTATAAAAGAAAAAAAAAACACATAGAATAGTATGCAATGATTGTGTGTTATTCTAACAATTAATTCCTAAAAATATAAAACCTAACTCAACTTTTACCCTCTAATCAGGATTTTAAATTTATAATCAAAATTAGTGATAATTTTCTACTTTAATTAACACTTTTTATAACGAAGGGTACTGTGTAAAAAAATATTGAATATCAAAATATATATCATGTTCGATAATGAAACAGTGAATATTTATCTACTAGAGTAGGACACCTCCTCGTTTGGGTGTATTTATGATGTAATCTTTGAAGCAATATATGGAAACATTTATATTTTTATGGAAAAATCTTTTCGAAAGTTTCCGTTGGAGTGCGTCATATGGGTGCAATTAGGCTTAATTTATTTAAGGGAAAAACGAGTTAGATAAAAAGTAAAAAAAAAAATTACACAAACTTTAGATGGACAGAATACTTATATTGTTTTATATGTTAGTTTTTATCTGTATTTATAACATAATTTTAACGGTGAAAAAAAAAGTATTCTCGTAGTAAAATACTATTAACTAATTTTATACTAAAAAACATAATCATGAATTGAATATAAACTAAATAATTGAATAAGTTCGTTTTAAAATATTCAAAATCTTGTATTTTGTATTTTTTTCATTTAATTTTTTTTTTAAAATTATTGCATTCTTTTGTTAAAATTTATTTGTATATGATAACTTGTCAACTTAATTACTTTTTGAATTCTAACATTGGACTGTTGATCCTTAAAACTCTTCATCTTATCTCTAGATTTTTAACATTTCTAATTTAACTTTATTTTAGAGTCTTTGTAATGTAACTCCACTTCCAAAAATATTTACAAATTTAAGTTTATAATTTAACTTCATATTTTAAATATTTCTCACTCAATTTTATATAAGACATTTCATTTTCAATTCCAGATATTAAAGAGCATGAACTCACCCACCTTTCGAACATCTTACATTTTTAGAAGTTTTCCTAACTTCATTTTTCTATTTTTAATGGTCATTGGTAAGTTATATTATGAAGCTTTTATTACATGTTCAGGTTTTTTAATTTTATGTAATATTTAAGAAATTAAAAGTAATAAATATTTACGAAATTTGGGAATGCAAATATTATATACTTTTGGTTGCTTTAAAATGAATTTTGTATTATCTGGTTAAAATTAAAAGCTATCCTCTTCTTGATAGGTGAAATAAAGTTTGGAAATATAAAATTGATTTTAACAGAGTAGCAATGTGAACCGATGGATTCGATGTCCCTCTCGAATCTGGAAGGCGAAAAGATTCTGTTCTAAAGTTTATTCGATGGCCCACTTCAAGGAAACGATGTGCATCGACACATTATCACTATGTTTTTTTGAGTTCCCAAACCAAATTTTGTTGTGCCTAACTTTGTCTTCGACTAAAGGACAACAAAACTTTGGTCTTATGGGAAGCACTTATTCTTCGTTTAAGTAAGTAACTCATACTTTCAAAACGAGTTACCTCATTCCATTTGGTTTGAATTCTTTAATTATAATAGTTATTAATCTCTTTCATTTTTTTTAGTGCGTGAAGCATGGATAATTAATAATGGCATGGAGCAAATAAATATAGGCAATAGCCTCTCAGATTCATTTTGTGAGTTGCATATATTCGATATGCCTTCAACTGCTGAACCAAGCAACTAGATGTTTAAGAAATTGAATTGAACTGATAATGTGAAAGCACAATAGCCAAAGCATGCATGGAAATCCTTGTTGATTGTTGTCAGGAACATTGACTATGGTAATGTTAAATCAAACTCTTTATTGCAAACCATAATTATTATATACGTGCAAATCATGATTACCTGCTTGAATTTCTCATAAAAATCCAGGACAACTTTCTTTCTAGAGGAAACAAAGTGAAGACATTTCTGATCTTTCTTTTACGTGTTGTCCTATTAAACTGCTACAAAATCTGCATTCTTTTGGAGCTCTCTTGTTAATATAGCTGCTGAAAATTCAGAGTAAACAGAGAAGTCCTTCCAAATAAAAGGTAGTAAGACAACTTTTAAATTTTAAAGCTGTTTCTCACACATTTTCCTAGGGAAAAAAACACTATATATAAAAACTTTTATATATATTCCTGCTAAATTTGAAAAGAGACTTAGTCTAAAAACATTCAACCGTGTCTCTGTATTTACTGATAGTGTAGTAAAAAACTGTTTGAGTATGTAGTAAAAAATCAAGTTAATTTTACATGTAATAAGATACGGCTTGTTTTAAAAATATAATCAAAATTAGAAATTAGACAAGGTAGTGTAGTAATTTAACTTAAAAAGATAAAAATATTTAAAAGAGAGTGGACATTCCTTTTTAAGATTATTTTTCAACATGTTTGTTCATCTATTTCTCTCTTCGTCTCACAATTCGCCCTTCGTTCTTATTATTTTCCCTAATTTAAAAAGTTTATAAAATATTGTGCTAAGAAATAATTTCTCATCTCCCTTTTACCAATCGGTATCTTGAATCTGAATCGGAGAAGAGAGAGACGCCGGCGGGTTTCGGCAGCGCCATATGAGAAGTGGAGGAACCGAGTTTAGTTCCTAATCGCTAGTTCCGAATCGCGAAACTCAGATATCGAGGTTTGAGAATTGCGGAATGCCTCTAAAACCGTCCTATTCGGCGGAGAATCTGATGCTTCCGGTATCCGATCCTCCCAACGAAGAAGACAGAGAGAGGCTTTTGAAGAGCGATAGTAAGACCTTCCGAGGACGAAGGATTTACGCTGCCATCTCTTACATGTCATGTGCAGGTTCAGCTCACTCTTATTATTCAGCTTTTGGTGCATTTTGTATTCTTTTAATTCTCCAATTATTTAACTAATCGCAAAAATTTCCGCGTGCTTTTACATTTTGATTAAGTACTTGCTAATCTCAGGTTTTTGTTGCCTTGTAGTGCTCTTGATACTGTTCAATAAAGCTGTTCTTTCCTCCTATGACTTCCCGTCTTCGAGTATCGTCACGCTTCTTCAGGTTGTTCTGCATTTTAATTTTCATTATTATTATTTGGATTAAAATTATAGTTCTCTCCACTCTGAACAATAGGAAATTATGAACTGGACTAGAATGTCGGGGGAGGAAAATGTCTGGGACTCCTTTGTTTGCCAAAGGTTGAAATCAAATGGTTGGAATTGGACTATGATCAGGTTCATAATATATTTGATGTAAGGGCAAATCACCTGTTTGGTCCTGAAACTGTTAGGTGCTGAGAAAATGGAAAGAAAGTCCTCGGAACTGCAATCAATCAGTCAATCTCTTTTACATGCAACATGTGATTTGAAGTGATAACGTTAACGTATATTTTAAGAACTTAGATGAAAGAGTAACAGTTTGAAGGATTTATTTGGTTTTTCTTGGTTTTAGGAAGCTGTGTGACAGAGCTTGACACTTTTCTTCAGGGAAAAACATTGTAATTTAATTTGTGGCATCACTTGCTTGAAAGTGTAACTAAAATAACTTTGTTCTCAATTGTTCTTAAAACCAAGAATACAATTGATAAAAAAAAATATCTTTTTCCTCATCTTCTGACTACAAGAAAGCTTGGCTAATTATTCTCGTGTTACAGTCCTTAATTTCTCAGTGATTGAGAATCAATCTACGGGACATGTAAATTAGGTTAAACTTTCACCTTGATGCCACTTTCCATGATTAAGGGATAAAATTTATGTCAAAGTTCTTTGGAGGACCAAAATGATGACTCATGTGGCTTTAGGGTATGTTTGGAGGGAAAAGGGAAGAGGGGGGACACATTTAGAATTTAAATTGAATGCACAAATGATGTAAAGGTTTTTACACCATAATACAATCACAAATTATCGTGCATTGACTTCCAGTCGCAAATTTTCAATGGCTATAATCCAATCATAACTTGCCATGAAAGATTAGTTTGTAATTTTTTTAATAAGTACTTTAAATGTCATATTTATGATTATTCTTGATTGTTTGCTGTATTTAATTTTTTTCCACTGCATGAAAATTAAACTAATTTATGGGTAAATAGTATATGCACTGAGTGTAAAGGATTCTTTCACTATCATCTATTCATGGACAGTCATGAATAATAATTTGTTAAATTTTACAATAACTACCTTAGATACCATATGATGACTATTTATCTATTGACAGTACATAGTAATTAAACTCTAAGTGTATACTAATTTATCATTTTATTTCTTTAATCTTAAAAATTTATCAAACTAGAGAATATTTTTTTGAAAACAAAAATTTGTCCTCCCTTCCCATTTAGGAGATTAAAATGGAGGTTTAATCTATAAATTGACTGTGCTACACTAAGCTCTCATTTTCGCTTTATTTATTGACTCTCACTATTTTTCCCAGTCTGCTATTGTTCATATCTTCCTCTGTTTTGCTCTATCCATGCTTCTGAGCTTCTTTCTCAACTGAAACTTAGGTTTCTTGCAATCAAACAAAATCCGTACAGTAGTTGAAGTTCTTAAATTAAGGTTTATCCAAGTTAGTTAAAGAAATAATGCAAAAGCTACATTTCACACATTTGATATAGAAATGATATATTAAATGTAAAATATGTAGGAAAGTGTGTGGTTTCTATACCTTGGTTGACCACTCTGGCCCTGCAACTTGAATACAAATAAAATCATCCTGGATCTCCATTAGACCTTTTTCATACTTTTAAACATAATTCTATGCTTCTTACCACTGCAGATGGTATGTTCATGTTGTTTTCTTTATGTATTGAGGCGCTGGAGGATGATTTCTCTCATAGCAGGCGAATCAGTTATTACAGCAGATAACTCGAAGAAGTTTGTGCCACTGAGGACTTTGAAGCACACTCTTCCTCTAGCAGGAGCATATTTACTTTACATGGTATGCCCTTCCTTTTATTTGTAGGAAAAAATTTCTATTGTAATTTTTTCTGTTTTTTATTTTTTCATTCACTTCTGTTCAAAAGTTAGTCACCATGGAGTCTGTTCGTGGAGTAAATGTTCCAATGTACACCACCCTTAGGAGGACCACAGTGGTATTTACAATGCTTGTAGAATATATGCTGATGGGGAATAGGTACACATCTTCTGTCACTTTCAGGTAGATTACCCTTTTCCAATTGCATGATATGACATACAGAATTACAGATCCGTATTGTGCTCAAATAAATCTTTGATGATTTAATGCATGTGAAATTTGGTGAGGCATGATGAATGTATAATTTAGGTAGAGTGGAAAATGTTCCACAGTCCTAGAAATATAATAAACCATTCATGTCTCTTCTCCTAATAGCTTATCCTAACATAGAATTTGACACTCTACAACCAAGTGGTTAGGCTCGTGCATTGTGCATTGTGCATTGTCGATACCTAAGCCCAATAGCCTTTTGCAAGAAAGGGCATTGGGAGACTAATTTAGTGACAATATTTTGAGGACTAAAGCAGCGAAAAAAGAATCTGAAGGATTAATTTGGTGGCTAAAACTTTTTAGGTACTGATGTTTTGTAATGACTCATGTTTCTTTGGAGGCCCAAACTGAGTCTTTACTCAAAAGAAAAATAAATGGTTATCTGTTTATTTGTATATCTCTCCCTTTTTCCATTATAACTCAATGAAGTTAAATTTCAAAATTGTTCTTTGATTGAGCATCTCCCTGATTCCTTCATTTAACTGAAATTTGTAAGGTTGTTATCAGTGTTGGCTTGATTGTCTTCGGTGCATTTATTGCGGGAGCACGGGATTTCTCCTTTGATGCCTATGGCTATGCCATTGTTTTCCTGTCAAACATCAGTACAGCTATATATCTTGCAATGATAGCCCGTGTTGGTTGTATTCCTATCCTGTCTCTCGTTCAGAAACTGGAAGTTCTATACCTTTGTCCGTGTAGTTGGACTGCTGTTTCTTATTTTTTTTGCATTGTGTCTTTTTTCAGGAAAAACTAGTGGCCTTAATAGCTTTGGCCTTATGTGGTGCAATGGTAAGCTGATCGATTGTATAAAATGGCCTATCAAACTTTTATTTTCCTGGTAAAAGAAATCACGCTTGGTTTTCTTTTAACATCTCTGTGACTTGAAATATTTTTTTCTTGTGATATAGGTATCATATGTGGGCCCTTTTTGGTTATTTGGACGTTAGTACGGGGTGACTTGAAGATGACACTCAACTTTCCATACCTTTTTTCACCTGGTTTTATTGTATGTTATGCTCGGGCTTTCTCCATTTACTAATTAGCAGTATTGAGTTATTTGCCAAAATATACTTTTTTCTATCCTTCAAGTTGTCTAGAATTAATCATATAATCAAATTTCTTCTTCCCTCTTCTGCATTTTTATAGCTTGAGCTATTTTCTGTCTCATTTTGTTGGAAAGAGGGTTATATACTTAGGTAGTAAAGTATACTTGAAAAAGTGCAAACAGACCTAGTCTGATTTCTATCATGTGTTCCACATGGCTATTCTGTTGACAATTTGATGGTATTTTGTAGCAATCTGCTGGAGCATTTTGGCTCATTTTAACTGCGTGACCAAAGTATTTTGTTTCCATCAATTTAAATGTCCATAACGTTTGATCATAGAGAAACAACTGCTGAATGGGTTATAGCAATCTGGTTCAAGTTTTAAATCAAGATTCCTCTTAATATTTATATTTGACAAGCTGTGTTTTTATGTGTTTTGGGTGCAGGTTGTTTTACTTTTTTCCTGCATACTTGCTTTCTTCCTGAATTACAGTATTTTTCTGAACACAACTCTCAATTCAGCTCTGACTCAGACAATATGTGGTAATCTGAAGGTTTGTTCAGTCGTTAGCGGTGTTGCCATAAATGTGTTTTGTATTGTTCCAGATTGGCACTGATAATGTATAAGCGTTCTATTTTATGGTGTCATCATAGTACCTAATTACTGCATTGATTTTTGCAAGGACTAAGTGGGTGGAGTCAATATTTTCTGGTAAATTAAAAATTTGACCAATGTTAGGGTAGAAACAGAGGTGCGTTGGTGCACTTCTTGCCTATTAAAACTTGGAAACTGGGGAAATCTACTAGTACTTTTTGGTGTGGAATGAGAGAGAGAGAGGGAGCAAGTATAAGGAACTATTAATTGCTTATGGACGTTGGTTCGTGTTAAGAGGATGGGGGTGCGCTTGGTTGTGAAGCAATTCAAACTGTACTCTCTGAATAGTGAGGGGTATTTAAATATGAATTTGGCTCTCGTATTCATCAGAGAGGATATATTTGAATTATAAATGTTCATTAAACAATTGATGAAAAAGAAACATAACTTAGCATATTAGTGCAGAACAGTTGTTTCTGATTGATGGGTCATAGTAATGATCTTTGATTGACATTGGAAACCTTTAATTAAGACATAGTGCTAGAGTAGGATTTTATCTTTGGTTGCTCTCCTTTTTATTGAATAAAAATATGCCACTTCTCAACACAACATTGTGCTTTGTTTTTTATTTTAGAATACAACAAAGATAGAATATGTTTACCTAACGCTGCCTACTTAAAACTTACCACAATATCTTCATTTTAATTGGATTAAGGTATATATTGTGGTGTAAACTCATTTCTACAGTCCTTACATTCATTTTAGATTATTGCAATAATTAAAGACTGTATTTGAATTTTATGCACGGACTCTAAATATTCTGAATATATAAATGTCCAGGATCTATTCACTATTAGCTTTGGCTGGATAATTTTTGGTGGGCTACCATTTGATTTTGTGAGTACTCTTGTCCCGACTGATTTTTTATCATTCGAGGTATTTTTCTTGTTCATATGCGTTTTTGTTGCAGTGGAATGTAGTGGGGCAACTTCTGGGTTTTGTGGGCTCTGGTTTATTTGCCTACAATAAGCTCATCGGCAAATAACTCACTCAAGTTTGTGCAGTTGATGTCTTTATTGTTTAGGGACTACCATTTACATCTGTTATCTGACCTTCAATACATCCCTTTACAAGGAGAACCTTTAGAAGGAGAAGAATCTGAATTGATTCTACACGTACTCTATTCTAATTTATTGGGAGATTTTGTTGAGTCAAAGTTGACATCAAGACATATCTCATGGCCTTAGTATATTCTCCCTGCCTTTGATCTAGCAATGAGTTCACCTAGTTTATTTGATGAATCCATTGCACCCCTCTCCACATGACGGGGAGGGAAATTTTTTGAGTTTACATGTCTTTATTAATTTTTTTTGGGAGGTTGAAGAAGACGGGATTAGAGAGGGACGGTAAGCTTAACAGTTTTGAGGTTCGAATGTAGGATATAGATATCCATTTCTGGACTTCACACGTGTACCTGTTCGTTATGTTTTTGGGAGAGTAAGCTAAACGGTTGAGGGTCAATTATAAGATCATATTTATATCCCAAACAGAACTTATGCGCCTTCTCTTTGGTCTGTCAAACTTTTGCCCCCATGCATCTCATTTTTATTTTACAACTCTACAAATAATAACTACGGGAAAATTACGAAAAATTGCTTACCTAATAGCTGAAATGTCTGCTATTCTTTGACAGCATAAATGTACGTTTAGTAATTTTAAAAAATATATAAGTTACCAAGTGGAGGTCGGCCAAAAAACTTCACGGATCAAAAACGAAGTTAGGTAGCAATAAAAGCTGAACTCTTTTTGTTTTACATGAGGTTACATGAGTTCAATTTAAATATATTCATAAATTTGATGATTTTTATAATAATTACTTTAATACTGTATTCGGATGAAGTATTTTTTAAAGGATTATTCAATATTTTAGAAATTTAAAGTATTTGATGACGAAATATGTTATTTAGGTAAAAAAAATTAAAAATATAAAATTATAAGAGTATTTTAATTATTTAATTGTAAATTTCACAAATATAAGAATTTTAAATTATTGTTGCTCTTTTTCTCTGACATCTAAGTATTTTTTTTTACGATATTTTTGTTTTTACTCCTCAAAAATTATATATTTAAAAGTAAAAGTTGTCACTAAAATTAACTTCTTAAATTTGTATTTAGTTTTTTATTTTTTATATACACTGGAAATTAAATTACCGTGTCTAAATTAAGAAATTTAAATTAAAAAGGTTTGAATTGATTCATACAAAGAAAAATTTGAAATTTATAAACTTAAATTAAAACAGTACCAATTACAAACATCACCAAATTCTCAAAATTTTAAAATTTCTCACTCGATCCAACTTAAAGATTTTATTAGCATGATTTATGATTGATTAATATTCTCATCAATTACACCAGCCATATACGTAAGTTAAACTCTTATTTTATTAATTAGGAAGAGTTGCCATAGAAAGCCATAGTTTTGCAATAAATTAACTTAAATAACAATAGTAATTATAAATATTTTCCCTCAAAACAATACTTACTATACAATTAGAGAAAAAAAATAAGTTTCCAGCTAAGGTAATATGATATGATAAAAGAAAATAAATGTGTATATGTGTAACAAAATTAAGGTCTATGTGTATCATTGTTCTTTTTTGGTTTAATACCTCTTTTGGTCCCTCGAAAGGGGGCAAATGTTCAATTGGGTCCTACCTTTTTTTGGAAGTTCAATGTGGTCCTAACTTTTGTAAAAAGTGTGCAATCAAGTCCTTTTTGGAAACGGCGTTGATTTTT
Source organism: Vigna umbellata (assembly GCF_029865625.1). Classification (NCBI taxonomy): domain Eukaryota; kingdom Viridiplantae; phylum Streptophyta; class Magnoliopsida; order Fabales; family Fabaceae; genus Vigna; species Vigna umbellata. The sequence continues at coordinate 46,751,110 of NC_142166.1, forward strand.
TAACGGAGCAGCTGACAGGGTGGACTGAAGTTAGCTACGTGACTGTGTGAGGGTAATACGTGGCTGTGTGAGGGTGATAAGTGGCTGTGATAGATTCTCCAGCAGCATCCTTAATAGTGAACCACACGATTACCATGCTCCTGTGAAACAAACTGCTCTTTCCATTCCACAAAACAGTGATTGTTCACGACCATCTTAAAGAGAAAACCAGCAGGAGTTAACAGAACACCAGATATGCACTTGTTTTCAAAACAATGGCAAAGGGTGCAGACCCATTGGATTCACCAGTCCAAAAAGACAATCAACCAAATCCATAACATAGAGGAAGAAGCTTTCAGCATACCATCATCCTAATACAAACAACCTTTTGAACAACCTCAGTCTCCCCACTACTAGGAAGAACCCTACTCTGCTTAACAATAATATGAGTACTACATAAAACTAACCAGAATCCTCAAAAACCAAGTACTTTTTCATGTGGGGAAAAAGTCAGAAACCCTAATTAAGCTCGCATACCCTCCAAATTACATCAAACAAAAGAAGACAAAAACCCCATAGAAATTATAAAAGGGTTTAAAATCAGATAAAAACATCCTGTAATGTTCACTAATCGATCCCTTTTTTCCAATCTAGCAAGCCTCCAAAGAGGCACGATCCTCGTCTCCAGAAACTCGAAATGCTCCAAAGTTTACCAAAGCCACAAAAACCTCAAACAAACATATGTGCCTCCGAACAGATCAGAGAGAAACCCTTCAGGAAATCTGATCCAGGAGCCCAAAAATCCAACAGGAAGAGAAAAACTGGGCCTTTGGCTGCTCCAGAGGTGACAATCAGTCAAAGGTCGAAAGAATATTCCAATTGAAAGAAGAAAAGGGGTCCCAATAGAAAGACTGAAACTTTATAGCATACCCTGAGTATAAATGGTGACGGTGATCCCAGATGAGTCAAGAAAGAGGGACAGCGGTAAAGGTTTGGTCTGTGGGAACACTGAAGAGGAAGAAACGGCGTGGGAGGGAAAAGACAGGGGTGAGAGATGATGAAAGGGAAGATAAAGAAGAAGAAGAAAAGTACCTTAAGATTGCCATGAACATGAAGATGAAGAGAAAAGTACCCTCACACAGCCACATATCACCCTCACATAGCCACGTATTACCCTCACACAGCCACGTAGCTAACTTCAGTCCACTCTGTGAGTTGCTCCGTTAAAAAATCAACGCCGTTTCCAAAAAGGATCACACTGAACTTCTTAAAAAAGGTAGGACCCAACTGAACATTTGCCCCCTTTCGAGAGACCAAAAGAGGTATTAAACCTTCTTTTTTATATGTAATATTCTCTTTCTAAATCAATCCTTTAAACTAAGTTAGTCCTTTTCAATTATGCAGCACAAAAATACATACATTTATCCAATATTTTTTTACTGAATAAACATATTTATATATAAATATACACATATATTTATCCAATGCATATATACATGTATTATGTATATAGTATAAACAAATAATAATAATTCTAATTATGTCATTGAGACACATAGATAAATGTCATGATGATGTTAAATTTGATTTTTACTTTATTTCTTCATTTCTCAACCTGATTTTATAAAAATTGATCATTATTACAGAATGTGTTTATTTGTCTTCCCTGACAAGAAAAGGAGAAGGAAGAGAAGGGGGCGCGTAATAACGGTTACAGAAGTTTGGGCGGAACGTAACCGTTCTGCAGAAGCCGCTCTGCAACAACCATTCTCCGCCGATCGATGTCAGTCACAGACGAATGCTGGCTCCGTTTCCACATTAATAATTCGTTTGGTTCAAATTCACAATCTCCCTCACGTTCCTACAAACACCATGGATTAATGTATGACAATCCAGCCATCGTGATGCATGTGGGTGACAGAAGCTTCATGATTCTTTCCAACGGAAGCTATCGGCGATCGTCAAGCATGAGCGTCAAAGACGACACATTTTACTACGACAAGCCTCCTTCCCAAACGCTCAACCTCTCCATAATCAAATTGGACGCCTCTTTCTTCCGTAATTCGATTCTCTTTCTTCTATTTTTGTAACTCTTTTCATTTTTTTTCTCTCATTTTATTTTCGTCAAACGTTCCTGGACATTGAATTCATGCATGATTCTGTTTGCAGGCATTGAAGTCTCAAAGGAAGCAACTGTTGCAGAACTCAAGCAGGCTGTCGAGGACATTTTCGCTCACGTGCCTCTGAAGGGCGCGGGGAAAATATTGTGGTGTGTGTATTAATTGATTAATTTAATAAAGATCTTACGTATGTTTCTGAATGTGTAATTTCACTAATTTGATTTTGTAAATTCTATACGTTTTTATTATAAGTAAAACAGGGGAGTTTTTTCCTTTTTTTTCTTTTTTTTTTTTTTAAATATGGAGTTTCTATTTACTTAATTAGTTCATCATCATAATATGTTGCTGGGTTTTTCTTTGAATTATTATTCATTTGTTTCTGTAGGCCACTTGTTTGGCGGCAATTCTGCTTATCCTATCAAGGACATAAATTAGTTACAGAGACGGATTACCTTCGAGATTATGGCATCAAGGATGGTGACCAGGTTTGTGTCAGATTTATTGAAGAGCCAGCTTCATCCTTGTATGCCTTCAACATAGATTATGATTATATTTTTCGTGTGACTTTGACGTGGCAATACTACATTCTACCAAAGATTTGAAAATGGAGTCTAAACTTGTTTTGTTTTTACTCTATAGTTTCATTTGTATGATGTGTTGTGGTTAGGATGTAGAACTTAGAAGCCTGTAGCTGTTATGACCATTGACTCATGTTTGTTTTGGTCTTTGCAGCTTCATTTCGTGCGCCATATATCTGACACTGACAGTTACAATAAGCAGTCAAAGAAACGATATTTCAATTTGAAAAATAAACGCATGAGGTATGCAGTTTTCAATATAACCATACAAAGCATTACGTTGCCATCTTGCATGTGATGAAATTTACTTTTGTACTGTCATTGTTGAAAATCAGCTCTATCGGGCTATGAGCTATCTACCCTATAACTTTATCTCATTTCTAATTAAACTGTGTTGATGCATTGTGGTGCCTTCCAAATGAAATTCACGAATAATACACGACCCGTTTTAATTTAACCTTTTCAGTTACATGTCAAATATTTAGATAAGTAGATGCTGCAGATTTGTATAGTGTGTTTCTTTATTAAAGGTATACAATTTAAAATCATAGAAGACACCGTAGCTAGAGAGGTCTTAAATATGTGATATGCCTCGAAAATTACCATTATGATTATTTTATTAGAACTTAAATGATTTTCTTTGAAACGGTGTGGAACCACTAAGATGGGAAATTTGGAAATTCGTCTTGTTGAATTTCATGCACGTTGCTATAATGTTCTCAAACAAGTCCTTACACTACTTGGATGATATCAATGGAGGTGCAGGTCATCTCATCAACTGAATATATATCAACGGACAGAACATAACGATGACGAAGACGACATTGGTTTGAATGGTATAGTCATAGAGAATGGGAATATCCAGAATTACAATGCAGAAATTCGAGGAGGAAAGAGCTGGCTATCTGGTTTTTTGGGAGGACTATTCTCACACAGCCGTCTGCCAGTTGTGAGAAGACATGGAACCGAGGGTAGGATTTGCTGCTCAATGATAGCAAGATTTATCGTGGGCAGTTTTAAAAAAATTAGAAGAGTTCTACGCTGTTGGAGGAGGCAGCATCACTCTCGGAGACCCACATGGAGAGAATTTTGATGGAGTTTGCACTTTAATCATTTTAACCTCTTGTCTTTATACCCACTGTAAAGAATTTTTCAACAGTACTTGCTTTGGTTAGTTTATGGTCTTCAGCGATAGAGACAATAATAACAGGACGAAACACGGGCTCGTACCATATTGCGGTTGGACTTTCTCATATCACTGTACAGAACGATGTGCCTTGGGAATTGTAGTAAAAGCTCATAATGCTAAAGTCTATCAGGCACGACATACCTTTAGATTACTTAGTTGCTGCAGTTAGGGTCAAGGCCTACCTGCAATGGAAAAGTTTTTCAGTTGCTTTAATGTAACTAAGGATAATGATTTCCTACCCAATTTGTGACAAGGTAGAAAGTCATTAAAATTGTTGGTTTGTTTTACTCAATTGCAGCTGATTTTGACAGTGACATTCTTGTGCACTTATGCTACGGCATTTTCTTTTTAACTATTCAGTCCACATTCTTGTCTTACTTGCAAGTGAGTTACACCGAATCTGTATATTTGGGCCTAGGGAGAATTAAGTGGATAGGTGTTATTTGGGTAGACAACAAATGGGCCAAGGCCTGATCCATTTAGAAGGGAACATTCCAACTTGTTTGAGTGTCCTTCAGACTCCATTAGCCAGCCACTGCCACACAACCTCATGAATTTGTGTGGCGAAGAATTTAGATAGCCCTCCTCTCAAATCCTCTTCTTCTCTCCAATCCAATCCTCAGACTGAGCTGAGACACACATCCTAATCACCAAGCAGTAGCCATGGCAAACATGATTATGGCTTCCACCAAACCTTTGGTTCCAGTCTACACCAATTCTCGTTCTCCCACATCCAAACTTCCTATTCTCCAAATTTCACTCCCCAAAGTCCCAACCCTTAAACTGAAACTCCCAATATCCAAGCCCCAGATGCTATCCCTCCTGGGCGGAATAGCACCACTGATTTTGGCTCAGCCCTCCCTCGCAAGCGAAATAGAGAAAGCTGCATTATTCGACTTCAACCTGACCCTGCCCATTATAATGGTAGAGTTTCTGTTTCTGATGGTTGCGCTGGACAAAATATGGTTCACCCCACTTGGGAAATTCATGGACGAGAGGGACGCCGCGATCAGGGAGAAGCTAAACAGCGTGAAGGACACGTCGTCGGAGGTTAAGCAGCTGGAGGAGAAGGCGAATGCCGTGATGGCGGCTGCTCGGGCGGAGATTGCGGCGGCGCTGAACGCGATGAAGAAGGAGACGCAGGCGGAGGTGGAGCAAAAGATTGCGGAGGGAAGGAAGAAAGTGGAGGCTGAGCTGCAAGAGGCTCTGGCTAACTTGGAGAGGCAAAAGGAAGAAACCATCAAGTCCCTTGATTCCCAAATTGCAGATCTTAGCCAGGAGATTGTTAAAAAGGTTCTTCCCGTTGCTTAATATATGTATGTAATTTTCATTTCAATCCCCCCACCCCCCACCAAAGAAGAATTGATAGTTTCTACCTTTTCTCCTTTGGATGTGCCTCTTGTTTAATCGCTACACTGTTCAATGTAAAATCCGATATTCACGTATGAATTACCACCCTCCCCGTCCCCCCTGCCTTTATTCTAAAAGTTATGGAAAATGTAGGTAAAGTCCCCACCCGAGCCAAATTGTGGTTGCAATTTCTGACAATTCTTTATATTGTGAGAAAAAGCACCCGTAATTGCTCTTGCAGTGAGTTGAAAAATCTTTTTACTACAGTTGCATTTATGGTTGGGAACCATGCAGCTATGTGCATCCCTTCTCGTTGTATGTCAAAATTTTTTGGTTAAGGCAACAGGAGCAGGTTATCAGCATCATCAGACATTGAGTTATAATTTTGTTTTTGAAATGGGTTGATGTATTTAGTTTGTGACGAAGAATGGAAGCTGTTAATGAAAGACTGCCGGAGATTCTGCAGAACCTTTGATTGTTGTACATCGAATGAATTTATGGATAGAATCTAAGTGGCTCGTTAGGAAGTATCATGTGGATTCGTTTTGTTAATTTGATTGCTTAATCCATGCGAGCCGCAGACTGCTTTCAAAAGCATTTGGCTTTCTGATTTCCTCATCAGAGGTCAGGTTAACCGATGCCTATGGCAACTGAAATTTCACAGAATAACTGAAAAGGTCGTGTTAGAGAGGGAGACAGAACAAGATAAGGGAAATATAGTTAACTAATGCTCCTTAAAACCAATCACTACTGTAATTTTTACGTATTTATCTTTTCAATAGGTTACTGAGAGGATTCAAATCCCATGCAGTTTATTATGATATCTTAGAACCACAGCAAGTCATTGCCAGAAAAAGGAACCTATTAAAAAATTTCTAACCTTATTTCCAGATGGATAACCTCTTCGCTGATAATGCTTCACTGCGTACTTATAGTAAAGACATATTAGATAGACGATATGAAAAACCGAATAAACCGAATGGAGAAACAAGTTAGCACTATCAAATTCTTTTTTCAATAAATTGTTCTAGATTCAATAAAATGATGTAATGTTACATAAACTCTTGAATCATCAAGAAATAAAAGCAATAGCTTAAATTAATTTATGTAAAGTTTAGTACACTCTCAAGTCAAGAAATGAAACAATGTTCACATTGACCCCTACAATGATCGTGTTTTATCATGACAAAAATCATTTAAAAAAAGGTTTCCTATTTTTTATTCTTGTTGAGTATTGGTATAATAATTTGGTTAGTTTGATTCTATTTAATACTAATGAATCACTACACTTTATTATTGGGCGTTGATATTTTGTATTATTTTGAAATTGAAACGTTGAAGTACTATTCTACTAATAATATTTTGTAAAACCTATGCACTACAATTTTTAATATTATTTTTTCTACAGTGGAAATTCATTTGTTTACAATTCCACTCTACAATCAAGTTTATAGAAGTTTTACCATTTAGGAAAACTTTCAACTTTTTAAAGTTCAGACGAAATGTCTACCGAGTTCTATTTTAAGATTGGCACTAAAAGAATAAGTCAACTATATATTGATCCAGGAACTTTTTCTTAAACCTCCTTTTTAGGTGTTTAACTTAATTTGGATGTAACAATTTTACCTCAATTTTCTAGCCCAATTTATGCGCATTAAACATCAAAGTCCAAATTTTGGTAGTTATTCATGTAACGTGAAAAATAACTAGGACTAATAAATGAAAATTATTATTTTAAATAAAAATATAACTGATCAAAATTAAAAAAATTAAAATCACAACTACCCAAAAGCATTCTTGTCGATAAAATTAAAAATATATATATATATATATATACAAACAACATCATATAAATATAAATTATAAACTTATTTGAATGATAAAATCATGGCAAGCACTCGGTAAAACCCAAGCAGAGGACTTCTACTATGCTATAATATGCGTTCAAACAAAATATTGATTTGGTGTTACTATTTTAATCCTTTCTGATTTTTTTTTTATTTTGTTGAGTGAAAGTTCCTTTACGCATAATGGCACTGTGCTTTCATGCTTCCACACTTTATTAACATAATTTTCCATACATAGTTACGTTTACATGATGTGATCTCTCTCTCTCTCTCTCTTTGTTAAAATATTCCATAAAACTATTGAATTATGAGAAACTGAGACGAACCTCATAAGCTATTTACACAAATTGAAACAAAAAATAACGCAATACATCACAGGTTCTTGCAAGACATAAGTAGAATATCGGAGTCAAATATGAATTAAAAGTGATATTTACTCATGATTTGTTTTGTATAGCTCCACTCAAATGAACACATCTTACCTTCTAAAATACTAATTATGACAATTACTTATTCCAATCTTTTTATCAGTTTTTAGCACTTTTCCATCTTTTTTTTTCCTTTTGTAGTTGTAGATACATATCACACGTACTCAATTTCTATATTCTTATAATAAAAAAGAATACACCTTAGTTAAAAATTATAATAAATACTAACTTTAACTTGATTATGCCTATGGTTTATGAATGAAAATCAACCTGATACCAATTTTTTCTTTTACCAAAAGTTTTAGTCTTGTCAAATATCTATAGACAATATTCATCACATCACGTCACCTGTTGAAATGTCATTCCTACCCTTAGTTTAGTTCTGGTTTCTGTTCTTTTTTATTGAATTTCTGTAAACCTAACAATCTTCTCTGCTTACTAAGCCGTTGGTGTTTCTCAGTGTTCACGTTGTCGCTAAAAGATATTTCTTTCTTCTTCTGAGTACGTGCCCAGTGAATTTGGTACCTTTTTCTGTTTCTAATTTTCTTGTTTTTAACTTCTGCATGTTTTTCATGTTTCAAATTTTGTATTTCTCATATATATATTTATATATATATTCCCCTGATTTTTGTATTATTGTATTACTGTTCTTTAGTTCTGAGAAGTCGAAAAGTAGTTTGATGTGTGCATGTGTTAGCATGGTTGGTTGTCTCTGTGACTGAACCGCTACTTTTGTATTGTAAGTTGGAGCTGTGTTTAGGAGACTGCCTCAGTTCTTTGCAAGTAGAGCTTTTGAGGGGTTGACTCTGGCTTTAGTTGCCGCAAGATTGAATCTTTGAGGTTCGGCGAAGGGAAATTATCCAAATGAGTACTATGCTGTATTATTTTGAGTAGTGACTCGGTTTGATTCCTGACAATTTTATGGTCAAATATATTCTTCTTTAAAAATATGGAAGTTATTTTAATCCCTAGAGTCATCTATTTTCTTCCTGCTGAGAAGAGAAAGAACATATACGGCGTGTGACTGATTATTATGGATTATGTGGGTTTTTATATGTTATATTTTTCATGGATTGATGTCTCACCCCTTTTAAGGATCATCCTCTCTCAGCCTTATGGGGGATGAATTTCGGTATGAATATAGTACTCTTTAGTCAATCTTTTTTCTTTTTTACTCCGGTGAAGAAAAAGTATATTGGGATTCTTGACGAATATTCATGATAATTTATTGGATTCTTCTTCTTTTATTTATTTTTGCTGAATTATTTTATGGATGTTACAACATCAGATTAAAGAATGGCGCAAGATATTGGTACTCCACCAGTTCCTTTTGATTTTGAACTCTTGGTTGGTGATCCTGAGAACCTTAGAACTGTCAAAGCCTCATCCAGCAGCACGGACCCATGGATTGAACCTGAAAGGTTAAAACTTAGACACAGGATTGGTCGGGGACCCTTTGGCGATGTTTGGTTAGCAACTCATCATCAGTCAACTGAAGATTATGATGAGTATCATGAAGTTGCTGCAAAGATGCTACCCCCTATCAGAGAGGAACATATGAAGACTGCATTAGAGAAATTTTTTGAGTTATATTTTCAGTGCCAAGGAGCGGCTAGGGTGTTTTGGCTACTTGGGATTTCAATTTTAAATGGAAGGGTTAGCCATGGATTATGCATTTTATTCAGTATATGGGAGATCTTTAACTTCCTTTGTGAGACTTTGTTATATAGCTAATATATTTGTTTATACTCACAGATATGCATCATTATGAATTTTTATGAGGGATCGGTTGGTGATAAGATGGCTAGACTCAGAGAGGGAAGGATTTCATTGCCTGATGTTCTTAGGTAACGAGAGTTTGGTGTGTATGTTAAAATATTTTTACATGTTTATCTTTATAGTACATGGTGGAGAGGGAAGAATATTGGTCAATGCTAAGAGTGTGGTATTGGGCTTCAGGTATGGTATCGATCTGGCTCAAGGTATTCTTGAACTTCACTCAAAAGGGATCCTAGTTCTCAACCTTAAACCATCCAACGTGCTTCTCAAAGATACTGATCAAGCAATACTGGGAGATGTTGGTATTCCAAATATTCTCTTTGGTTCCTCATTCCTAAGCTCAGATACTGCCAATAGGCTTGGTACTCCAAATTACATGGCTCCAGAACAATGGCAACCAGAAGTCAGAGGCCCTGTATCCTTTGAAACAGATTCATGGGGGTTTGGGTGTACTATTGTGGAAATGTTGGTTGGTAACCAACCTTGGTATGGGTGTCCTGTTGGTGAAGTATATCGATCAGTTGTTGAAAATTATGAAAAACCCCAGATTCCTGGTGGCCTTCCTTCTTCAGTTGAAAATGTCCTCAGTGGCTGCTTTGAATATGACTTGAGGAATCGCCCTTCAATGGTAGATATTCTGTCTGTCTTTAGAAGGTATGTTAGTTTCAATGTTCAAAGGAAGTTTCTATGATTAGGTGGCCTTTTTTTGTATGCATATAACCTAGTATGTTAGATATTCCAAGTTACATTTATTTTGGGTCACATGTATTTTTTCCTAACCTTTCTTGTTCTTGACATTCATATTTTGGAAAATTGTTGGGATTTTAACCTTCATTTAACATCAAAAACTGCATTTTCTAGGATGATATCAAAACTGGCATTTGACATGCTCTGTGTCAGTTGTCCTAGGCATGAGTGGGAGTGTTGGTGAGTTACCTTAAGTCACCCTTGATCCAGTTTAGTCGTGGCTTCTCTCGGCTTCCTTAATTAAAAGGGGGCTGTTTAGTCCTACAACAACTAGAGAGACAGCCTAAACCGAGCTTACAACGCTCAGGTAGTCCTCACCAGTTCTAAAAATTCCATTTGTTGATGGTTTAGTGTCTTGCAGTACATTGTCTGAATAAACATAATATTGTTTAGATCAATCAATTATAATTTAAGATCCTACATGACTGCATAACATGTGAAACATTTTGTTTCGTTGAAAAGGCACCGAGACAAAGCATCCGGTGCATATCATCTAGCTGGTGATTTGGTTACTCATTTTGGTAGCAAGTCCCTCATTGTAACTTGAATCTTGCAAAGCTTGATTGTGAACTTTGAACATTTAACAGACAGTGAATTTGTTGAGAATTAAACTATTCTACACTTATGTTTAGAAATAACCTGAGATATTTTTTGTTCTGGAAAGTGTTAAAACAATAATGTTTGAGAAAAGTCTGCATTTGTTTTTTTCCAAGCATGATTATTTCAGTGGAATTCTATTTATATTCAGTAGTTCTTTATTTTTATTTGTTCTGCCTACCTTGCAGCGCACGGAATGCAATGGTCAACGATGGAGGATGGAGATATCTTGGAATTCACAAAACATTAGAAAAATCAAGTAGCACGGGCTACACACAGTGGTCCCTCTCAAAGGATCATCTTCAGGTGGGCGATACCGTGCGCTCTAGAAAGCCTTCCAATTCATGCAATCCACAGAACATGGAGGTCCCAGAAGGAAATGTTGTCGGCAATGCAGATCATGGATTTGTTTTAGTGAGGCTCCATGGAGTTCATGACCCTGTAAGGATTCATGCGTCAACTCTTGAACGTGTCACCAATGGTTTAGGAGCCGGGGATTGGGTGCGCATTAAGGAAGAAGATGATAAACACTCGCCAGTGGGTATTCTTCATTCTATCAATCGTGAGGGCAGAGTGACTGTTGGATTTATAGGCCTACGAACTCTTTGGAAAGGAAACTGTTCAGAACTTGAAATGGCAGAGTCTTACTGTGTGGGGCAATTTATTAGGCTGAAACCCAATGTTCTAAGTCCCCGGTTTGAATGGTTGCGTAGAAGGGGAGGTACCTGGGCTACTGCTAAGATTTCTTGGATCCTACCAAATGGATGTCTGGTTGTCAAGTTCCCTGGCATGTTGAACATCTGGAATGCACCAAACACTTATTTGGCTGATCCCTCTGAGGTTGATGTGGTTAGTTTTAAGAATTGTCCAAATATGATAGAAAAGTATCAACATGTTGAGGATCACCACTGGGCAATTAGACCTGTTCTAATTGCATTTGGCCTTCTTAGCACTGTTAAACTAGGGATTTCAGTTGGAAAAAAAATTGGCAGGAACATGAATGTGAATGCAATGGAGAATGAAAATCATTATACTGATAGCCAGAATGCTAGCAGCCCTACATCTACATGGAAATCTTCAGTAGCTAACATCCTTTTCAGAGAAGGTAGTTAACATGTCCACTGGGCGGTAGTTTTACCCCTTCAATCTCAATATTATTTCATCAGCTGTTCTGCCATGTTGCTGTTTGACAAACATGTCACATGAGAATTGTAATTATGTATAGATGCCAACACTGAATGTAAAAATTGTACAAATGCCTTACAAACAAAAATAGCCAGCTATGTTCATACTTAGTTTCCACAAATGCTGACCATAATGAACACTGGAAAATTCATGATATACTTGTCCCTGAAGCATTGTTTGACTGGATTGTACCGTTGAAGTTGTGAAGTATGTTGATAAATGCTTGTAAGAAACTCTCGTATACACTCTAAACACGTTCACTAAAATTTCCATTAAGGTATTGCTTTCACATTTTATTTAATGATTTTCTATTATTTTCTAATTTAATTGAGTTTTACGTATTCTCTCCATTTCTTCTTGAACTACTGCTTTCAAAGTTTAAGACAATATTAAATTACCTTCTTTTGACAATAACATCTTAATTTTTATCTAGGATTTAATTATTACATCAACTATCTCATGGCCATAAATCTGTCATTTCTTCCATTAGCACAGTCATTGATTTGAATTTGACAAAATCATTGATAAATTGAGCTAAAAAGAGCATTAATTGATTAATGGAAGCTGAACGCACGTACAGTTGTTTAAAGGGAGTGAAAGTGGCACCCTTTCCCATTAGCCCACTATCACTATGACAAATTTAAGACACTGTCGCAGAGAATCTGATACGGTTAGACCTGCTCTTCTGCTTTTAGGTTTTCCACACTAAAATAAGCAAAGAGGTACTGTACGCTACAAAACATTGTTGTTATCACATATAACTTTTCTATCACTCTTTTCATTTAATAATATCAATTGATATCTATAGATATATAAAAGTTGGAAAAAAGTATTAATTTTCAGTAAAAAAAAAAAAGAAGAGAGAAAGAAGGAGTTTTCCTTAAACATGTATATTTGGAGTGTACATATAAATATTTGGGAGTGATTCAATAAATTTAATAAATAATAAATTTCATTAAAATAGGTGATAAATAATTTGACTATGTTTTTATCAAGTTTAATAATTTTGAGTAGCTTACAAATTAAGATGTAAAACACTTAAAATACTTTTTTTATCGGACAAAATCGTAATAAATTTTTAATTTTCAAAATAAATAATATTTTTTATATGTTACTCGATATTATCAGAACAGATATTATTTTAAGAAGTTAGTTAGCTATTGAGTTTAATTTAATTTTAAATGAAATTTGCAAATTAATTTGATGTGTAGTTAAATACAAGAAAAGAAAAGATTTGAAGAGGCTAGTCCTGTAAAAAATATAAGGTTTTCAGAAACAGCATGATTAGAACCTCGGACCATACTAAAACCCAAGCTAGAATGTCTCTTTCGTGAGCGATAGCAAGTTGCTTTGAAGAATCAATCATCTTAAACTCTTTCTTGCGTACCCAATTAATATACACATGCAGATTTCAAAGATTACGACCTGATTCGCTTTTCTCTCTGTTCCTTCACGTCTTTCTCTTAATTGGCTTCTTAGTGCTTCGGATTCATACCTTCATTATAAATATATTTTTTAATGCTACCATTACATTATGGAGATTATGGTACACTTAGATTAGATACTCCTTTTATTCATATATACAAAGGATCAACCCAAGATTTCGTAATCTTAAGTCTTTCAAACTTATCAAATACTTGTTACAAATTAATTTAATGCTCATAATCACTTTTCTTTTTAACTTTAATTACCAATTATCCATAGTAAAAATAATAACTAACGACGTGAAGAACTTAACTTAGATGTGAAATGATATTATTCGTTTCGGAAACTCTTAGGATATTATATATTATAGTTAATGTATAAAACAAAGTCTATCACGAAAGCTATCGCCGAAAGAAACAACCTATGATGAGAGCTTCTGCAACTAACAATATTTTATGAAAAACTTATTCGGAATCCATTTTTTTATACACAGAAATGCTTCATTAACATTGCTCTTTTCTTTTTTTATAATTTCCAGAACCCCACACTTGCTCGGGCTGTAGAATTAAAGTGCTTTGCTTCTGTTAAAAAAAAATTAAGTATGATTGAACGATTAAAGTATATTCTTACGAACTAATCACCACTCAAAAAGTTTTATCAATACTTAAATTCTTTTAACTGTGTTTTATTTTAACTGGATTGAAAATATGGTGTTCCTATAGTGACAGATGACAATCGTTGTCAGATCAATTTTTTAAAGATGATTTTGTATAACTGTTATCAAAATGTAGAGTATGCAATAATGACTTCAATGTCATCTATTTTATTTTTTTTTTAATGTTAAAGGGTTTTTTTTTTCACTTACTATTGTTAAAGTCATAATCTTTGTCGTCTTTAGTCTACTTTTTAATATTGATTTAGTTTTATAATTATTCCAAATCTTCATCAACTGATTTATTCACTTTTCATAATTTATAATTATCAACCAAAGTTTATTTTGAATCAATATATAATTAAATTCAACGTAATCGCACTAAAAATTTCTCTGTTATTATAAAATATATAAAAATTATTTTAAACAAAATTAAAAGTTGTCAATTATAGTAAAATGTGTATAAATTTGTTGTAAATAAGTTAGACTGATAGTAAAATTATTTAATATGTCCATTAGCTTAAATTGTTAATAATATATATATATATATATATATATATATATATATATATACACGTTTCTCCACTCCACGCTCTGGTTACAATCAATATACAAGGGGACCTGCAGAACACACTACGACGATTCAAGTCAGAATTTTTCTCTATAGCCCTTTAGTAATTTAATAGTGAGTAAAGATGCATTTACCTCGAAATTAAACCCCTATTTACAAAGTTTATAGGAATCTGACCAATTAATTTACCTTTTAATGATCATTAATGCAAACATTAACAACAATCATTGCTTTCTGGCACGTCAACCACTCCTTCTTCATCCAGTTTGTTACCGTAACCGATCAGTCAACTATAAACCCATAGTGTTTCTGCTGAAATGTGACGAGGATCTCCGCCGAACGTCCTCTTGTCACTGTCGAGCGTCCTCCCTCTCCTATCTCCAGTTAATCGATCACCGAATGGGGGACGACCTGCAGAAGACACTCTGACGCTCAAGTCATAAATTTTCTCTGTAGGCCTTTTATAATTTAGTATTAAGTAAATCGTGAGTTTACCTCGAACCTAAACTCTTATTTAGTATTAAGTAAATCGATACTTTATGAACCCCCGAGTGACATGCTCTCCTGCACCTTTACCGTTCAGTCGACAATGAGCTCATAGTAACACATAGTAACAAAATATATATATATATATATTTCCATGTATACATAATATATAATGAAAAATAAATTTGCCAATGAATTAATTAAACATGATGAAACTATATCTCTTTTAATTTTGACTCGTATAATAATTTGTATTTATTTTATTATATAGTAATTACAATTTATCATGTGTTTATTATATAGTAATTATATAGTTTAAATAATAAATTTCCAAAAATATTTTACCCAAACATAGCCTATTAGTGGTAACTTCAAATTGCGTGTCTACATTGTATACTTGAGCAATTTTTACCTATTTTTCTACAACAATATTTGATTAGGACGTAAAAGAGATGAATCTACGCAACTGAATGCTTTCTTTATTTCTTTGAAACTTTTTTACGAAATAAGAGTGACTTCCACAAAAGATAATGATAGCTCCTACATCTTATCCTTTTCATCTAAAACTTTTTATTTCGTAAGATATTTGTAAAAAAAAAAGTATGATTTTTTCTCTTTTACCATCTTAGTTATTACTCTATAGCAAGTTCCATAGATTATCTTTTTTATTATGTGAACCTTTAATTTTGCATTCAAAAAAGCATAATATAAATATTAATATTGAATTTAATTTAATTTTGCATGAAACATTCAAAAGGTCATTATAAAAACATTGAATTAATTACACATGTAACCGAACACGTCACGTAACAATAACACTTTGCATTAAAGTATTAAAGATCACAAAAAAGTTCATGAGGAATCTACCTATAACTTCTAAAACCGAAGAAGTTTGATGTGATATTTTACTATTTATAGAAATATCAATTTTTTTTTCATTTCTATATGGTTTGCTCATTTATATCTTAAAGTTCCTTTTTTCTTAAAAAAGAGTAACTCCTTATATTTATCATCAGATTATCAGACACAAAATGTACAATTTTTGGTTTAAGATATAATTTATGGAATCGTTATATTGACCCTACTGTACAGTTTCAATAATAGAATTCATAAATTATAATAATGCGTATAATTAAATTTTTATAAATAAATTATTGGCTGTTGCAAATATATATATATATATATATATATATATATATATATATATATATATATATATATTATAATTATTGGTAGATACAAAAGTCATGCTATTCGTATTAATATAATGCAGTTTCAATTATTAAGATGTGATGGTAAGTTATATATTGTTAAGAAAGGTCTAGTTCACTACAAATATAATTATTTAATTTTATACCCTTCTTATCATTTCGAGTAGCTTTCTGTAAGTGTTAAATAGGGGTAAAATAACTGAGTTACATTTTGCTATTATTGTGCTATTTTTTTAATAATTGTTTTTATAGTTTGTGAAAAAAATTGTGTAGATAGTAATAACATTAGAATGTATGTATCCATCTACCTATGTTTTTGAACTTAAAGTCAAAAACTATAAGTGTTTATAAGAGTAAAAGTAAAAACAGATATTTAACTCTTTAAAATATGAGTTGAATGTAAATTGTTGTTTTTGAGCATCATGAAAGTTTAATAACTAAAACAGTGATAAAATGATGGTACTAAATGTTTCATATGGGGACCAAAACTATTCTTCCATACTTTTTTTTGTTAATCTTTTAACATTAATTTTTGTTTTTGTTATAATAATTATCAGTTTGTAGATCTCTAAACCGAACTGAAGATATCTATTAAAGACATTCTAACATTTCAAGTCAGTGAAACGTGTTTAATTGATTATCACAATAAAATTTAAAATTTTAATAAACACAATCACTTACCTCCTTACATATGTATTTATAAATTTAAAAGTCAAATATGTATTTATAGTTTAAAAGTTAAATTTATCATAATAAAATTTTAAATTCTAATAAATACATACATTCTTATTTTATCTTTGTATTTATAAATTTGAAAGTGAATTTTTAATTAAGACGAATCTAATCACAACTTAAAAGTTAATAAATATACATGTTTTTACTTCTTAAACATATTAAATTTGCTTAGCAGTAGAATCTCCAATTGGACCAATATACATAAACTTAGGATTGGAAATATCTTTTCAACATTCTTTTTAAAACTTCGACCAAGCGGTGAACTTTGTAAATATTGAGCTGACAATCATAAGTTATACTAAAACATAGTAATTTAGAATAAGGTAGAAGAAGGGACCAAAGGCACAGTGAAACGAAATAAAAATGTATGGAAGGAAATCTCAGAAAGAATAAGCAATGTGAGAAGAGAGAGGAAAAAACAGTGCGAAAACTAAACAATGTGGCAGAGGGTGTCAGTTATCTACTCCCATCCTATATCAAGTAACTGCATATTACGGGTGGAAAAATATTTAAGGTATTTGAGTTTAATATTATTTGAAAAAGGGTGTAATTTTTTTTTTATAAATTTGAAAATGATGAGATGAACAATGTGGGGATGAATAATAAAACTTTGACACATTTTTTTTATAATATTTTAATATCATTAACATGTTATTTTGTAATTAATTTAAAATTATTTTATAATTAATAATAATAATCATAAACATTAATCTCAACCAATCACGTAAATATTGAAATGTTGTGAAAAAGATATCATACTGAAAAGAAGAAGGGAATGGGAAGCATGGAAGTACAGAATCTGGAATTAGGATCTGATCCTGTCCTTTGGATTGATATTTAAAAAAAAAGTACACATGCAGTGACTGAAACTGAAAACAGGGAGCAGATGAAAACTATTAAAGGACTGTTGAGATTACGATAAAGAAATGGTAAGCATGTGTGTGAGGTTATGATTAGTGATAAAGACAAAAATAAAAAGATGTGGTTAGGTTTAATATGTAATTGCAGTGTGTCTTTCCAGATAAGGAAGAAAAAAGGTTATGATAGAGCTATGGGCATGGACATGTCCATGGTAGTACGAGGTCCCCGCCATTCCATAATCATCACCAACACTCTGTGGGCTCCTCGATCCTAAGAAGATCTACTTTCATCACCCGCTGTCTCTAATAAAAATATCTATTTATTACTACATCTATTAAATCTATTATTAAAAGTAAGAAAACATCTCTTTATATATATTATATATATTATTATTATTAGTATTACAATTTATTGTTAACAAAGGCCATATATGAAATAATAATGAAAGAAAAAGGTAAAAGAATAATGAGAAGAGAAAAGGGAAATAAAATGTGAATCGGGAGGATGTGATGGATGGTCTAAAGGTATTAATGATCATGTTATCATGTTTTATGGTACGCTCGCGTGCGCATCAACAGTGCCTTCATCTCTGGGGCCTCCTTCCATCTCAATCCCACTTCCTTTTTCTGCGCGTCTCTCCCACTCTCCTCCGTTTACTTTTCTTTTCTTCACGTTTTGTTTTCTTCGTGTCAGTCTTAACTTGCGTGTCATCAAACTACATTTTATTCACGGGGTGATGACGTGTTATTAATCACACCTTTACTAATAATAAATGAGGATAAAAGAAAATTATTCTCAACTCTTCTCTTTTAGGATATAAGTGAATATTTTATTTTGTGTTGTTTTATCAACCTTACAAATCTAAAAAAAGAAAATTGATATTCTTATTCAACTAGTTGAATGTGCGATATAATAATCATAATTGTGTAAATTTATGCAGATGTTTGATTGTTATTATAGCTTTGTGTTTTAAATATTGAACTAAGAAGTTATTAATATGATTTGAGAAGTTGAAATTCAAATTTTAAGTTTGAATTAATGAATCTATGTGGTTCTCAGTCAGACAAGCAATTTTCTCTCTTAGAATACGTAAGATGAAATTTCATAGAGAATATTCATAAAAGATTTCCCACTCAAGTAAAGAATTGAAACAGAGAATTTGATATTTTTTACTAAGATATGTCATTTAAATGATATTTTTTATTTGAATAATAGTCAGACATAGACTGTTATAACATATATTTTGCGTAATGAGATCTATTTTCATGAAAGTGGCGCTTTTCTTAAAAGAATTTCATTCCAAGCTAAAAGTTGCCGAAATGATAATTCCCTGTTTAATAAAACTATTCTCATTCAATGTGTATGAAAATCACATTGTAGGTTTAATACAGATTTTATTTATATTATATTTACCTACAGCTGGTTTTTATTTTTAAAATTCATTTAAAAGAATTGTATGCATTTTAAAAGTGTAACGAAATTAGAAAACGTGAAATTGTTGAGTATTTGAATGATAATTCTGCAGCTAAGAAAACAATAAATGAAAAAAAATCCGGTGCACCTAACTGTACCAAAAAAATCTTTTGGACCTAAGAAAATCTAAGAGTGAATAGGATGTGGCAGGCAATTTGAATTTGGGAGTATCCCAGTGCAGTGCAGTAATGCTTGTGTTGTGTTCATAAATAATGTTTGGTGCACATTCAATGCCACCTACATTTTACCCATGCATGCTTCCATTCATCATATCATATTTTATTTCGGTAAATCTAGTCTCATATCATAAGATATGATAGTAAGAATTTTTTTTGAAAAATAAATGTGTAAGAATTAATAGGTGATATGATATCATATGATATCGATAAAATTTTAGAAAAAAATCAACAATATAAAAGTATTTATAATTCTATGTATACTTAATTTATTTTATAGATATGAAAAACGTTATACTTTATTATTAGGTTTACAAAATATTATATGTAAAATATAAATAAATAAAACTTTGTCTTTCATGATATTTGTTAAAGGGGTAAAAAGGAATAGAAGGTTCATTATTAATTTATTAGCCTTTTCTATTTAAATATATATTTTAAATTGATTCACGATAAATAATAATTGAAACTCTAATGTAATTAATAGTCATTGCATAATTATTTTTACTTAAGGTTGTAGTAATCTAAGCAAAATCATTGCATTATAATTTGGTTTACCTGACTTTGCGTTGGATTATTATAAATCGTTATAGACTTTTTGCATCTAATATCTTCATCTACACGGTGAAACATATATATCTCTTCATTTAGTAATAATTTCATTAGTTAATGTACACCCTTAGACAAGTCAATTACTGTTCCCAAAAGAGTAACACACGTCATAGCTTTTTAACAGAGAAATTCATTGGACTCAAATAAGGATATAATTATATACACTTCTCTAAACAATCATATCAATTTAATAATAATATAATATTCAATAATAATAATAATAATAATAATAATAATAATAATAATAATAATAATAATTTAATAATAATAATAATAATGTACTAACTTTCATAGTCTGGCTCACCTAGCTCGGTCCACTACCGATTGGTCACTTAGTGAGCCAACCAACCCGGTTCACTTATTAGCGAGCTAAAAAAATATGAACCGGCTTGACCCACCACGGGTTAGTGGGTTAAACATGTTGGCTCACTGACTCATTTAATTATAATTTTTTTAAAATAAAAAATTATAATTTTTTTAATTCAAATCTAAATAAATTTCATTAAAAAATTATGTTAAACTTCAAAGACAATTCAAAATAAATAAAAAAATTATCATACAAGGAATCCAAAAACAAGCACAAAAGGCAAACAAATAAGGTTAACAAGCACAAAAGGCAAACAAATAAGGTTTTAATATTGATATTTTTTGTATCACCTGTCCATCTATAATTAGAGTCTTGAATAAATAAATCTATAATATTTTTCTCTCTTAAAATATTTTTTTTATTCCATCTACAATATAATAAAAAAAATGTTAACTAATAATATTGAAACATAAAATAATAAATAATTAAATTAAATTAGGTGGGCTGGTGAGCCAACCCGGCTCACCACGGGTTCAACCTGGGTGAGCCGGGTTAAAAAATTACATTTTTTTCAAACCCAACTCGGTTCAAACCCGTGATGAGATATAATTAAATTAAATTTTTACATTCATTTGACACTACCCTTGTTTACTTTTTACTCTCTTCTTTTTTTAGAAAATATAAAACTTTAGAGTTTTAAGACTATTTTACCCTTATACTCTATGTCAAATGAATGTAAAAGTATGTCATAGTACCATTGCTCTTAATCAATAGGAAAATATCACTTGAGGAAACTCTCCTCACTTAAAATATTTCCTAAAATAGTTTTTTCTCATTCAAATGTCAATTTGATTGCTAAAATAATGCAACTTTTTATTTGAGCATTCATACCATTCTTGAGTGACATTTGGGTTAATAGTAAAAGAAATTGAAATTGACTCTTTATTGAAAGTTAAAACATGCACTTGAGGAGATATAAACGTTATAACTTTTCTCCCTCACAGATTACCATTTGGGTATTTAAACATTATTTTTTTCGTAATTGAATGTTTGAGCGATGAACTTCTACACTAGCGTTTAATGAGATCGTTTGAATCTTATTCAAATGATCAACTCTATATTAATTTAAGCAAGATATGCAAATAATAATAATTCAAAACTTTGTGAGATAAAAAAAAATAAACTTAAAAAAAATTATATATTCACATTAAACAAAACTTGAAATAAAAATATTTTAGTCTAGTTTATTATAGTACTTGAATAGTTTTAAGAACAACAACATCCAATGTCAAATTCAACGTATATAACAATAAAAGCAGTTATCCAATCAAAATCAAAGTCG
Source organism: Vigna umbellata (assembly GCF_029865625.1). Taxonomy (NCBI): domain Eukaryota; kingdom Viridiplantae; phylum Streptophyta; class Magnoliopsida; order Fabales; family Fabaceae; genus Vigna; species Vigna umbellata. The sequence goes on from NC_142166.1 coordinate 46,772,760, forward strand.
TAATTTCAAACATGGAAATCAGGTATGAAGCCTTCAACTAACTCAAACAATTAAATATAAAAGTAGATCATCATATACATTATATCCTTACACGATATATATAACCGAGCTTAATCATTCTTAAGATTTTAATGCCTCCAACGTAAATATTAGCCAAAGTTCTCTTAAATTGAAACTCCTTGCTCTTAAAGAATTCACTTTAAAAAAGACAATGATTAGTGATTTTGGATGCTCTAACTTCCTCTTAAGAATTTTGATATTTTTTTTATCATGCACACGTGTGATAATATTACCTCACATGCAAGAAAAAATTAACATTTAAAGAAAAAAATAACTTAATTGAATCAAGATTTTGATAGGTTAAAATGATCTAAACTCACTTTAGTTGACAAGGTTTGAATAAGAAAAATGATAAAAGGATGACTCAAAATTTTAAGGAGAAGTGAAATGAATAAGTTATAAAGAGATTATCATTTTTAAGAAAATGAAAAATGAGATATTTTATTTTTTATTCATAACCTTACGAAGTTAATTAACTAAAAGTGATTAAATTGTGATGTGATATATGCATGTGTTTAATGTTATATTTAGAGCATGATTTATAAAAGATAATAAATTGTATATACTTTAAAGGTAATGATATGCATAATACCTACATGAACATGACACTCACTTTAACAACTAAAATATGATAGTTTCATTGATTTAAAAAATTCTTCAAGTAATGACATCGATTAAGAGTCAAACCGAGGTACATTAATGATTGACCTTCAATGAAGGGATTTATACAAATGAATGTATTTTTTTGTGAAAGCTTTGGTGTTTAGTGATAGGGGCATCGTTGAACGTGCTTATTTTTTGAAAACATCTTATTCAACAACTCCAATAATTCTATAAAACTTTTATTAGTTCATTCATTTTTTGTTTTTGAACTAAACAATTTCAAAGTTGATAATAGGCGTGTAAAGTTGGAGTATCCTGGATACAATTATTTCTCTAAATCATTCTTAAAAAAATCATATAAATGAATTCTTCTAAAAATGTTCTCACCAACACCACATATTATGTCTTATAAATAATCATTTATCCATAAAACATTACCCGAAAAATGAATGAGTGAATATAACCTTGTAACTAGCATAATTCCAACATTGCTTACCAACATTCAATTCTCACAATTGCAACCTCTCCGTAATCACAAATGAGTGTCAAGCCCAAGACCCTACACCCATCACCATGAGAGTAACTATAACTTTGTTGTCCTTAACTATTACAACAAGAGAAAAAAGATTGGTTATAAGACATACAACACATGTCTTTAACTGGACAGTGAAATTTAATCTCCCTTTTCGTGAGAAGATAAACTCCACTTTATAAAAATCTAAAACCATTTTCTCTCATTCTCATTCAAAGGTAAAGAATAAAGACACATATTACCGTTCAAAACATACCACATAAAATAAATAGTTTCATGCAAAGTAAATTTGTCACTGAATATTGTGTTTGTTAACAATTATAATATCCTAAAATGATTCAATTGAACAAAATTGATGAAAATTAAAACTTAATTGAATAAAAAATATATATTAAAACCAAATTGGAAAAAAATTTAAAAAGATCAAATTAATATTTGTTTTTTTAATTAAGCTGGTAAAAGAATAATTTTATTGATAGGTATTTTAAACATAAAAGATGTAATCATTGTAAATCCACTTACCAACCCATTGTATTTGCAATCCATCTGATGGGGAAAAGGAAAATGGTAATGGTGTGTACTGTGGGAAAAGTACGTGGATTCAAATGTGTTATAATAAAATCTTTAGATAAAATCAATCAATACTCTCTCTTTTTTCTGTACGCATTTAGGTGAGTGTCCTATTGCCCGACACCTATCTTCCCACCACTTTTTTCAACATATTAAATTAAAGTCAAAATTCAAAAATAAAAATAAAAGTAACTTCAGCTTCAAGAGATCGCTTTCAAAAAATTCTCATTCTTATTCTTATTTATTACTTACCCATTTCAGCAGTTCACTTCACAGAAAAAAAAATAAAAATTTCACCAACAATCTTAGAATTGTACTACTAATTCCTTTTTAGTATGTATGCATATAATATAATTGTTAAGAGAATTTCCAGTGATTGTCCAAGTGAATTGTCCTTTATAACTATGAATTTTATACACAAAATTATAGTTTGTACATTTTACTCAAATTTCAAACTCCTCGTTACATTAACAAACTAATTTGTTACCAGTGATTTTGAAAGAAAAACCTCTACATATTTATATTATAATTATAAAAATAACTGTTTTACTTGATAATAATAAAATAATTATTATATTAAAATATAATTAATTATATTATATTTTACATCTAATAAAAGTGTAATGTTATTACAAGTAAACTCACAATAAATACAACTCAAATAAAAAAAAACAATAACATGTGAAATAAATATATGATCTCGCAAAAAAAAAAATTAACGAAAAATAAAATGAAATCAAATATTAAATGTAGATAATTAAATTTAAAGTTTAAAATTTAAATAAATATGTACTAAAACCAAAATAAAATTTTAAATATATTCAATTAATACATTTTTTATTTAATTCTTTTTAAATAATTTCCTTAAAAATTATTTTTTATATAAAGATAAAACAATATATTTATTATTTAAATTTAAAAAACTAAGTTTAAGATATTGTCAATACCCAATTTCGTCCGGATTATTTTTATAGTTTTATTGCATTTTGGTTGTCACATATTTAACCTTTTTATTATTCATTTACCTATTTCTTTTTTAGTTCTATTTATTTTATCTTATTGTTTTATTACCCTTTTTCTTTATTGCTTATTTTGTTTTTATTCTATCTCTTTCATTTATTTTACTTTTTTTTCCTTTTATTTATTTATTTATTATTTATTTTTATTTTCTTTTAATTCTTCGTTTTCATTTTAATTCTTATTTTTCTTAAATTTTTATCTTTTCATAATTATTATTAGTTAAAAGGTTTTAAAATAAAATAAAAATAAAAAAAATATATAAATATAACAAATGAAATGAATCAAAAATGAGAAAAGGACAAATTGGCGAGGGGACACGATGGAGGAAAACGGTTTCCTGCTGTGGGAGACAAACTGGTTTTGGGAGCAGGCAAGGACAAGGCACGTTTTGGGATGGCAGAGACGTTTTGGAGCCTGCATGGCACATACACGATTTGATATACGGAATGGCAGGGTGGCACAGAAAGCAGAGAAAAGCATAGAGAAAGTGGGATTTTGGGAGGAGCTACAGGGGCCTTCATCAAAGGAGAGAAATCCATTGCTGGAGATAAAAAAAAAAAAAAGAAGGGGAGGAGGATTGGACACGGCGTCTTCGAACCTTCATCTTCGATCATCATCCAGAGCATCCAGCATTTTTACAGCAAAGAGAAAGGAGAGGTCAGCCACTCAAGGGAGAAGGGGGGTTTTCCTGGAGATCTTCACTACCAGCACCAACTTCACTCGCAGTTGCAGCAGCCACCAGAGACGCCAAGCAATAGCATAGGAGCTCCAAGAGGTAAGCAACTACTTCACTCGTTCATATTGTCCTGTATGATGGAATGAACACTGGAGCTTTTATGGTTGCTATTGCCTTTTTATACTCGTTATTGCGTTTTTTACACTTGATATTGCTCTGTTTAAGATTGGTGTATTTGAACCTTCACCATCGTTTCCGGCTACTATAGTAACCAACACCCTTTCAGCCACCCTTTTCTTCCACTCCCAATTTTCACCCTTCAAGTTTCCCTTCATTTCCAATCAACAACACCTTAACCCACAACCTTCACGCTCCCACTTCTAACTTCCGCCATCTTCATATTCATCTTCATCACCTTCAACTCCGTCATCCACTATACCTCCAACGTCTGCCCATCACCCCGTGAACCCGTCATCCTCCTTCACGCAATCACCGCCGCTCCCCACTTCATCATCTTCATCCCCGAATCAGCCTTCACCTTCATCACCACCAAAACAGACTCACCACCCCAGCCTCATCCTACCCTTAACCATCTTCATCCATTTCCCTACTCCAACCTTTGTCTCCCTCCCTCGCAAGCTTCCATCAACCCCTCTGATTCTCCACTCTTCTCCATCATCTCCAGCACCCGTGAAC